>NC_090404.1:606609-906609 GCF_036365525.1 Heterodontus francisci | reverse complement strand
CTATATTAAAAAAAACAGGGTTAGATACAGAGCAAAACCTCCTCTGCACTATATTAAAAAAAACAGGGTTAGATACAGAGCAAAACCTCCTCTACACTCTATAAAAAAAACAGGGTTAGATACAGAGTATATCCTCCTCTACACTATTTTTTTAAAAAAACAGGGTTAGATACAGAGTAAAACCTCCTCGATACTATATAAAAAAATAACAGGGTTAGATACAGAGTAAAACCTCCTCTACACTATATAAAAAAAAACAGGGTTAGATACAGAGTAAAACCTCCTCTACACTATATAAAAAAAAACAGGGTTAGATACAGAGTAAAACCTCCTCTACACTATATATAAAATAAACAGGGTTAGATACAGAGTAAAACCTCCTCTACACTATATAAAAAAAAACAGGGTTAGATACAGAGTAAAACCTCCTCTACACTATATAAAATAAACAGGGTTAGATACAGAGTAAAACCTCCTCGATACTATATAAAAAAATAACAGGGTTAGATACAGAGTAAAACCTCCACTACACTATATAAAAAAAATCAGGCTTAGATACAGAGTAAAACCTCCTCGATACTATATAAAAAAACAACAGGGTTAGATACAGAGTAAAACCTCCTCTACACTATATAAAAGAAACAGGGTTAGATACAGAGTAAAACCTCCTCTACACTTTCTAAAAAAAACAGGGTTAGATACAGAGTAAAACCTCCTCTACACTATATAAAAAAAAACAGGGTTAGATACAGAGTAAAACCTCCTCTACAATATATTAAAAAAAACAGGGTTAGATACAGAGTAAAACCTCCTCTACACGACATAAAATAAAACGGTTAGATACAGAGTAAAACCTCCTCTACACTATATAAAAAAAAACAGGGTTAGATACAGAGTAAAACCTCCTCTACACTATATTAAAAAAAAACAGGGTTAGATACAGAGTAAAACCTCCTCTACACTATATTAAAAAAAACAGGGTTAGATACAGAGTAAAACCTCCTCGACACTATATAAAATAAACAGGGTTAGATACAGAGTAAAACCTCCTCTACACTATATTAAAAAAAACAGGGTTAGATACAGAGTAAAAGCTCCTCCACACTATATAAAAAAAAACATGGTTAGATATAGAGTAAAACCTCCTCTGCACTATATAAAAAAATAACAGGGTTAGATACAGAGTAAAACCTCCTCTACACTATATAAAAAAAAACAGGGTGAGATACAGAGCAAAACCTCCTCTACACTATATAAAAAAAACAGGGTTAGATACAGAGTCAAACCTCCTCTACACTATATAAAAAAAACAGGGTTAGATACAGAGTAAAACCTCCTCTACTCTCTGTAAAAAAAACAGGGGCAGATACAGAGTAAAACCTCCTCTACACTATATAAAAAAATAACAGGGTTAGATACAGAGTAAAACCTCCTCGATACTATATAAAAAAAAACAGGGTTAGATACGGAGCAAAACCTCCTCTACGCTATATTAAAAAAAACAGGGTGAGATACAGAGCAAAACCTCCTCTACACTATATAAAAAAAACAGGGTTAGATACAGAGTAAAACCTCCTCTACACTATATAAAATAAAACAGGGTTAGATACAGAGTAAAACCTCCTCTACACTACATAAAATAAAACAAGGTTAGATACAGAGTAAAACCTCCTCTACACTATATAAAATAAAACGGTTAGATACAGAGTAAAACCTCCTCTACACTATATAAAAAAAATCAGGGTTAGATACAGAGTAAAACCTCCTCTACACTATATAAAAAAATAACAGGGTTAGATACAGAGTAAAACCTCCTCGATACTATATAAAAAAAAACAGGGTTAGATACAGAGCAAAACCTCCTCTGCACTATATTAAAAAAAACAGGGTTAGATACAGAGCAAAACCTCCTCTACACTCTATAAAAAAAACAGGGTTAGATACAGAGTATATCCTCCTCTACACTATTTTAAAAAAAAAACAGGGTTAGATACAGAGTAAAACCTCCTCGATACTATATAAAAAAATAACAGGGTTAGATACAGAGTAAAACCTCCTCTACACTATATAAAAAAAAACAGGGTTAGATACAGAGTAAAACCTCCTCTACACTATATAAAAAAAACAGGGTTAGATACAGAGTAAAACCTCCTCTACACTATATATAAAATAAACAGGGTTAGATACAGAGTAAAACCTCCTCTACACTATATAAAAAAAAACAGGGTTAGATACAGAGTAAAACCTCCTCTACACTATATAAAATAAACAGGGTTAGATACAGAGTAAAACCTCCTCGATACTATATAAAAAAATAACAGGGTTAGATACAGAGTAAAACCTCCACTACACTATATAAAAAAATCAGGCTTAGATACAGAGTAAAACCTCCTCGATACTATATAAAAAAATAACAGGGTTAGATACAGAGTAAAACCTCCTCTACACTATATAAAAAAAACAGGGTTAGATACAGAGTAAAACCTCCTCTACACTATCTAAAAAAAACAGGGTTAGATACAGAGTAAAACCTCCTCTACACTATATAAAAAAAAACAGGGTTAGATACAGAGTAAAACCTCCTCTACAATATATTAAAAAAAACAGGGTTAGATACAGAGTAAAACCTCCTCTACACTACATAAAATAAAACGGTTAGATACAGAGTAAAACCTCCTCTACACTATATAAAAAAAAACAGGGTTAGATACAGAGTAAAACCTCCTCTACACTATATTAAAAAAAAACAGGGTTAGATACAGAGTAAAACCTCCTCTACACTATATTAAAAAAAACAGGGTTAGATACAGAGCAAAACCTCCTCTACGCTATATTAAAAAAAACAGGGTGAGATACAGAGCAAAACCTCCTCTACACTATATAAAAAAAACAGGGTTAGATACAGAGTAAAACCTCCTCTACACTATATAAAAAAAAACAGGGTGAGATACAGAGTCAAACCTCCTCTACACTATATAAAAAAACAGGGTTAGATACAGAGTAAAACCTCCTCTACACTCTGTAAAAAAAACAGGGGCAGATACAGAGTAAAACCTCCTCTACACTATATTAAAAAAAACAGGGTTAGATACAGAGCAAAACCTCCTCTGCACTATATTAAAAAAAACAGGGTTAGATACAGAGCAAAACCTCCTCTACACTCTATAAAAAAAACAGGGTTAGATACAGAGTATATCCTCCTCTACACTATTTTTAAAAAAAAACAGGGTTAGATACAGAGTAAAACCTCCTCGATACTATATAAAAAAATAACAGGGTTAGATACAGAGTAAAACCTCCTCTACACTATATAAAAAAAAACAGGGTTAGATACAGAGTAAAACCTCCTCTACACTATATAAAAAAAAACAGGGTTAGATACAGAGTAAAACCTCCTCTACACTATATATAAAATAAACAGGGTTAGATACAGAGTAAAACCTCCTCTACACTATATAAAAAAAAACAGGGTTAGATACAGAGTAAAACCTCCTCTACACTATATAAAATAAACAGGGTTAGATACAGAGTAAAACCTCCTCGATACTATATAAAAAAATAACAGGGTTAGATACAGAGTAAAACCTCCACTACACTATATAAAAAAATCAGGCTTAGATACAGAGTAAAACCTCCTCGATACTATATAAAAAAATAACAGGGTTAGATACAGAGTAAAACCTCCTCTACACTATATAAAAGAAACAGGGTTAGATACAGAGTAAAACCTCCTCTACACTTTCTAAAAAAAACAGGGTTAGATACAGAGTAAAACCTCCTCTACACTATATAAAAAAAAACAGGGTTAGATACAGAGTAAAACCTCCTCTACAATATATTAAAAAAAACAGGGTTAGATACAGAGTAAAACCTCCTCTACACGACATAAAATAAAACGGTTAGATACAGAGTAAAACCTCCTCTACACTATATAAAAAAAAACAGGGTTAGATACAGAGTAAAACCTCCTCTACACTATATTAAAAAAAAACAGGGTTAGATACAGAGTAAAACCTCCTCTACACTATATTAAAAAAAACAGGGTTAGATACAGAGTAAAACCTCCTCGACACTATATAAAATAAACAGGGTTAGATACAGAGTAAAACCTCCTCTACACTATATTAAAAAAAACAGGGTTAGATACAGAGTAAAAGCTCCTCCACACTATATAAAAAAAAACATGGTTAGATATAGAGTAAAACCTCCTCTGCACTATATAAAAAAATAACAGGGTTAGATACAGAGTAAAACCTCCTCTACACTATATAAAAAAAAACAGGGTGAGATACAGAGCAAAACCTCCTCTACACTATATAAAAAAAACAGGGTTAGATACAGAGTCAAACCTCCTCTACACTATATAAAAAAAACAGGGTTAGATACAGAGTAAAACCTCCTCTACTCTCTGTAAAAAAAACAGGGGCAGATACAGAGTAAAACCTCCTCTACACTATATAAAAAAATAACAGGGTTAGATACAGAGTAAAACCTCCTCGATACTATATAAAAAAAAACAGGGTTAGATACGGAGCAAAACCTCCTCTACGCTATATTAAAAAAAACAGGGTGAGATACAGAGCAAAACCTCCTCTACACTATATAAAAAAAACAGGGTTAGATACAGAGTAAAACCTCCTCTACACTATATAAAATAAAACAGGGTTAGATACAGAGTAAAACCTCCTCTACACTACATAAAATAAAACAAGGTTAGATACAGAGTAAAACCTCCTCTACACTATATAAAATAAAACGGTTAGATACAGAGTAAAACCTCCTCTACACTATATAAAAAAAATCAGGGTTAGATACAGAGTAAAACCTCCTCTACACTATATAAAAAAATAACAGGGTTAGATACAGAGTAAAACCTCCTCGATACTATATAAAAAAAAACAGGGTTAGATACAGAGCAAAACCTCCTCTGCACTATATTAAAAAAAACAGGGTTAGATACAGAGCAAAACCTCCTCTACACTCTATAAAAAAAACAGGGTTAGATACAGAGTATATCCTCCTCTACACTATTTTAAAAAAAAAACAGGGTTAGATACAGAGTAAAACCTCCTCGATACTATATAAAAAAATAACAGGGTTAGATACAGAGTAAAACCTCCTCTACACTATATAAAAAAAAACAGGGTTAGATACAGAGTAAAACCTCCTCTACACTATATAAAAAAAACAGGGTTAGATACAGAGTAAAACCTCCTCTACACTATATATAAAATAAACAGGGTTAGATACAGAGTAAAACCTCCTCTACACTATATAAAAAAAAACAGGGTTAGATACAGAGTAAAACCTCCTCTACACTATATAAAATAAACAGGGTTAGATACAGAGTAAAACCTCCTCGATACTATATAAAAAAATAACAGGGTTAGATACAGAGTAAAACCTCCACTACACTATATAAAAAAATCAGGCTTAGATACAGAGTAAAACCTCCTCGATACTATATAAAAAAATAACAGGGTTAGATACAGAGTAAAACCTCCTCTACACTATATAAAAAAAACAGGGTTAGATACAGAGTAAAACCTCCTCTACACTATCTAAAAAAAACAGGGTTAGATACAGAGTAAAACCTCCTCTACACTATATAAAAAAAAACAGGGTTAGATACAGAGTAAAACCTCCTCTACAATATATTAAAAAAAACAGGGTTAGATACAGAGTAAAACCTCCTCTACACTACATAAAATAAAACGGTTAGATACAGAGTAAAACCTCCTCTACACTATATAAAAAAAAACAGGGTTAGATACAGAGTAAAACCTCCTCTACACTATATTAAAAAAAAACAGGGTTAGATACAGAGTAAAACCTCCTCTACACTATATTAAAAAAAACAGGGTTAGATACAGAGTAAAACCTCCTCGACACTATATAAAATAAACAGGGTTAGATACAGAGTAAAACCTCCTCTACACTATATTAAAAAAAACAGGGTTAGATACAGAGTAAAAGCTCCTCCACACTATATAAAAAAAAACATGGTTAGATATAGAGTAAAACCTCCTCTGCACTATATAAAAAAATAACAGGGTTAGATACAGAGTAAAACCTCCTCTACACTATATAAAAAAAAACAGGGTGAGATACAGAGCAAAACCTCCTCCACACTATATAAAAAAAACAGGGTTAGATACAGAGTCAAACCTCCTCTACACTATATAAAAAAAACAGGGTTAGATACAGAGTAAAACCTCCTCTACTCTCTGTAAAAAAAACAGGGGCAGATACAGAGTAAAACCTCCTCTACACTATATAAAAAAATAACAGGGTTAGATACGGAGCAAAACCTCCTCTACGCTATATTAAAAAAAACAGGGTGAGATACAGAGCAAAACCTCCTCTACACTATATAAAAAAAACAGGGTTAGATACAGAGTAATACCTCCTCTACACTATATAAAATAAAACAGGGTTAGATACAGAGTAAAACCTCCTCTACACTACATAAAATAAAACAAGGTTAGATACAGAGTAAAACCTCCTCTACACTATATAAAATAAAACGGTTAGATACAGAGTAAAACCTCCTCTACACTATATAAAAAAAATCAGGGTTAGATACAGAGTAAAACCTCCTCTACACTATATAAAAAAATAACAGGGTTAGATACAGAGTAAAACCTCCTCGATACTATATAAAAAAAAACAGGGTTAGATACGGAGCAAAACCTCCTCTACGCTATATTAAAAAAAACAGGGTGAGATACAGAGCAAAACCTCCTCTACACTATATAAAAAAAACAGGGTTAGATACAGAGTAAAACCTCCTCTACACTATATAAAATAAAACAGGGTTAGATACAGAGTAAAACCTCCTCTACACTATATAACAAAAACAGGGTTAGATACAGAGTAAAACCTCCTCTACACTCTGTAAAAAAAACAGGGGCAGATACAGAGTAAAACCTCCTCTACACTAAATAAAAAAATAACAGGGTTAGATACAGAGTAAAACCTCCTCGATACTATATAAAAAAAAACAGGGTTAGATACGGAGCAAAACCTCCTCTACGCTATATTAAAAAAAACAGGGTGAGATACAGAGCAAAACCTCCTCTACACTATATAAAAAAAACAGGGTTAGATACAGAGTAAAACCTCCTCTACACTATATAAAAAAAAACAGGGTGAGATACAGAGCAAAACCTCCTCTACACTATATAAAAAAAACAGGGTTAGATACAGAGTCAAACCTCCTCTACACTATATAAAAAAAACAGGGTTAGATACAGAGTAAAACCTCCTCTACACTCTGTAAAAAAAACAGGGGCAGATACAGAGTAAAACCTCCTCTACACTATATAAAATAAAACGGTTAGATACAGAGTAAAACCTCCTCTACACTATATAAAAAAAATCAGGGTTAGATACAGAGTAAAACCTCCTCTACACTATATAAAAAAATAACAGGGTTAGATACAGAGTAAAACCTCCTCGATACTATATAAAAAAAAACAGGGTTAGATACAGAGCAAAACCTCCTCTGCACTATATTAAAAAAAACAGGGTTAGATACAGAGCAAAACCTCCTCTACACTCTATAAAAAAAACAGGGTTAGATACAGAGTATATCCTCCTCTACACTATTTTTAAAAAAAAACAGGGTTAGATACAGAGAAAAACCTCCTCGATACTATATAAAAAAATAACAGGGTTAGATACAGAGTAAAACCTCCTCTACACTATATAAAAAAAAACAGGGTTAGATACAGAGTAAAACCTCCTCTACACTATATAAAAAAAACAGGGTTAGATACAGAGTAAAACCTCCTCTACACTATATATAAAATAAACAGGGTTAGATACAGAGTAAAACCTCCTCTACACTATATAAAAAAAAACAGGGTTAGATACAGAGTAAAACCTCCTCTACACTATATAAAATAAACAGGGTTAGATACAGAGTAAAACCTCCTCGATACTATATAAAAAAATAACAGGGTTAGATACAGAGTAAAACCTCCACTACACTATATAAAAAAATCAGGCTTAGATACAGAGTAAAACCTCCTCGATACTATATAAAAAAATAACAGGGTTAGATACAGAGTAAAACCTCCTCTACACTATATAAAAAAAACAGGGTTAGATACAGAGTAAAACCTCCTCTACACTATCTAAAAAAAACAGGGTTAGATACAGAGTAAAACCTCCTCTACACTATATAAAAAAAAACAGGGTTAGATACAGAGTAAAACCTCCTCTACAATATATTAAAAAAAACAGGGTTAGATACAGAGTAAAACCTCCTCTACACTACATAAAATAAAACGGTTAGATACAGAGTAAAACCTCCTCTACACTATATAAAAAAAAACAGGGTTAGATACAGAGTAAAACCTCCTCTACACTATATAAAAAAAACAGGGTTAGATACAGAGTAAAACCTCCTCTACACTATATAAAATAAAACAGGGTTAGATACAGAGTAAAACCTCCTCTACACTACATAAAATAAAACAAGGTTAGATACAGAGTAAAACCTCCTCTACACTATATAAAATAAAACGGTTAGATACAGAGTAAAACCTCCTCTACACTATATAAAAAAAATCAGGGTTAGATACAGAGTAAAACCTCCTCTACACTATATAAAAAAATAACAGGGTTAGATACAGAGTAAAACCTCCTCGATACTATATAAAAAAAAACAGGGTTAGATACGGAGCAAAACCTCCTCTACGCTATATTAAAAAAAACAGGGTGAGATACAGAGCAAAACCTCCTCTACACTATATAAAAAAAACAGGGTTAGATACAGAGTAAAACCTCCTCTACACTATATAAAAAAAAACAGGGTGAGATACAGAGCAAAACCTCCTCTACACTATATAACAAAAACAGGGTTAGATACAGAGTAAAACTTCCTCTACACTCTGTAAAAAAAACAGGGGCAGATACAGAGTAAAACCTCCTCTACACTAAATAAAAAAATAACAGGGTTAGATACAGAGTAAAACCTCCTCGATACTATATAAAAAAAAACAGGGTTAGATACGGAGCAAAACCTCCTCTACGCTATATTAAAAAAAACAGGGTGAGATACAGAGCAAAACCTCCTCTACACTATATAAAAAAAACAGGGTTAGATACAGAGTAAAACCTCCTCTACACTATATAAAAAAAAACACGGTGAGATACAGAGCAAAACCTCCTCTACACTATATAAAAAAAACAGGGTTAGATACAGAGTCAAACCTCCTCTACACTATATAAAAAAAACAGGGTTAGATACAGAGTAAAACCTCCTCTACACTCTGTAAAAAAAACAGGGGCAGATACAGAGTAAAACCTCCTCTACACTATATAAAAAAATAACAGGGTTAGATACAGAGTAAAACCTCCTCGATACTATATAAAAAAAAACAGGGTTAGATACAGAGCAAAACCTCCTCTGCACTATATTAAAAAAAACAGGGTTAGATACAGAGCAAAACCTCCTCTACACTCTATAAAAAAAACAGGGTTAGATACAGAGTATATCCTCCTCTACACTATTTTTAAAAAAAAACAGGGTTAGATACAGAGTAAAACCTCCTCGATACTATATAAAAAAATAACAGGGTTAGATACAGAGTAAAACCTCCTCTACACTATATAAAAAAAAACAGGGTTAGATACAGAGTAAAACCTCCTCTACACTATATAAAAAAAACAGGGTTAGATACAGAGTAAAACCTCCTCTACACTATATATAAAATAAACAGGGTTAGATACAGAGTAAAACCTCCTCTACACTATATAAAAAAAAACAGGGTTAGATACAGAGTAAAACCTCCTCTACACTATATAAAATAAACAGGGTTAGATACAGAGTAAAACCTCCTCGATACTATATAAAAAAATAACAGGGTTAGATACAGAGTAAAACCTCCACTACACTATATAAAAAAATCAGGCTTAGATACAGAGTAAAACCTCCTCGATACTATATAAAAAAATAACAGGGTTAGATACAGAGTAAAACCTCCTCTACACTATATAAAAAAAACAGGGTTAGATACAGAGTAAAACCTCCTCTACACTATCTAAAAAAAACAGGGTTAGATACAGAGTAAAACCTCCTCTACACTATATAAAAAAAAACAGGGTTAGATACAGAGTAAAACCTCCTCTACAATATATTAAAAAAAACAGGGTTAGATACAGAGTAAAACCTCCTCTACACTACATAAAATAAAACGTTTAGATACAGAGTAAAACCTCCTCTACACTATATAAAAAAAAACAGGGTTAGATACAGAGTAAAACCTCCTCTACACTATATTAAAAAAAAACAGGGTTAGATACAGAGTAAAACCTCCTCTACACTATATTAAAAAAAACAGGGTTAGATACAGAGTAAAACCTCCTCGATACTATATAAAATAAAACAGGGTTAGATACAGAGTAAAACCTCCTCTACACTATATAAAAAAAATCAGGGTTAGATACAGAGTAAAACCTCCTCTACACTATATAAAAAAATAACAGGGTTAGATACAGAGTAAAACCTCCTCGATACTATATAAAAAAAAACAGGGTTAGATACGGAGCAAAACCTCCTCTACGCTATATTAAAAAAAACAGGGTGAGATACAGAGCAAAACCTCCTCTACACTATATAAAAAAAACAGGGTTAGATACAGAGTAAAACCTCCTCTACACTATATAAAAAAAAACAGGGTGAGATACAGAGCAAAAGCTCCTCTACACTATATAACAAAAACAGGGTTAGATACAGAGTAAAACCTCCTCTACACTCTGTAAAAAAAACAGGGGCAGATACAGAGTAAAACCTCCTCTACACTAAATAAAAAAATAACAGGGTTAGATACAGAGTAAAACCTCCTCGATACTATATAAAAAAAAACAGGATTAGATACGGAGCAAAACCTCCTCTACGCTATATTAAAAAAAACAGGGTGAGATACAGAGCAAAACCTCCTCTACACTATATAAAAAAAACAGGGTTAGATACAGAGTAAAACCTCCTCTACACTATATAAAAAAAAACAGGGTGAGATACAGAGCAAAACCTCCTCTACACTATATAAAAAAAAACAGGGTTAGATACAGAGTCAAACCTCCTCTACACTATATAAAAAAAACAGGGGCAGATACAGAGTAAAACCTCCTCTACACTATATAAAATAAAACGGTTAGATACAGAGTAAAACCTCCTCTACACTATATAAAAAAAATCAGGGTTAGATACAGAGTAAAACCTCCTCTACACTATATAAAAAAATAACAGGGTTAGATACAGAGTAAAACCTCCTCGATACTATATAAAAAAAAACAGGGTTAGATACAGAGCAAAACCTCCTCTGCACTATATTAAAAAAAACAGGGTTAGATACAGAGCAAAACCTCCTCTACACTCTATAAAAAAAACAGGGTTAGATACAGAGTATATCCTCCTCTACACTATTTTAAAAAAAAAACAGGGTTAGATACAGAGTAAAACCTCCTCGATACTATATAAAAAAATAACAGGGTTAGATACAGAGTAAAACCTCCTCTACACTATATAAAAAAAAACAGGGTTAGATACAGAGTAAAACCTCCTCTACACTATATAAAAAAAACAGGGTTAGATACAGAGTAAAACCTCCTCTACACTATATATAAAATAAACAGGGTTAGATACAGAGTAAAACCTCCTCTACACTATATAAAAAAAAACAGGGTTAGATACAGAGTAAAACCTCCTCTACACTATATAAAATAAACAGGGTTAGATACAGAGTAAAACCTCCTCGATACTATATAAAAAAATAACAGGGTTAGATACAGAGTAAAACCTCCACTACACTATATAAAAAAATCAGGCTTAGATACAGAGTAAAACCTCCTCGATACTATATAAAAAAATAACAGGGTTAGATACAGAGTAAAACCTCCTCTACACTATATAAAAAAAACAGGGTTAGATACAGAGTAAAACCTCCTCTACACTATCTAAAAAAAACAGGGTTAGATACAGAGTAAAACCTCCTCTACACTATATAAAAAAAAACAGGGTTAGATACAGAGTAAAACCTCCTCTACAATATATTAAAAAAAACAGGGTTAGATACAGAGTAAAACCTCCTCTACACTACATAAAATAAAACGGTTAGATACAGAGTAAAACCTCCTCTACACTATATAAAAAAAAACAGGGTTAGATACAGAGTAAAACCTCCTCTACACTATATTAAAAAAAAACAGGGTTAGATACAGAGTAAAACCTCCTCGATACTATATAAAAAAATAACAGGGTTAGATACAGAGTAAAACCTCCTCTACACTATATAAAAAAAACAGGGTTAGATACAGAGTAAAACCTCCTCTACACTATATTAAAAAAAACAGGGTTAGATACAGAGTAAAACCTCCTCGACACTATATAAAATAAACAGGGTTAGATACAGAGTAAAACCTCCTCTACACTATATTAAAAAAAACAGGGTTAGATACAGAGTAAAAGCTCCTCCACACTATATAAAAAAAAACATGGTTAGATATAGAGTAAAACCTCCTCTGCACTATATAAAAAAATAACAGGGTTAGATACAGAGTAAAACCTCCTCTACACTATATAAAAAAAAACAGGGTGAGATACAGAGCAAAACCTCCTCTACACTATATAAAAAAAACAGGGTTAGATACAGAGTCAAACCTCCTCTACACTATATAAAAAAAACAGGGTTAGATACAGAGTAAAACCTCCTCTACTCTCTGTAAAAAAAACAGGGGCAGATACAGAGTAAAACCTCCTCTACACTATATAAAAAAATAACAGGGTTAGATACAGAGTAAAACCTCCTCGATACTATATAAAAAAAAACAGGGTTAGATACGGAGCAAAACCTCCTCTACGCTATATTAAAAAAAACAGGGTGAGATACAGAGCAAAACCTCCTCTACACTATATAAAAAAAACAGGGTTAGATACAGAGTAAAACCTCCACTACACTATATAAAATAAAACAGGGTTAGATACAGAGTAAAACCTCCTCTACACTACATAAAATAAAACAAGGTTAGATACAGAGTAAAACCTCCTCTACACTATATAAAATAAAACGGTTAGATACAGAGTAAAACCTCCTCTACACTATATAAAAAAAATCAGGGTTAGATACAGAGTAAAACCTCCTCTACACTATATAAAATAAAACAAGGTTAGATACAGAGTAAAACCTCCTCTACACTATATAAAATAAAACGGTTAGATACAGAGTAAAACCTCCTCTACGCTATATTAAAAAAAACAGGGTGAGATACAGAGCAAAACCTCCTCTACACTATATAAAAAAAACAGGGTTAGATACAGAGTAAAACCTCCTCTACACTATATAAAAAAAAACAGGGTGAGATACAGAGCAAAACCTCCTCTACACTATATAACAAAAACAGGGTTAGATACAGAGTAAAACCTCCTCTACACTCTGTAAAAAAAACAGGGGCAGATACAGAGTAAAACCTCCTCTACACTATATTAAAAAAAACAGGGTTAGATACAGAGCAAAACCTCCTCTGCACTATATTAAAAAAAACAGGGTTAGATACAGAGCAAAACCTCCTCTACACTCTATAAAAAAAACAGGGTTAGATACAGAGTATATCCTCCTCTACACTATTTTAAAAAAAAACAGGGTGAGATACAGAGTAAAACCTCCTCGATACTATATAAAAAAATAACAGGGTTAGATACAGAGTAAAACCTCCTCTACACTATATAAAAAAAAACAGGGTTAGATACAGAGTAAAACCTCCTCTACACTATATAAAAAAAAACAGGGTTAGATACAGAGTAAAACCTCCTCTACACTATATATAAAATAAACAGGGTTAGATACAGAGTAAAACCTCCTCTACACTATATATAAAATAAACAGGGTTAGATACAGAGTAAAACCTCCTCGATACTATATGAAAAAATAACAGGGTTAGATACAGAGTAAAACCTCCACTACACTATATAAAAAAATCAGGCTTAGATACAGAGTAAAACCTCCTCGATACTATATAAAAAAATAACAGGGTTAGATACAGAGTAAAACCTCCTCTACACTATATAAAAAAAACAGGGTTAGATACAGAGTAAAACCTCCTCTACACTATCTAAAAAAAACAGGGTTAGATACAGAGTAAAACCTCCTCTACACTATATAAAAAAAAACAGGGTTAGATACAGAGTAAAACCTCCTCTACAATATATAAAAAAAAACAGGGTTAGATACAGAGTAAAACCTCCTCTACACTACATAAAATAAAACGGTTAGATACAGAGTAAAACCTCCTCTACACTATGTAAAAAAAAACAGGGTTAGATACAGAGTAAAACCTCCTCTACACTATATTAAAAAAAAACAGGGTTAGATACAGAGTAAAACCTCCTCTACACTATATTAAAAAAAACAGGGTGAGATACAGAGTAAAACCTCCTCGACACTATATAAAATAAACAGGGTTAGATACAGAGTAAAACCTCCTCTACACTATATTAAAAAAAACAGGGTGAGATACAGAGTAAAACCTCCTCGACACTATATAAAATAAACAGGGTTAGATACAGAGTAAAACCTCCTCTACACTATATTAAAAAAAACAGGGTTAGATACAGAGTAAAAGCTCCTCCACACTATATAAAAAAAAACATGGTTAGATATAGAGTAAAACCTCCTCTACACTATATTAAAAAAAACAGGGTGAGATACAGAGTAAAACCTCCTCGACACTATATAAAATAAACAGGGTTAGATACAGAGTAAAACCTCCTCTACACTATATTAAAAAAAACAGGGTTAGATACAGAGTAAAAGCTCCTCCACACTATATAAAAAAAAACATGGTTAGATATAGAGTAAAACCTCCTCTGCACTATATAAAAAAATAACAGGGTTAGATACAGAGTAAAACCTCCTCTACACTATCTAAAAAAAAACAGTGTTAGATACAGAGTAAAACCTCCTCTACAGTATATAAAATAAACAGGGTTAGATACAGAGTAAAACCTCCTCGATACTATATAAAAAAATAACAGGGTTAGATACAGAGTAAAACCTCCTCTACACTATATAAAAAAAAACAGGGTGAGATACAGAGCAAAACCTCCTCTACACTATATAAAAAAAACAGGGTTAGATACAGAGTCAAACCTCCTCTACACTATATAAAAAAAACAGGGTTAGATACAGAGTAAAACCTCCTCTACACTCTGTAAAAAAAACAGGGGCAGATACAGAGTAAAACCTCCTCTACACTATATTAAAAAAAACAGGGTTAGATACAGAGCAAAACCTCCTCTGCACTATATTAAAAAAAACAGGGTTAGATACAGAGCAAAACCTCCTCTACACTCTATAAAAAAAACAGGGTTAGATACAGAGTATATCCTCCTCTACACTATTTTTAAAAAAAAACAGGGTTAGATACAGAGTAAAACCTCCTCGATACTATATAAAAAAATAACAGGGTTAGATACAGAGTAAAACCTCCTCTACACTATATAAAAAAAAAACAGGGTTAGATACAGAGTAAAACCTCCTCTACACTATATAAAAAAAAACAGGGTTAGATACAGAGTAAAACCTCCTCTACACTATATATAAAATAAACAGGGTTAGATACAGAGTAAAACCTCCTCTACACTATATAAAAAAAAACAGGGTTAGATACAGAGTAAAACCTCCTCTACACTATATAAAATAAACAGGGTTAGATACAGAGTAAAACCTCCTCGATACTATATAAAAAAATAACAGGGTTAGATACAGAGTAAAACCTCCACTACACTATATAAAAAAATCAGGGTTAGATACAGAGTAAAACCTCCTCGATACTATATAAAAAAATAACAGGGTTAGATACAGAGTAAAACCTCCTCTACACTATATAAAAAAAAACAGGGTTAGATACAGAGTAAAACCTCCTCTACACTCTGTAAAAAAAACAGGGGCAGATACAGAGTAAAACCTCCTCTACACTATATTAAAAAAAACAGGGTTAGATACAGAGCAAAACCTCCTCTACACTATATTAAAAAAAACAGGGTTAGATACAGAGCAAAACCTCCTCTACACTCTATTAAAAAAACAGGGTTAGATACAGAGTATATCCTCCTCTACACTATTTTAAAAAAAAACAGGGTTAGATAAAGAGTAAATCCTCCTCGACAATATATAAAAAAAAACGGGGGTTGGATACTCTATCGGGAGGGTTGTAGTTGCGAAAGGAGGTTCCAGACATAGGGAGCGTTGTAGGGGCTGGAGAAGGTTACTGAGATAGTGAGGGGTGTAGGGGCTGCAGGAGGTTACAGAGATAGGGAGGGTTATTGGGGCTGGAGGAGATGACAGAGATAGGGAGCGTTGTAGGGGCTGGAGGAGGTTACCAAGACAGGGAGGGGTGTAGGGTCTGCAGGAGGTTACTGAGATAGGGAGGGTTGTAGTGACTAGAGGGGGTTACAGAGATAGGGAGGGTTGTAGGGGCTGGAGGAGGTTACAGAGGGAGGGAGGGGTGTAGGGGTGCAGGAGGTTACAGAAATAGGGAGGGCTGTAGGGGCTGGAGGAGGTTACAGAGATAGGGAGGGTTGTCGGGGCTGGAGGAGGTTACAGAGATGGGGAGGGTTGTCGGGGCTGGAGGAGGTTACAGAGATAGGGAGGGTTGTAGGGGTGCAGGAGGTTACAGAGATAGGGAGGGTTGTCGGGGCTGGAGGAGGTTACAGAGATAGGGAGGGTTGTAGGGGCTGGAGGAGGCTACAGAGATAGGGAGAGTTGTAGGGGCTGGGGGAGATTACGGAGATAGTGAGGGGTGTAGGGACTGGAGGAGGTTACAGAAATAGGGAGTGTTGTAGGGGCTGGAGGACGTTACAGAGATAGGGAGGGTTGTAGGGGCTGGATGAGGTTACAGAGATAGGGAGGGTTGTAGGGGCTGCAAGAGGTTACAGAGATAGGGAGGGTTGTAGGGGCTGGAGGAGATTACAGAGATAGGGAGGGTTCTAGGGTCTGGAGGTGGTGACAGAGACAGGGAGGGGTGTAGGGACTGGAGGAGGTTGCAGAGATAGGGAAGGTTGTAGGGGCTGGAGGAGGTTACATAGATAGGGAGGGGTGTAGGGGCTGCAGGAGGTTACAGAGATAGGGTTGTTGGGGCTGGAGGAGATTACAGAGATAGGGAGAGTTGTAGGTGCTGCAGGAGGTTACAGAGAGACGGAGGGGTGTAGTGACTGGAGGAGGTTACAGAGATAGGAAGGGGTGTAGGGGCTGCAGGAGGTTACTGAGATAGGGAGGGTTGTCGGGGCTGGAGTAGGTTACGGAGATAGGGAAGATTGTAGGGGCTGGAGGAGGATACAGAGATAGGGAGGGTTGTAGGGACTGGAGGAGGTTACAGAGATAGGGAGGGGTGTAGGGGCTGGAGTAGGTTACAGAGATAGGGAGGGTTGTCGGGGCTGGAGTAGATTACAGAGATAGGGAGGATTGTAGGGGCTGGAGGAGGTTACAGAGATAGGGAGGGGTGTCGGGACTGGAGGGTTTACAGAGATAGGGAGGATTGTAGGGGCTGGAGGAGGTTACAGAGATAGGGAGGGTTGTGGGGACTGGAGGAGGTTACAGTGATAGGGAGGGGTGTAGGGGCTGGAGGAGGTTCCAGAGATAGGGAGGGGTGTATGCCTGGAGGAGGTTACAGAGATCGGGAGGATTGTAGGGGCCGGAGGAGGTTACAGAGATAGGGAGGGTTGTAGGGGCTGGAGGAGGTTACAGAGATAGGGAAGGTTGTAGGGGCTGGAGGAGGTTACAGAGATAGGGAGGGTTGTAGGGGCCGGAGGAGGTTACAGAGATAGGGAGGGTTGTAGGGGCTGGAGTAGGTTACAGAGATCGGGAGGATTGTAGGGGCTGGAGGAGGTTACAGAGAGAGGGAGGAGCGAGGCCGTGGTTAGATTTGAAAAGGAAATGAGAATATTAAAATCGTTGAGTGGGCGGAGGGGAGCGGGGGAGAGAGAGGGGGTGGGGAAGCGGGTGTTGGCGGTTGTTTAACTGGGAGACATCGAAGGTTAGGGTGCACCGTGGGGTTGTGACGGGTGAACGACACTGAGTGTGAGTTAGGATACGGACAGTGAGAGTTGATGATGAGCTGAGCTTTACTGAGGGCGTGAGATAGACAGGGGGCGGCCAATTGTTACACAGCGGGATTCTGTGATCTGGAACTTGCTGTCTGAAGCCGTTATGGAATCTATTCAGCAGGAATGTTCAACAGGGAAGTGAATAAACATCTGAAGGGGAAAAAGTTGCAGGGATTCTGGAGAAAGAACAGGGCCAGGGGGTGGCGGTGAACGGGATTGATGTTGGAAAGTGATTGCACCATCTTGATGGGCTGAATAGCCTCTTTCTGCACTGTCCAATTCCATGAGTAATTTTCACCAACTCTCTATCCCTCTCTCAGCCGACCTATCAAACGGGAATGTCGTATTGACGGGGCCAGGCAAGCTGAAATGCAAAGGGATCGTCCACATATGTGGTGATGATAAAACTGAATTGATACAGAGAGCAGTGAGGAATGTCCTGCAAATGTGCATCACAAAGAGTTTTCAATCCGTCTCCTTTCCAACAATTGGAACAGGTTGGTATCAGCCACAGAGCAGAAATTCTCATGCCTGTACCGGCCACGGCTCAGATGGGGAGCACATCACCTTTCAATCTCCCTCTCAGCTGCTGAGTTGGGTGGTACTGTGTTCAAGTCCCCACTCCACAAACCTGTGCCCCAAATCTATCCCATTACTCCCCAGAGGGAGTACGGAGGGAGCGCCGGACCGTCAGAGGGTCAGTACTGAGAGAGTGCCGCACAGTCAGAGGGTCAGTACTGAGGGAGTGCCACACTGTCGGAGGATCAGTACTGAGGGAGCGCCGCACAGTCAGAGGGTCAGTACTGAGGGAGTGCCGCACTGTCGGAGGGTCAGTACTGAGGAACGCCGCATTGTCGGAGGGTCAGTTCAGAGAGTCAGTACTGAGGGGGCGCCGCACTGTCGGAGGGTCAGTTCAGAGGGTCAGTACTGAGGGATTGCCGCACTGTCGGAGGGTCAGTTCAGAGGCTCAGTACTCAGGGAGTGCCACACTGTCGGAGGGTCAGTTCAGAGGGTCAGTACTGAAGGAGTGCCACACTGTCGGAGGGTCAGTTCAGGGGGTCAGTACTGAGGGAGTGCCACACTGTCGGAGGGTCAGTTCAGAGGGTCAGTACTGAGGGAGTGCTGCACTGTTGGAGGACAGTTCAGAGGGAGTGCCGCACTGTCGGAGGGTCAGTACTGAGGGAGTGCTGCACTGTCGGAGGGTCAGTACTGAGGGAGTGCCGCACTGTCGGAGGGTCAGTACTGAGGGAGTGCCGCACTGTCGGAGGGTCAGTACTGAGGGAGTGCTGCACTTTTGGAGGGTCAGTTCAGAGGGTCAGTACTGAGAGAGTGCCACACTGTCGGAGGGTCAATACTGAGGGAGTGCTGCATTGTTAGGGTCAGTTCAGAGGGTCAATACTGAGGGAGTGCCGCACTGTCGGAGGGTCAGTACTGAGGGAGTGCCGCACTGTCGGAGGGTCAGAACTGAGGGAGTGCTGCACTGTTGGAGGGTCAGTTCAGAGGGTCAGTACTGAGGGAGTGCCGCACTGTCGGAGGGTCAGTACTGAGGGAGTGCCGCACTGTCGGAGGGTCAGTACTGAGGGAGTTTTGCACTGTTGGAGGGTCAGAACTGAGGGAGTGCCGCATTGTCGGAGGGTCAGTACTGAGGGAGTTTTGCACTGTCGGAGGGTCAGAACTGAGGGAGTGCTGCACTGTTGGAGGGTCAGTTCAGAGGGTCAGTACTGAGGGAGTGCCGCACTGTCGGAGGGTCAGTACTGAGGGAGTGCCGCACTGTCGGAGGGTCAGTACTGAGGGAGTGCTGCACTGTCGGAGGGTCAGTTCAGAGGGTCAGTACTGAGGGAGTGCCGCACTGTCGGAGGGTCAGTACTGAGGGAGTGCCGCACTGTGGGAGGGTCAGTACTGAGGGAGTGCTGCACTGTCGGAGGGTCAATTCAGAGGGTCAGTACTGAGTGAGTGCCGCACTGTCGGAGGATCAGAACTGAGGGAGTGCCGCACTGTCGGAGGGTCAGTCCTGAGGGAGTGCTGCACTGTCGGAGGGTCAGTTCAGAGGGTCAGTACTGAGGGGGTGCTGCACTGTCGGAGGGTCAGTACTGAGGGAGTGCTGCACTGCCGGACGGTCAGTACTGAGGGAGCGCTGCATCGCTGGAGGGTCAGTTCAGAGGCTCAGTACTGAGGGTGTGCCGCACTGTCGGAGTGTCAGTGCTGAGGGAGTGCTGCACTGCCGGACGGTCAGTACTGAGGGAGCGCCGCTCTGTCGGAGGGTCAGTACTGAGGGAGTGCTGCACTGTTGGAGGGTCAGTTCAGAGGGTCAGTACTGAGGGAGCGCTGCACTGTTGGAGGGTCAGTTCAGAGGGTCAGTACTGAGGGAGTGCCGCACTGTCGGAGGGTTAGTACTGAGGGAGTGCTGCCCTTTCGGAGGGTCAGTTCAGAGGATCAGTACTGAGAGAGTGCCACACTGTCGGAGGGTCAGTACTGAGGGAGTGCTGCACTGTTAGGGTCAGTTCAGAGGGTCAATACTGAGGGAGTGCCGCTCTGTCGGAGGGTCAGTACTGAGGGAGTGCCGCACTGTTGGAGGGTCAGTACTGAGGGAGTGCCGCACTTTTGGAGGGTCAGTTCAGAGGGTCAGTACTGAGGGAGTGCCGCACTGACGGAGGGTCAGTACTGAGGGAGTGCCGCACTGTCGGAGGGTCAGTACTGAGGGAGTTTTGCACTGTTGGAGGGTCAGTTCAGAGGGTCAGTACTGAGGGAGTGCCACTCTGTCGGAGGGTCAGTACTGAGGGAGTGCCGCACTGTCGGCGGGTCAGTACTGAGGGAGTGCTGCACTGTCAGAGGGTCAGTTCAGAGGGTCAGTACTGAGGGAGTGCCGCACTGTTGGAGGGTCAGTACTGAGGGAGCGCCGTACTGTCGGAGGGTCAGTACTGAGGGAGTGCTGCACTGTCGGAGGGTCAGTTCAGAGGGTCAGTACTGAGGGAGTGCTGCACTGTTGGAGGGTCAGTTCAGAGGGTCAGTGCTGAGGGAGTGCCGCACTGTCGGAGGGTTAGTACTGAGGGAGTGCTGCACTGTCGGAGGGTCAGTTCAGAGGGTCGGTACTGAGGGAGTGCCGCACTGTCGGAGGGTCAGTACTGAGGGAGTGCCGCACTTTTGGAGGGTCAGTTCAGAGGGTTAGTACTGAGAGACTGCCACACTGTCGGAGGGTCAGTACTGAGGGAGTGCTGCACTGTTAGGGTCAGTTCAGAGGGTCAATACTAAGGGAGTGCCGCACTGTCAGAGGGTCAGTACTGAGGGAGTGCCGCACTGTCGGAGGGTCAGTACTGAGGGAGTGCCGCACTTTTGGAGGGTCAGTTCAGAGGGTCAGTACTGAGGGAGTGCTGCACTGTCGGAGGGTCAGTACTGAGGGAGTGCCGCACTGTCGGAGGGTCAGTACTGAGGGAGTGCTGCACTGTTGGAGGGTCAGTTCAGAGGGTCAGTACTGAGGGAGTGCCGCACTGTCGGAGGGTCAGTACTGAGGGAGTGCCGCACTGTCGGAGGGTCAGTACTGAGGGAGTTTTGCACTGTTGGAGGGTCAGTTCAGAGGGTCAGTACTGAGGTAGTGCCGCACTGTCAGAGGGTCAGTCCTGAGGGAGTGCTGCACTGTTGGAGGGTCAGTTCAGAGGGACAGTACTGAGGGAGTGCTGCACTGTTGGAGGGTCAGTTCAGAGGGTCAGTGCTGAGGGAGTGCCGCACTGTCGGAGGGTCAGTTCAGAGGGTCAGTACTGAGAGAGTGCCGCACTGTCGGAGGGTCATAACTGAGGGAATGCTGCACTGTCGGAGGGTCAGTTCAGAGGGTCAGTACTGAGGGAGTGCCGCACTGTCGGAGGGTTAGTTTAGAGTGTCAGTACTGAGGGAGTGCTGCACTGTTGGAGGGTCAGTTCAGAGGGTCAGTGCTGAGGGAGTCCCGCACTGTCGGAGGGTTAGTACTGAGGGAGTGCTGCACTGTCGGAGGGTCAGTTCAGAGGGTCAGTACTGAGGGAGTGCCGCACTGTCGGAGGGTCAGTTCAGAGGGTCAGTACTGAGGGAGTGCCGCACTGTCGGAGGGTTAGTACTGAGGGAGTGCTGCCCTTTCGGAGGGTCAGTTCAGAGGGTCAGTGCTGAGGGAGTGCCGCACTGTCGGAGGGTTAGTACTGAGGGAGTGCTGCACTGTCGGCGGGTCAGTTCAGAGGGTCAGTACTGAGGGAGTGCCGCACTGTCGGAGGGTCAGTTCAGAGGGTCAGTACTGAGAGAGTGCTGCACTGTCGGAGGGTCAGTTCAGAGGGTCAGTACTGAGAGAGTGCCGCACTGTCGGAGGGTCAGTTCAGAGGGTCAGTACTGAGGGAGTGCTGCACTGTCGGAGGGTCAGTTCAGAGGGTCAGTACTGAGGGAGTGCCGCACTGTCGGAGGGTCAGTTCAGAGGGTCAGTACTGAGAGAGTGCCGCACTGTCGGAGGGTCAGTACTGAGGGAGTGCTGCACTGTCGGAGGGTCAGTTCAGAGGGTCAGTACTGAGGGAGTGCCGCACTGTCGGAGGGTCAGTTCAGAGGGTCAGTACTGAGAGAGTGCCGCACTGTCGGAGGCTCAGTACTGAGGGAGTGCCGCATGTCGGAGGCTCAGTACTGAGGGAGCACATTGATCACATTTCTGCGATTTTGGAGCTTGTTTTGCGCCAGTTGGCTGCTTTGTTTCCGTTCGGTCAGTGGCTGAAATCTCTGGGATGGAAACCTGTGGGAGAGAGAGAGGAAGAGAGGGCGAGAGAGAGAGCACATTCCTACACAACTCAGTCCTGCATGACGTTAACTCCTTTGAACTTTCTGATCTGCAGGAAGTGGTGTTTTAAAGCCCAGCTCTGTTGCCGAGGTGATGATTGACACTGTTGCCGAGATGGCCCAGCAACTCTCACAAGCTCAGCTCCGCCTGGTCCGTATTGTCCTCTTGGACAAATCCCTTTTCAAGACCTTCACAGCCACTTTGGAGAAGCGGAACAAAGAAGCCTGTATTGCCAACCAACTGAAAGGTAATCCTCCCATCTCTCTTAATCGCACAGACAGACAACAGAGACACACAGACGCGCACACATGCACATACACACACATGCACATACACACACGAACATACACGCACAGACACACAGACAACAGACACACACAGACACACACGTGCACACACGTGCACACACGCACACACACACATGCACATACACACGCACGAACATACACGCACTGACACACAGACACACACACACGTACACATGCACATACACACACATGCACATACACACACACGAACATACACGCACTGACACACAGACAGACACACACACACGCACACATGCACATACACACACATGCACATACACACACACGAACATACATGCACTGACACACAGACAGACACGCCACATGCACATACACACAGACACACAGACGCACACACATGCACATACACACACATGCACATACGCACGAACATACACGCACAGACACACAGACACACACACACGCACACATGCACATACACACACATGCACATACACACACACGAACATACACGCACAGACACACACAGACGCACATATGCACATACACACAGCCACACACACGCACATACACACACATGCACATACACACACATGCACATACACGCACACGAACATACACGCACAGACACACAGACACACACACACGCACACATGCACATACACACACACAAACAGACACGCACAGACACACACACGCACACATGCACATACACACACATGTGCATGTTTAGGGAGGGAAGTCCAGAGCTTAGGGCCCAGGCAGCTGAAGGCACGACCGCAAATGGTGGAGTGATGGGAATCGGACAATGGGCAAGAGGCCAGAATTGAAACAGTGCAGAGATAGGGAGGGGTGTAGGGGCTGGAAGAGGTTACAGAGATAGGGAGGGTTGTAGGAGCTGGAGGAGGTTACAGAGATAGGCAGGGTTGTAGGAGCTGGAGGAGGTTACAGAGATAGAGAGGGTTGTGGGAGCTGGAGGAGGTTACAGAGATAGGGAGGGTTGTAGGAGCTGGAGGAGGTTACAGAGATAGAGAGGGTTGTAGGAGCTGGAGGAGGTTACAGAGATAGGCAGGGTTGTAGGAGCTGGAGGAGGTTACAGAGATAGAGAGGGTTGTAGTGAGCAGGAGGAGGTTACAGAGATAGGGAGGGTTGTAGGAGCTGGAAGAGGTTACAGAGATAGAGAGGGTTGTGGGAGCTGGAGGAGGTTACAGAGATAGGGAGGGTTGTAGGAGCTGGAGGAGGTTACAGAGATAGGCAGGGTTGTAGGAGCTGGAGGAGGTTACAGAGATAGAGAGGGTTGTAGTGAGCAGGAGGAGGTTACAGAGATAGGGAGGGTTGTAGGAGCTGGAAGAGGTTACAGAGATAGGGAGGGGTGTAGGGGCTGGAAGAGGTTACAGAGATACGGAGGGTTGTAGGGGCTGGAAGAGGTTACAGAGATACGGAGGTTTGTAGTGAGCAGGAGGAGGTTACAGAGATAGGGAGGGTTGTCCGGGCTGGAGGAGGTTACAGAGATACGGAGGGTTGTAGGAGCTGGAGGAGGTTACAGAGATAGAGAGGGTTGTGGGAGCTGGAGGAGGTTACAGAGATAGGCAGGGTTGTAGGAGCTGGAGGAGGTTACAGAGATAGGGAGGGTTGTAGGAGCTGGAGGAGGTTACAGAGATAGGGAGGGTTGTAGGAGCTGGAGGAGGTTACAGAGATAGGGAGGGCTGTGGGGCTGGAGTTGGTTACAGAGATAGGGACGTTTGGAGGAGCTGGAGGTGGTTACAGAGATAGGGAGGGTTGTGGGGCTGGAGTTGGTTACAGAGACAGGAAGGGGTGTAGGGGCTGGAGTTCGTTACAGAGAAAGGGAGTGATGTAGGGGCTGGAGGAGGTTACAGAGATAGAGAGGGTTGTGGGAGCTGGAGGAGGTTACAGAGATAGGGAGGGTTGTAGGAGCTGGAGGAGGTTACAGAGATAGGCAGGGTTGTAGGAGCTGGAGGAGGTTACAGAGATAGAGAGGGTTGTAGTGAGCAGGAGGAGGTTACAGAGATAGGGAGGGTTGTAGGAGCTGGAAGAGGTTACAGAGATAGGGAGGGGTGTAGGGGCTGGAAGAGGTTACAGAGATACGGAGGGTTGTAGGGGCTGGAAGAGGTTACAGAGATACGGAGGTTTGTAGTGAGCAGGAGGAGGTTACAGAGATAGGGAGGGTTGTCCGGGCTGGAGGAGGTTACAGAGATACGGAGGGTTGTAGGAGCTGGAGGAGGTTACAGAGATAGAGAGGGTTGTGGGAGCTGGAGGAGGTTACAGAGATAGGCAGGGTTGTAGGAGCTGGAGGAGGTTACAGAGATAGGGAGGGTTGTAGGAGCTGGAGGAGGTTACAGAGATAGGGAGGGTTGTAGGAGCTGGAGGAGGTTACAGAGATAGGGAGGGCTGTGGGGCTGGAGTTGGTTACAGAGATAGGGACGTTTGGAGGAGCTGGAGGTGGTTACAGAGATAGGGAGGGTTGTGGGGCTGGAGTTGGTTACAGAGACAGGAAGGGGTGTAGGGGCTGGAGTTCGTTACAGAGAAAGGGAGTGATGTAGGGGCTGGAGGAGGTTACAGAGATAGGGAGGGTTGTAGGGAGTGGAGAAGGTTACAGAGAAAGGGAGGGATGTATGGGCTGGAGGAGGTTACAGAGATAGGGAGGGTTGTAGTGGACAGGAGGAGTTTACAGAGATAGGGAGGGTTGTAGGGACTGGAGGAGGTTACAGAGATAGGGAGGGTTGTAGGGGCTGGAGGAGGTTACAGACATAGGGAGGGTTGTAGGGACTAGAGGCGGTTACAGAGACAGGGAGGGTTGGAGGGGCTGCAGTTGGTGACTGAGATAGGGAGGGTTGTAGGGCTGGAGGAGGTTACAGAGATAGGGAAGGTTGTCGGGGCTGGAGTTGGTTACAGAGATAGGGAGGGTTGTAGGGGCCGGAGGAGGTTACAGAGATAGGGAGGTTTGTAGGGGTGGAGGAAGGTACAGAGATAGGGAGGGTTGTAGGGGCTGGAGTTGGTTACAGAGATAGTGAGGGTTGTAGTGGCTGGAGTTGGTTATTGAGATAGGGAGGGTTGTCGGGACTGGAGGAGGTTACCGAGAAAGGGAGGGGTGTAGTGGACAGAAGGAGGTTACAGAGATAGGGAGGGTTGTCCGGGCTGGAGGAGGTTACAGAGATGGGGAGGGTTATCAGGGCTGGAGAAGGTTCCAGAGATAAGGAGGGTTGTAGAGACTAGAGGCGGTTACAGAGATAGGGAGGGTTGTCCGGGCTGGAGGAGGTTGCAGAGATACGGAGGGTTGTAGGAGCTGGAGGAGGTTACAGAGATAGGGAGGGTTGTTGGAGCTGGAGGAGGTTACAGATACAGGGAGGGTTGTAGGAGCTGGAGGAGGTTACAGAGATAGGGAGGGTTATAGGAGCTGGAGTAGGTTACAGAGATAGGGAGGGTTGTGGGGCTGGAGTTGGTTACAGAGATAGGGAGGCTTGTAGGAGCTGGAGGAGGTTACAGAGATAGGGAGGGTTGTGGGGCTGTAGTTGGTTACACAGTTAGGGAGGGTTGTGGGGGCTGGAGTTGGTTACAGAGATAGGAAGGGGTGTAGTGGCTGGAGGAGGTTACAGAGATAGGAAGGGGTGTAGGGGCTGGAGTTCGTTGCAGAGAAAGGGAGGCATTTCGGAGCCGAAGGAGGTTACAGAGATAGGGAGGGTTGTAGGGAGTGGAGAAGGTTACAGAGAAAGGGAGGGATGTATGGGCTGGAGGAGGTTACAGAGATACGGAGGGTTGTAGTGGACAGGAGGAGTTTACAGAGATAGGGAGGGTTGCAGGGGCTGGAGTTGGTTACAGACATAGGGATGGTTGTAGGGACTAGAGGAGGTTACAGAGAGAGGGAGTGTTGTCAGGGCTGGTGGTGGTTACAGAGATAGGGAGGGTTGTAGGGGCTGGAGGAGGTTACAGACATAGGGAGGGTTGTAGGGACTGGAGTTGGTTACAGAGATAGGGAGAGGTGTAGGGGATGGAGGAGGTTACAGTGATAGGGAAGGTTGTAGGGGCTTGAGGAGA
This sequence comes from Heterodontus francisci, assembly GCF_036365525.1. NCBI lineage: Eukaryota > Metazoa > Chordata > Chondrichthyes > Heterodontiformes > Heterodontidae > Heterodontus > Heterodontus francisci. The sequence continues at coordinate 879,401 of NC_090404.1, read as the reverse complement.
TTACAGAGATAGGGAGGGTTGTAGGGCTCGAGGAGGTTACAGAAATAGGGAGGGGTGTAGGGGCTGGAGTTGGTTACAGAGATGGGGAGGGTTGTAGGGGCTGGAGTTGGTTGCAGAGATAGGGAGGATTGTCGGGCTCGAGGAGGTTACAGAAATAGGGAGGGTTGTTGGGGCTGGAGGAGATTACAGAGATAGGGAGGGTTGTGGGGCTGTAGTTGGTTACACAGTTAGGGAGGGTTGTCGGGGCTGCAGTTCGTTACAGAGATAGGGAGGTTTGTCCGGGCTGGAGGAGGTTGCAGAGATACGGAGGGTTGTAGGAGCTGGAGGAGGTTACAGAGATAGGGAGGGTTGTTGGAGCTGGAGGAGGTTACAGATATAGGGAGGGTTGTAGGAGCTGGAGGAGGTTACAGAGATAGGGAGGGTTATAGGAGCTGGAGGAGGTGACAGAGATAGGGAGGGTTGTGGGGCTGGAGTTGGTTACAGAGATAGGGAGGGTTGTAGAGACTAGAGGCGGTTACAGAGATAGGGAGGGTTGTCCGGGCTGGAGGAGGTTGCAGAGATACGGAGGGTTGTAGGAGCTGGAGGAGGTTACAGAGATAGGGAGGGTTGTTGGAGCTGGAGGAGGTTACAGATATAGGGAGGGTTGTAGGAGCTGGAGGAGGTTACAGAGATAGGGAGGGTTATAGGAGCTGGAGGAGGTGACAGAGATAGGGAGGGTTGATGGGCTGGAGTTGGTTACAGAGATAGGGAGGCTTGTAGGAGCTGGAGGAGGTTACAGAGATAGGGAGGGTTGTGGGGCTGTAGTTGGTTACACAGTTAGGGAGGGTTGTGGGGGCTGGAGTTGGTTACAGAGATAGGAAGGGGTGTAGTGGCTGGAGGAGGTTACAGAGATAGGAAGGGGTGTAGGGGCTGGAGTTCGTTGCAGAGAAAGGGAGGCATTTAGGAGCCGAAGGAGGTTACAGAGATAGGGAGGGTTGTAGGGAGTGGAGAAGGTTACAGAGAAAGGGAGGGATGTATGGGCTGGAGGAGGTTACAGAGATACGGAGGGTTGTAGTGGACAGGAGGAGTTTACAGAGATAGGGAGGGTTGCAGGGGCTGGAGTTGGTTCCAGAGATAGGGAGGGTTGGAGGGGCTGGAGTTGGTTACAGACATAGGGATGGTTGTAGGGACTAGAGGAGGTTACAGAGAGAGGGAGTGTTGTCAGGGCTGGTGGTGGTTACAGAGATAGGGAGGGTTGTAGGGGCTGGAGGAGGTTACAGACATAGGGAGGGTTGTAGGGACTGGAGTTGGTTACAGAGATAGGGAGAGGTGTAGGGGATGGAGGAGGTTACAGTGATAGGGAAGGTTGTAGGGGCTTGAGGAGATTACAGAGACAGGGAGGGTTGTAGGGCTCGAGGAGGTTACAGAAATAGGGAGGGGTGTAGGGGCTGGAGTTGGTTACAGAGATGGGGAGGGTTGTAGGGGCTGGAGTTGGTTGCAGAGATAGGGAGGATTGTCGGGCTCGAGGAGGTTACAGAAATAGGGAGGGTTGTTGGGGCTGGAGGAGATTACAGAGATAGGGAGGGTTGTGGGGCTGTAGTTGGTTACACAGTTAGGGAGGGTTGTCGGGGCTGGAGTTCGTTACAGAGATAGGGAGGTTTGTCCGGGCTGGAGGAGGTTGCAGAGATACGGAGGGTTGTAGGAGCTGGAGGAAGTTACAGAGATAGGGAGGGTTGTTGGAGCTGGAGGAGGTTACAGATATAGGGAGGGTTGTAGGAGCTGGAGGAGGTTACAGAGATAGGGAGGGTTATAGGAGCTGGAGGAGGTGACAGAGATAGGGAGGGTTGTGGGGCTGGAGTTGGTTACAGAGATAGGGAGGGTTGTAGAGACTAGAGGCGGTTACAGAGATAGGGAGGGTTGTCCGGGCTGGAGGAGGTTGCAGAGATACGGAGGGTTGTAGGAGCTGGAGGAGGTTACAGAGATAGGGAGGGTTGTTGGAGCTGGAGGAGGTTACAGATATAGGGAGGGTTGTAGGAGCTGGAGGAGGTTACAGAGATAGGGAGGGTTATAGGAGCTGGAGGAGGTGACAGAGATAGGGAGGGTTGTGGGGCTGGAGTTGGTTACAGAGATAGGGAGGCTTGTAGGAGCTGGAGGAGGTTACAGAGATAGGGAGGGTTGTGGGGCTGTAGTTGGTTACACAGTTAGGGAGGGTTGTGGGGGCTGGAGTTGGTTACAGAGATAGGAAGGGGTGTAGTGGCTGGAGGAGGTTACAGAGATAGGAAGGGGTGTAGGGGCTGGAGTTCGTTACAGAGAAAGGGAGGCATTTAGGAGCTGAAGGAGGTTACAGAGATAGGGAGGGTTGTAGGGAGTGGAGAAGGTTACAGAGAAAGGGAGGGATGTATGGGCTGGAGGAGGTTACAGAGATACGGAGGGTTGGAGGGGCTGGAGATGGTTACAGACATAGGGAGGGTTGTTGGGACTAAAGGAGGTTACAGAGAGATGGAGGGTTGTCAGGGCTGGAGGTGGTTACAGAGATAGGGAGGGTTGCAGGGGCTGGAGGAGGTTAAAGACATAGGGAGGGTTGTTGGGACTGGAGGTGGTTACAGAGATAGGGAGGGTTGGAGGGGCTGGAGTTGGTTACAGAGATAGGGAGAGGTGTAGGGGATGGAGGAAGTTACAGTGATAGGGAAGGTTGTAGGGGCTTGAGGAGATTACAGAGATAGGGAGGGTTGTAGGGCTCGAGGAGGTTACAGAAATAGGGAGGGGTGTAGGGGCTGGAGTTGGTTACAGAGATGGGGAGGGTTGTAGGGGCTGGAGTTGGTTGCCGAGATAGGGAGGATTGTAGGGACTGGACTTGGTTGCAGATTTAGGGAGGGTTGTTGGGGCTGGAGGAGATTACAGAGATAGGGAGGGTTGTAGGGCTCGAGGAGGTTACAGAAATAGGGAGGGGTGTAGAGGCTGGAGTTGCTTACAGAGATAGGGAGGGTTGTAGGGCTCGAGGAGGTTACAGAAATAGGGAGGGGTGTAGAGGCTGGAGTTGCTTACAGAGATCAGGAGGGTTGTAGGGGCTGGAGATGGTTCCAGAGATCGGGAGGGTTGTAGTGGCTGGAGTTCGTTACAGAGATAGGGAGGGTTGTAGGAGCTGGAGGAGGTTACAGAGATAGGGAGGGTTGTCAGGGCTGGAGGAGGTTACAGAGATAGGGAGGGTTGTGGGGCTGTAGTTGGTTACACAGTTAGGGAGGGTTGTCGGGTCTGGAGTTGGTTACAGAGATAGGGAGGGTTGTAGGGGCTGGAGTTCGTTACAGAGATAGGGAGGGTTGTCCGGGCTGGAGGAGGTTACAGAGATGGGGAGGGTTATCAGGGCTGGAGAAGGTTACAGAGATAGGGAGGGTTGTAGAGACTAGAGGCGGTTACAGAGATAGGGAGGGTTGTCCGGGCTGGAGGAGGTTGCAGAGATACGGAGGGTTGTAGGAGCTGGAGGAGGTTACAGAGATAGGGAGGGTTGTTGGAGCTGGAGGAGGTTACAGATATAGGGAGGGTTGTAGGAGCTGGAGGAGGTTACAGAGATAGGGAGGGTTATAGGAGCTGGAGGAGGTTACAGAGATAGGGAGGGTTGTGGGGCTGGAGTTGGTTACAGAGATAGGGAGGCTTGTAGGAGCTGGAGGAGGTTACAGAGATAGGGAGGGTTGTGGGGCTGTAGTTGGTTACACATTTAGGGAGGGTTGTGGGGGCTGGAGTTGGTTACAGAGATAGGAAGGGGTGTAGTGGCTGGAGGACGTTCCAGAGATAGGAAGGGGTGTAGGGGCTGGAGTTCGTTACAGAGAAAGGGAGGCATTTAGGAGCCGAAGGAGGTTACAGAGATAGGGAGGGTTGTCGGAAGTGGAGAAGGTTACAGAGAAAGGGAGGGATGTATGGGCTGGAGGAGGTTACAGAGATACAGAGGGTTGTAGTGGACAGGAGGAGTTTACAGAGATAGGGAGGGTTGGAGGGGCTGGAGTTGGTTACAGACATAGGGAGGGTTGTTGGGACTAGAGGAGGTTACAGAGAGATGGAGGGTTGTCAGGGCTGGAGGTGGTTACAGAGATAGGCAGGGTTGCAGGGGCTGGAGGAGGTTACAGACATAGGGAGGGTTGTTGGGACTTGAGGTGGTTACAGAGATAGGGAGGGTTGGAGGGGCTGGAGTTGGTTACAGAGATAGGGAGAGGTGTAGGGGATGGAGGAGGTTACAGTGATAGGGAAGGTTGTAGGGGCTTGAGGAGATTACAGAGATAGGGAGGGTTGTAGGGCTCGAGGAGGTTACAGAAATAGGGAGGGGTGTAGGGGCTGGAGTTGGTTACAGAGATGGGGAGGGTTGTAGGGGCTGGAGTTGGTTGCAGATTTAGGGAGGGTTGTTGGGGCTGGAGGAGATTACAGAGATAGGGAGGGTTGTAGGGCTCGAGGAGGTTACAGAAATAGGGAGGGGTGTAGAGGCTGGAGTTGCTTACAGAGATAGGGAGGGTTGTAGGGCTCGAGGAGGTTACAGAAATAGGGAGGGGTGTAGAGGCTGGAGTTGCTTACAGAGATCGGGAGGGTTGTAGGGGCTGGAGTTGGTTCCAGAGATCGGGAGGGTTGTTGGAGCTGGAGGAGGTTACAGAGATAGGGAGGGTTGTCAGAGCTGGAGGAGGTTCCAGAGATAGGGAGGGTTGTGGGGCTGTAGTTGGTTACACAGTTAGGGAGGGTTGTCGGGGCTGGAGTTGGTTCCAGAGATAGGGAGGGTTGTAGGGGCTGGAGTTCGTTACAGAGATAGGGAGGCTTGGAGGAGCTGGAGGTGGTTACAGAGATAGGGATGGTTGTGGGGCTGTCGTTGGTTACACAGTTAGGGAGGGTTGTGGGTGCTGGAGTTGGTTACAGAGATAGGAAGGGGTGTAGGGGCTGGAGTTCGTTACACAGAAAGGGAGTGATGTAGGGGCTGGAGGAGGTTACAGAGATAGGGAGGGTTGTAGGGAGTGGAGAAGGTTACAGAGAAAGGGAGGGATGTAGGGGCTGGAGTTGGTTACAGAGATAGGGAGGGTTGGAGGGGCTGGAGTTCGTTACAGAGATAGGGAGGGTTGTAGGGACTGGAGGAGGTTACAGAGAGAGGGAGGGTTGTCAGAGCTGGAGGAGGTTACAGAGATAGGGAGGGTTGTAGGGGCTGGAGAAGGTTACAGACATAGGGAGGGTTGTAGGGACTAGAGGCGGTTACAGAGACAGGGAGGGTTGGATGGGCTGCAGTTGGTTACTGAGATAGGGAGGGTTGTAGGGCTGGAGGAGGTTACAGAGATAGGGAGGGTTGTAGGGCTGGAGGAGGTTACAGAGATAGGGAGGGTTGTCCGGGCTGGAGGAGGTTGCAGAGATACGGAGGGTTGTAGGAGCTGGAGGAGGTTACAGAGATAGGGAGGGTTGTTGGAGCTGGAGGAGGTTACAGATATAGGGAGGGTTGTAGGAGCTGGAGGAGGTTACAGAGATAGGGAGGGTTATAGGAGCTGGAGGAGGTGACAGAGATAGGGAGGGTTGTGGGGCTGGAGTTGGTTACAGAGATAGGGAGGCTTGTAGGAGCTGGAGGAGGTTACAGAGATAGGGAGGGTTGTGGGGCTGTAGTTGGTTACACAGTTAGGGAGGGTTGTGGGGGCTGGAGTTGGTTACAGAGATAGGAAGGGGTGTAGTGGCTGGAGGAGGTTACAGAGATAGGAAGGGGTGTAGGGGCTGGAGTTCGTTACAGAGAAAGGGAGGCATTTAGGAGCTGAAGGAGGTTACAGAGATAGGGAGGGTTGTAGGGAGTGGAGAAGGTTACAGAGAAAGGGAGGGATGTATGGGCTGGAGGAGGTTACAGAGATACGGAGGGTTGGAGGGGCTGGAGATGGTTACAGACATAGGGAGGGTTGTTGGGACTAAAGGAGGTTACAGAGAGATGGAGGGTTGTCAGGGCTGGAGGTGGTTACAGAGATAGGGAGGGTTGCAGGGGCTGGAGGAGGTTAAAGACATAGGGAGGGTTGTTGGGACTGGAGGTGGTTACAGAGATAGGGAGGGTTGGAGGGGCTGGAGTTGGTTACAGAGATAGGGAGAGGTGTAGGGGATGGAGGAAGTTACAGTGATAGGGAAGGTTGTAGGGGCTTGAGGAGATTACAGAGATAGGGAGGGTTGTAGGGCTCGAGGAGGTTACAGAAATAGGGAGGGGTGTAGGGGCTGGAGTTGGTTACAGAGATGGGGAGGGTTGTAGGGGCTGGAGTTGGTTGCCGAGATAGGGAGGATTGTAGGGACTGGACTTGGTTGCAGATTTAGGGAGGGTTGTTGGGGCTGGAGGAGATTACAGAGATAGGGAGGGTTGTAGGGCTCGAGGAGGTTACAGAAATAGGGAGGGGTGTAGAGGCTGGAGTTGCTTACAGAGATAGGGAGGGTTGTAGGGCTCGAGGAGGTTACAGAAATAGGGAGGGGTGTAGAGGCTGGAGTTGCTTACAGAGATCAGGAGGGTTGTAGGGGCTGGAGATGGTTCCAGAGATCGGGAGGGTTGTAGTGGCTGGAGTTCGTTACAGAGATAGGGAGGGTTGTAGGAGCTGGAGGAGGTTACAGAGATAGGGAGGGTTGTCAGGGCTGGAGGAGGTTACAGAGATAGGGAGGGTTGTGGGGCTGTAGTTGGTTACACAGTTAGGGAGGGTTGTCGGGTCTGGAGTTGGTTACAGAGATAGGGAGGGTTGTAGGGGCTGGAGTTCGTTACAGAGATAGGGAGGGTTGTCCGGGCTGGAGGAGGTTACAGAGATGGGGAGGGTTATCAGGGCTGGAGAAGGTTACAGAGATAGGGAGGGTTGTAGAGACTAGAGGCGGTTACAGAGATAGGGAGGGTTGTCCGGGCTGGAGGAGGTTGCAGAGATACGGAGGGTTGTAGGAGCTGGAGGAGGTTACAGAGATAGGGAGGGTTGTTGGAGCTGGAGGAGGTTACAGATATAGGGAGGGTTGTAGGAGCTGGAGGAGGTTACAGAGATAGGGAGGGTTATAGGAGCTGGAGGAGGTTACAGAGATAGGGAGGGTTGTGGGGCTGGAGTTGGTTACAGAGATAGGGAGGCTTGTAGGAGCTGGAGGAGGTTACAGAGATAGGGAGGGTTGTGGGGCTGTAGTTGGTTACACATTTAGGGAGGGTTGTGGGGGCTGGAGTTGGTTACAGAGATAGGAAGGGGTGTAGTGGCTGGAGGACGTTCCAGAGATAGGAAGGGGTGTAGGGGCTGGAGTTCGTTACAGAGAAAGGGAGGCATTTAGGAGCCGAAGGAGGTTACAGAGATAGGGAGGGTTGTAGGAAGTGGAGAAGGTTACAGAGAAAGGGAGGGATGTATGGGCTGGAGGAGGTTACAGAGATACAGAGGGTTGTAGTGGACAGGAGGAGTTTACAGAGATAGGGAGGGTTGGAGGGGCTGGAGTTGGTTACAGACATAGGGAGGGTTGTTGGGACTAGAGGAGGTTACAGAGAGATGGAGGGTTGTCAGGGCTGGAGGTGGTTACAGAGATAGGCAGGGTTGCAGGGGCTGGAGGAGGTTACAGACATAGGGAGGGTTGTTGGGACTTGAGGTGGTTACAGAGATAGGGAGGGTTGGAGGGGCTGGAGTTGGTTACAGAGATAGGGAGAGGTGTAGGGGATGGAGGAGGTTACAGTGATAGGGAAGGTTGTAGGGGCTTGAGGAGATTACAGAGATAGGGAGGGTTGTAGGGCTCGAGGAGGTTACAGAAATAGGGAGGGGTGTAGGGGCTGGAGTTGGTTACAGAGATGGGGAGGGTTGTAGGGGCTGGAGTTGGTTGCAGATTTAGGGAGGGTTGTTGGGGCTGGAGGAGATTACAGAGATAGGGAGGGTTGTAGGGCTCGAGGAGGTTACAGAAATAGGGAGGGGTGTAGAGGCTGGAGTTGCTTACAGAGATAGGGAGGGTTGTAGGGCTCGAGGAGGTTACAGAAATAGGGAGGGGTGTAGAGGCTGGAGTTGCTTACAGAGATCGGGAGGGTTGTAGGGGCTGGAGTTGGTTCCAGAGATCGGGAGGGTTGTTGGAGCTGGAGGAGGTTACAGAGATAGGGAGGGTTGTCAGAGCTGGAGGAGGTTCCAGAGATAGGGAGGGTTGTGGGGCTGTAGTTGGTTACACAGTTAGGGAGGGTTGTCGGGGCTGGAGTTGGTTCCAGAGATAGGGAGGGTTGTAGGGGCTGGAGTTCGTTACAGAGATAGGGAGGCTTGGAGGAGCTGGAGGTGGTTACAGAGATAGGGATGGTTGTGGGGCTGTCGTTGGTTACACAGTTAGGGAGGGTTGTGGGTGCTGGAGTTGGTTACAGAGATAGGAAGGGGTGTAGGGGCTGGAGTTCGTTACACAGAAAGGGAGTGATGTAGGGGCTGGAGGAGGTTACAGAGATAGGGAGGGTTGTAGGGAGTGGAGAAGGTTACAGAGAAAGGGAGGGATGTAGGGGCTGGAGTTGGTTACAGAGATAGGGAGGGTTGGAGGGGCTGGAGTTCGTTACAGAGATAGGGAGGGTTGTAGGGACTGGAGGAGGTTACAGAGAGAGGGAGGGTTGTCAGAGCTGGAGGAGGTTACAGAGATAGGGAGGGTTGTAGGGGCTGGAGAAGGTTACAGACATAGGGAGGGTTGTAGGGACTAGAGGCGGTTACAGAGACAGGGAGGGTTGGATGGGCTGCAGTTGGTTACTGAGATAGGGAGGGTTGTAGGGCTGGAGGAGGTTACAGAGATAGGGAGGGTTGTAGGGCTGGAGGAGGTTACAGAGATAGGGAGGGTTGTCGGGGCTGGAGTTGGTTACAGAGATAGGGAGGGTTGTAGGAGGTGGAGGAAGTTACAGAGATAGGGAGGGTTGTAGGGGCTGGAGTTGGTAACAGAGATAGTGAAGGTTGTAGTGGCTGGAGGATGTTACAGAGATAGGGAGGGTTGTCGGGGCCGGAGGAGGTTACAGAGATAGGGAGGTTTGTAGGAGGTGGAGGATGTTACAGAGATAGGGAGGGTTGTAGGGGCTGGAGTTGGTAACAGAGATAGTGAGGGTTGTAGTGGCTGGAGGATGTTACAGAGATAGGGAGGGTTGTAGGGGCTGGAGGAGGTTACAGACAGAGGGAGGGTTGTAGGTGTTAGAGCCGGTTACAGAGATAGGGAGGGTTGGAGGGGCTGCAGTTGGTTACTGAGATAGGGAGGGTTGCAGGGCTGGAGGAGGTTACAGAGATAGGGAGGGTTGTAGGGCTGGAGGAGGTTACAGAGATAGGGAGGGTTGTCGGGGCTGGAGGAGGTTACAGAGATAGGGAGGGTTGTCAGGGCTGGAGGAGGTTACAGTGATAGGGAGGGTTGTGGGGGCTGGAGTTGGTTACAGAGATAGGGAGGGTTGTAGGGGCTGGAGGAGGTTACAGAGATAGGGAGGGTTATAGGGGCTGGAGGAGGTTACAGAGATAGGGAGGGTTATAGGGTCTGGAGTTGGTTACAGAGATAGGGAGGGGTGTAGGGGATGGAGGAGGTTACAGAAATAGGGAGGAGTGTAGAGGCTGGAGTTGGTTACAGAGATAGGGAGGGGTGTAGGGGATGGAGGAGGTTACAGAAATAGGGAGGAGTGTAGGGGCTGGAGTTGGTTACAGAGATGGGGAGGGTTGTAGGGGCTGGAGTTGGTTGCAGAGATAGGGAGGATTATAGGGACTGGAGTTGGTTGCAGATTTAGGGAGGGTTGTTGGGGCTGGAGGAGATTACAGAGATAGGGAGGGTTGTAGGGCTCGAGGAGGTTACAGAAATAGGGAGGGGTGTAGGGGCTGGAGTTGGTTACAGAGATGGGGAGGGTTGTAGGGGCTGGAGTTGGTTGCAGAAATAGGGAGGATTGTAGGGACTGGACTTGGTTGCAGATTTAGGGAGGGTTGTTGGGGCTGGAGGAGATTACAGAGATAGGGAGGGTTGTAGGGCTCGAGGAGGTTACAGAAATAGGGAGGGGTGTAGAGGCTGGAGTTGCTTACAGAGATAGGGAGGGTTGTAGGGCTCGAGGAATTTACAGAAATAGGGAGGGGTGTAGAGGCTGGAGTTGCTTACAGAGATCGGGAGGGTTGTAGGGGCTGGAGTTGGTTCCAGAGATCGGGAGGGTTGTAGTGGCTGGAGTTCGTGACAGAGATAGGGAGGGTTGTTGGAGCTGGAGGAGGTTACAGAGATAGGGAGGGTTGTCAGAGCTGGAGGAGGTTCCAGAGATAGAGAGGGTTGTGGGGCTGTAGTTGGTTACACAGTTAGGGAGGGTTGTCGGGGCTGGAGTTGGTTCCAGAGATAGGGAGGGTTGTAGGGGCTGGAGTTCGTTACAGAGATAGGGAGGGTTATCAGGGCGGGAGAATTGCTAATGTTGTCCCCTTGTTTAAGAAGTGTAGCAGGGGTAATCCAGGTAATTATAGACCGGTGAGCCTGACGTCAGTGGTAGGGAAGCTGCTGGAGAAGATACTGAGGGATAGGATCTATTCCCATTTGGAAGAAAATGGGCTCATCAGTGATAGGCAACATGGTTTTGTGCAGGGAAGGTCATGTCTTACCAACTTAATAGAATTCTTTGAGGAAGTGACAAAGTTGATTGATGAGGGAAGGGCTGTCGATGTCATATACATGGACTTCAGTAAGGCGTTTGATAAGGTTCCCCATGGCAGGCTGCTGGAGAAAGTGAAGGCGCTTGGGGTCCAAGGTGTACTAGCTAGATGGATAAAGAACTGGCTGGGCAACAGGAGACAGAGAGTAGCAGTAGAAGGGAGTTTCTCAAAATGGAGATGTGTGACCAGTGGTGTTCCACAGGGATCCGTGCTGGGACCACTGTTGTTTGTGATATACATTAATGATTTGGAGGAAAGTATAGGTGGACTGATTAGCAAGTTTGCAGACGACACTAAGATTGGTGGAGTAGCAGATAGTGAAGGAGACTGTCAGAGAATACAGCAGAATATAGATAGATTGGAGAGTTGGGCAGAGAAATGGCAGATGGAGTTCAATCAGGGCAAATGCGAGGTGATGCATTTTGGAAGATCCAATTCAAGAGTGAACTATACAGTAAATGGAAAAGTCCTGGGGAAAATTGATGTCCAGAGAGATTTGGGTGTTCAGGTCCACTGTTCCCTGAAGGTGGCAACGCAGGTAAATAGAGTGGTCAAGAAGGCATACGGCATGCTTTCCTTCATCGGACGGGGCATTGAGTACAAGAGTTGGCAGGTCATGTTACAGTTGTATAGGACTTTGGTTCGGCCACATTTGGAATACTGCGTACAGTTCTGGTCGCCACATTACCAAAAGGATGTGGAGGCTTTGGAGAGGGTGCAGAGGAGGTTCACCAGGATGTTGCCTGGTATGGAGGGCGCTAGCTATGAAGAGAGGTTGAGTAGATTAGGATTATTTTCATTAGAAAGACGGAGGTTGAGGGGGGACCTGATTGAGGTGTACAAAATCATGAGAGGTATAGACAGGGTGGATAGCAAGAGGCTTTTTCCCAGAGTGGGGGTTTCAATTACTAGAGGACACGAGTTCAAAGTGAAAGGGGAAAAGTTTAGGGGGGATATGCGTGGAAAGTTCTTTACGCAGAGGGTGGTGGGCACCTGGAACGCATTGCCAGCGGAGGTGGTAGATGCGGGCACGATGGAGTCTTTTAAGATGTATCTAGACAGATACATGAATGGGCAGGAAGAAAAGAGATACAGAACCTTAGAAAATAGGCGACATGTTTAGAGAGAGGATCTGGATCGGCGCAGGCTTGGAGGGCCGAAGGGCCTGTTCCTGTGCTGTAATTATCTTTGTTCTTTGTTCTTTGAGAAGGTTACAGAGATAGGGAGGGTTGTAGAGACTAGAGGCGGTTACAGAGATAGGGAGGGTTGTCCGGGCTGGAGGAGGTTACAGAGATACGGAGGGTTGTTGGAGCTGGAGGAGGTTACAGAGATAGGGACGGTTGTAGGAGCTGGAGGAGGTTACAGAGATAGGGAGGGTTGTAGTGGACAGGAGGAGTTTACAGAGAGAGGGAGGGTTGCAGGGTCTGGAGTTGGTTACAGAGTTAGGGAGGGTTGGAGGGGCTGGAGTTGGTTACGGACATAGGGAGGGTTGTAGGGACTAGAGGAGGTTACAGAGAGAGGGAGGGTTGTCAGGGCTGGAGGTGGTTACAGAGATAGGGAGGGCTGTAGGGACTGGAGGTGGTTACAGAGATAGGGAAGGTTGGAGGGGCTGGAGTTGGTTCCAGAGATAGGGAGAGGTGCAGGGGATGGAGGAGGTTACAGTGATAGGGAAGGTTGTAGGGGCTTGAGGAGATTACAGAGATAGGGAGGGTTGTAGGGCTCGAGGAGGTTACAGAAATAGGGAGGGGTGTAGGGGCTGGAGTTGGTTACAGAGATGGGGAGGGTTGTAGGGGCTGGAGTTGGTTGCAGAGATAGGGAGGATTGTAGGGACTGGAGTTGGTTGCAGATTTAGGGAGGGTTGTTGGGGCTGGAGGGGATTACAGAGATAGGGAGGGTTGTAGGGCTCGAGGAGGTTACAGAAATAGGGAGGGGTGTAGAGGCTGGAGTTGCTTACAGAGATAGGGAGGGTTGTAGGGCTCGAGGAAGTTACAGAAATAGGGAGGGGTGTAGAGGCTGGAGTTGCTTAATGAGATCGGGAGGGTTGTAGTGGCTGGAGTTCGTTACAGAGATAGGGAGGGTTGTTGGAGCTGGAGGAGGTTACAGAGATAGGGAGGGTTGTCAGAGCTGGAGGAGGTTCCAGAGATAGGGAGGGTTGTGGGGCTGTAGTTGGTTACACAGTTAGGGAGGGTTGTCGGGGCTGGAGTTGGTTCCAGAGATAGGGAGGGATGTAGGGGCTGGAGTTCGTTACAGAGATAGGGAGGGTTATCAGGGCGGGAGAAGGTTACAGAGATAGAGAGGGTTGCAGGGGCTGGAGTTGGTTACAGAGATAGGGAGGGTTGTCCGGGCTGGAGGAGGTTACAGAGATACGGAGGGTTGTCGGAGCTGGAGGAGGTTACAGAGATAGGGAGGGTTGTGGGAGCTGGAGGAGGTTGCAGAGATAGGGAGGGTTATCAGGGCGGGAGAATTGCTAATGTTGTCCCCTTGTTTAAGAAGTGTAGCAGGGGTAATCCAGGTAATTATAGACCGGTGAGCCTGACGTCAGTGGTAGGGAAGCTGCTGGAGAAGATACTGAGGGATAGGATCTATTCCCATTTGGAAGAAAATGGGCTCATCAGTGATAGGCAACATGGTTTTGTGCAGGGAAGGTCATGTCTTACCAACTTAATAGAATTCTTTGAGGAAGTGACAAAGTTGATTGATGAGGGAAGGGCTGTCGATGTCATATACATGGACTTCAGTAAGGCGTTTGATAAGGTTCCCCATGGCAGGCTGCTGGAGAAAGTGAAGGCGCTTGGGGTCCAAGGTGTACTAGCTAGATGGATAAAGAACTGGCTGGGCAACAGGAGACAGAGAGTAGCAGTAGAAGGGAGTTTCTCAAAATGGAGATGTGTGACCAGTGGTGTTCCACAGGGATCCGTGCTGGGACCACTGTTGTTTGTGATATACATTAATGATTTGGAGGAAAGTATAGGTGGACTGATTAGCAAGTTTGCAGACGACACTAAGATTGGTGGAGTAGCAGATAGTGAAGGAGACTGTCAGAGAATACAGCAGAATATAGATAGATTGGAGAGTTGGGCAGAGAAATGGCAGATGGAGTTCAATCAGGGCAAATGCGAGGTGATGCATTTTGGAAGATCCAATTCAAGAGTGAACTATACAGTAAATGGAAAAGTCCTGGGGAAAATTGATGTCCAGAGAGATTTGGGTGTTCAGGTCCACTGTTCCCTGAAGGTGGCAACGCAGGTAAATAGAGTGGTCAAGAAGGCATACGGCATGCTTTCCTTCATCGGACGGGGCATTGAGTACAAGAGTTGGCAGGTCATGTTACAGTTGTATAGGACTTTGGTTCGGCCACATTTGGAATACTGCGTACAGTTCTGGTCGCCACATTACCAAAAGGATGTGGAGGCTTTGGAGAGGGTGCAGAGGAGGTTCACCAGGATGTTGCCTGGTATGGAGGGCGCTAGCTATGAAGAGAGGTTGAGTAGATTAGGATTATTTTCATTAGAAAGACGGAGGTTGAGGGGGGACCTGATTGAGGTGTACAAAATCATGAGAGGTATAGACAGGGTGGATAGCAAGAGGCTTTTTCCCAGAGTGGGGGTTTCAATTACTAGAGGACACGAGTTCAAAGTGAAAGGGGAAAAGTTTAGGGGGGATATGCGTGGAAAGTTCTTTACGCAGAGGGTGGTGGGCACCTGGAACGCATTGCCAGCGGAGGTGGTAGATGCGGGCACGATGGAGTCTTTTAAGATGTATCTAGACAGATACATGAATGGGCAGGAAGAAAAGAGATACAGAACCTTAGAAAATAGGCGACATGTTTAGAGAGAGGATCTGGATCGGCGCAGGCTTGGAGGGCCGAAGGGCCTGTTCCTGTGCTGTAATTATCTTTGTTCTTTGTTCTTTGAGAAGGTTACAGAGATAGGGAGGGTTGTAGAGACTAGAGGCGGTTACAGAGATAGGGAGGGTTGTCCGGGCTGGAGGAGGTTACAGAGATACGGAGGGTTGTTGGAGCTGGAGGAGGTTACAGAGATAGGGACGGTTGTAGGAGCTGGAGGAGGTTACAGAGATAGGGAGGGTTGTAGTGGACAGGAGGAGTTTACAGAGAGAGGGAGGGTTGCAGGGTCTGGAGTTGGTTACAGAGATAGGGAGGCTTGTAGGAGCTGGAGGAGGTTACAGAGATAGGGAGGGATGTATGGGCTGGAGGAGGTTACAGAGATAGGGAGGGTTGTATGAGCTGGAGGAGGTTACAGAGATAGGGAGGGTTGTGGGGCTGGAGTTGGTTACAGAGATAGGGAGGCTTGTAGGAGCTGGAGGAGGTTACAGAGATAGGGAGGGTTGTGGGGCTGTAGTTGGTTACAAAGTTAGGGAGGGTTGTGGGGGCTGGAGTTGGTTACAGAGATAGGAAGGGGTGTAGTGGCTGGAGGAGGTTACATAGATAGGAAGGGGTGTAGGGGCTGGAGTTCGTTACAGAGAAAGGGAGGCATGTATGGGCTGGAGGAGGTTACAGAGATAGGGAGGGTTGTCTTGGACAGGAGGAGTTTACAGAGATAGGGAGGGTTGCAGGGGCTGGAGTTGGTTACAGAGATAGGGAGGGTTGGAGGGGCTGGAGGTGGTTACAGAGATAAGGAGGGTTGTAGGGCTGGAGGAGGTTACAGAGATCGGGAGGGTTGTAGAGGCTGGAGTTGGTTGCAGAGATAGGGACAGTTGTAGGGGCTGGAGGAGGTTACAGAGATAGGGAGGGTTGTAGGGACTGGAGTTGGTTGCAGATTTAGGGAGGGTTGTTGGGGCCGGTACGCGATTACAGAGATAGGGAGGGTTGTAGGGCTCGAGGAGGTTACAGAAATAGGGAGGGGTGTAGAGGCTGGAGTTGCTTACAGAGATAGGGAGGGTTGTAGGAGCTGGAGGAGGTTACAGAGATAGGGAGGGTTGTCAGGGCTGGAGGAGGTTACAGAGATAGGGAGGGTTGTGGGGCTGTCTTTGGTTACACAGTTAGGGAGGGTTGTCGGGGCTGGAGTTGGTTACAGAGATAGGGAGGGTTGTAGGGGCTGGAGTTCGTTACAGAGATAGGGAGGGTTGTCCGGGCTGGAATTGGTTGCAGAGATAGGGAGAGTTGTAGGGGCTGGAGGAGGTTACAGAGATAGGGAGTGTTGTAGGGACTGGAGTTGGCTGCAGATTTAGGGAGGGTTGTTGGGGCCGGTAGGAGATTACAGAGATAGGGAGGGTTGTAGGGCTTGAGGAGGTTACAGAAATAGGGAGGGGTGTAGAGGCTGGAGTTGCTTACAGAGATCGGGAGGGTTGTAGTGGCTGGAGTTCGTTACAGAGATAGGGAGGGTTGTGGGGCTGTAGTTGGTTACACAGTTAGGGAGGGTTGTCGGGGCTGGAGTTGGTTACACAGAGAGGGAGGGTTGTAGGGGCTGGAGGAGGTTACAGAGATAGGGAGGGTTGTGGGGCTGTAGTTGGTTACACAGTTAGGGAGGGTTGTCGGGGCTGGAGTTGGTTACAGAGATAGGGAGGGTGGTAGGGGCTGGAGTTCGTTACAGAGATAGGGAGGGTTGTCCGGGCTGGAGGCGGTTACAGAGATGGGGAGGGTTATCAGGGCTGGAGAAGGTTACAGAGATAGGGAGGGTTGTAGAGACTAGAGGCGGTGACAGAGATAGGGAGGGTTGTCCGGGCTGGAGGAGGTTGCAGAGATACGGAGGGTTGTAGGAGCTGGAGGAGGTTGCAGAGATAGGGAGGGTTGTTGGAGCTGGAGGAGGTTACAGATATAGGGAGGGTTGTAGGAGCTGGAGGAGGTTACAGAGATAGGGAGGGTTGTCGGAGCTGGAGGAGGTTACAGAGATAGGGAGGGTTGTGGGGCTGGAGTTGGTTACAGAGATAGGGAGGCTTGTAGGAGCTGGAGGAGGTTACAGAGATAGGGAGGATTGTGGGGCTGTAGTTGGTTACACAGTTAGGGAGGGTTGTGGGGGCTGGAGTTGGATACAGAGATAGGAAGGGGTGTCGGGGCTGGAGTTCGTTACAGAGAAAGGGAGGCATTTAGGGGCCGAAGGAGGTTACAGAGATAGGGAGGGTTGTAGTGGACAGGAGGAGTTTACTGAGATAGGGAGGGTTGCAGGGGCTGGAGTTGGTTACAGAGATAGGGAGGGTTGGAGGGGCTGGAGTTGGTTACAGACATAGGGAGGGTTGTAGGGACTAGAGGAGGTTACAGAGAGAGGGAGGGTTGTCAGGGCTGGAGGTGGTTACAGAGATAGGGAGGGTTGTAGGGGCTGGAGGAGGTTACAGTGATAGGGAAGGTTGTAGGGGCTTGAGGAGATTACAGAGATAGGGAGGGTTGTAGGGCTCGAGGAGGTTACAGAAATAGGGAGGGGTGTAGGGGCTGGAGTTGGTTACAGAGATGGGGAGGGTTGTTGGGGCTGGAGTTGGTTGCAGAGATAGGGTGGATTGTAGGGACTGGAGTTGGTTGCAGATTTAGGGAGGGTTGTTGGGGCTGGAGGAGATTACAGAGATAGGGAGGGTTGTGGGGCTCGAGGAGGTTACAGAAATAGGGAGGGGTGTAGAGGCTGGAGTTGCTTACAGAGATAGGGAGGGTTGTAGGGCTCGAGGAAGTTACAGAAATAGGGAGGGGTGTAGAGGCTGGAGTTGCTTACAGAGATCGGGAGGGTTGTAGGGGCTGGAGTTGGTTCCAGAGATCGGGAGGGTTGTAGTGGCTGGAGTTCGTTACAGAGATAGGGAGGGTTGTTGGAGCTGGAGGAGGTTACAGAGATAGGGAGGGTTGTCAGAGCTGGAGGAGGTTCCAGAGATAGGGAGGGTTGTGGGGCTGTAGTTGGTTACACAGTTAGGGAGGGTTGTCGGGGCTGGAGTTGGTTCCAGAGATAGGGAGGGTTGTAGGGGCTGGAGTTCGTTACAGAGATAGGGAGGATTGTCCGGGCTGGAGGAGGTTAAAGAGATAGGGAGGGTTAACAGGGCGGGAGAAGGTTACAGAGATAGGGAGGGTTGTAGAGACTAGAGGCGGTTACAGAGATAGGGAGGGTTGTCCGGGCTGGAGGAGGTTACAGAGATACGGAGGGTTGTCGGAGCTGGAGGAGGTTACAGAGATAGAGAGGGTTGTGGGAGCTGGAGGAGGTTACAGAGATAGGGAGGGTTGTTGGAGCTGGAGGAGGTTACAGAGATAGGGACGGTTGTCGGAGCTGGAGTAGGTTACAGAGATAGGGAGGGTTGTAGGAGCTGGAGGAGGTTACAGAGATAGGGAGGCTTGTAGGAGCTGGAGGAGGTTACAGAGAGAGGGAGGGTTGTGGGGCTGTAGTTGGTTACAAAGTTAGGGAGGGTTGTGGGGGCTGGAGTTGGTTACAGAGATAGGAAGGGGTGTAGTGGCTGGAGGAGGTTACATAGATAGGAAGGGGTGTAGGGGCTGGAGTTCGTTACAGAGAATGGGAGGGATGTATGGGCTGGAAGATTTTAAAGAGATAGGGAGGGTTGTAGGGGCTGGAGTTGGTTACAGAGATAGGGAGGGTTGTAGGGGATGGAGGAGGTTACAGAGGTAGGGAGGGTTGTAGGGGCTATGGGAGGTTACAGAGATAGGGAGGGGTGTAGTAGCTGGAGGAGGTTACAGAGATCGGGTGGGTTGTCAGGGCTGGAGGAGGTTACAGAAATACGGAGGGTTTTAGGCGATGGAGTTGGTGACAGAGATAGGGAGGGTAGCAGAGGCTGGAGTTGGTTACAGAGATAGGAAGGGTGGTAGGGGCTGGAGTTGGTTACAGAGATGGGGAGGGTTGTAGTGGCTGGAGTTCGTTACAGAGATAGGAAGGGTGGTAGGGGCTGGAGTTGGTTACAGAGATGGGGAGGGTTGTCGTGGCTGGAGGAGGTAACAGAGATAGGAAGGGTTGTAGGGCTGGAGGAGGTTACAGAAATAGGGAGGGTGCTAGGGGCTGGAGTTGGTTACAGAGATAGGGAGGGTTGGAGTGGACAGGAGGAGTTTACAGAGATAGGGAGGGTTGCAGGGACTGGAGTTGGTTACGGATATGAGGAGGGTTGTGGTGGCTGGAGGAGGTTACAGAGATAGGGAGGGTTGTAGGAGATGGAGTTGGTTGCAGAGATAGGGAGGGTTGTAGTGGCTGGAGATGGTTATTGAGATAGGGAGGGTTGTAGGGGCTGGAGGAGGTTACAGAGATAGTGAGGGTTCTTGGGGCTGGAGGCGGTTACTGAGATAGGGAGGGTTGTCAGGGCTGGAGAAGGTTACGGAGATAGGGAGGGTTGTAGGGGCTGGAGGTGGTTACAGAGATCGGGAGGGTTCTCAGGGCTTGAGGCGGTTATAGAGATAGGGAGGATTGTAGTGGCTGGAGGAGGTTACAGTGATTGGGTGGGTTGTCGGGGCTGGAGGAGGTTACAGAGATACGGAGGTTTGTTGGCGATGGAGTTGGTTACAGAGATAGGGAGGGTACTGGGGCCTGGAGTAGGTTACAGAGATCGGGTGGGTTGTCGGGGCTGGAGGAGGTTGCAGAGATAGGGAGTGTTGTAGAGGCTGGAGTTGGTTTCAGAGATAGGGAGGGTGGTAGGGGCTGGAGGAGGTTAGAGAGAGAGGGAGGGTTGTTGGGGCTGGAGGAGATTACAGAGATAGGGAGGGTTGTCGGGCTCAAGGAGGTTACAGAAATAGGGAGGGGTGTAGGGGCTGGGGTTGGTTCCAGAGATAGGGAGTGTTCTGGGGCTGGAAGAGGTTACAGAGATAGGGAGGGTTTCAGGGGCTGGGCTTGCTTACAGAGATAGGGAGGGTTGTAGGGGCTGGAGGAGGTTACAGAGATAGGGAGGGTTGTAGGGGCTGGAGGAGATTATAGAGATAGGGAGGGTTGTAGGGGCTGGAGGAGGTTACAGAGATCGGTTGGGTTGTCGGGGCTGGAGGAGGTTGCAGAGATAGGGAGTGTTGTCGAGGCTGGAGTTGGTTTCAGAGATAGGGAGGGTGGTAGGGGCTGGAGGAGGTTACAGAGAGAGGGAGGGTACTAGGGGCTGGACTTGGTTACAGAGATAGCGAGGGTTGTAGGGCTGGAGGAGGTTTCAGAGATAGGGAGGGTTGCAGGGGCTGGAGGAGGTTACGGAGATAGGGAGGATTGTAGGGGCTGGAGGAGGTTACAGAGATAGGGAGGGTTGTAGTGGCTGGAGTTGGTTACGGAGATAGGGAGGGTTGTAGGGGCTGGAGGAGGTTACGGAGATAGGGAGGGTTGTCGGGGCTGGAGGAGGTTACAGAGATAGGGAGGGTTGTAGTGGCTGGAGTTGGTTACAGAGATAGGGAGTGTTGTCGGGGCTGGAGGAGGTTCCAGAGAGAGGGAGGGTTGTCTGGGCTGCAGGAGGTTACAGAGATAGGGAGTGGTGTAGGTGCTGGAGGAGGTTACAGAGATATGGAGGGTTGTAGGGCTGGAGGAGGTTACAGAGATAGGGAGGGTTGTAGGGGCTGGAGTTGGTTACAGAGATAGGGATAATTGTCGGGACTGGAGGATGTTGCAGAGATCGGGTGGGTTGTAGGGGCTGGAGTTGGTTACAGAGATAGGGAGGTTTGTAGGGGCTGGAGTTTGTTACAGAGATAGGGAGGGTTGTAGGGCCTGGAGTTTGTACAGAGATAGGGAGGGCTGTAGTGGCTGGAGGAGGTTACAGAGATAGGGAGGGTTGTAGGGGCTGGAGTTTGTTACAGAGATAGGGAGGGTTGTAGGGCCTGGAGTTTGTACAGAGATAGGGAGGGCTGTAGTGGCTGGAGGAGGTTACAGAGATAGGAAGGGGTGTAAGGCTGGAGTTTGTTACAGAGATAGGGAGGGTTGTAGGGGCTGGAGTTTGTACAGAGATAGGGAGGGCTGTAGTGGCTGGAGGAGGTTACAGAGATAGGGAGGGTTGTAGGGACTAGAGGAGGTTACAGAGAGAGGGAGGGTCGTCTGGGCTGGTGGAGGTTACAGAGATAGGGAGGGGTGTAGGGGCTGGAGTAGGTTACAGAGATAGGGAGGGTTGTAGATGCTCTAGGATGTTACAGAGATAGGGAGGGTTGTAGGGGCTGGAGCTGGTTACCGAGATAGGGAGGGTTGTAGGGGCTGGAGTTGGTTGCAGAGATAGGGAAGGTTGTAGGGGCTTGAGTTTGTTACAGTGTTTGGGAGGTTTGTAGTGGCTGGAGTAGGTTACAGAGATAGGGAGGGTTGTCGGGACTATAGGAGGTTACAGAGATAGGGAGGGTTGTAGGAGCTGGAGTTGCTTACAGAGATAGGGAGGGTTGTCACGGCTGGAGTTGGTTACAGAGATCGGGAGGTTTGTAGGGGCTGGTGTTGGTTACAGAGATAGGGAGGGTTGTAAAGGCTGGAGGAAGTTACACAGATAGGGAGGGGTGTAGGGGCTGGAGTTTGTTACATAGATAGGGAGGGTTGTAGGGACTGGAGTTTGTTACAGTGTTTGGGAGGTTTGTAGTGGCTGGAGTAGGTTACAGAGATAGGGAGGGTTGTAGGGGCTGGAGTTGGTTACAGTGATCGGGAGGGTTGTAGGGGCTGGAGTTGGTTACAGAGATAGGGAGGGTTGTCACGGCTGGAGTTGGTTACAGAGATCGGGAGGTTTGTAGGGGCTGGTGTTGGTTACAGAGATAGGGAGGGTTGTAAAGGCTGGAGGAAGTTACACAGATAGGGAGGGGTGTTTGGGCTGGAGTTGGTTACAGAGATAGGGAAGGTTGTCAGGGCTGGAGTTGGTTACAGAGATCGGGAGGGTTGTCGGGGCTGGAGTTGGTTACAGAGATATGGAGGGTTGTAGGAGCTGGAGGAGGTTACAGAGATAGGGAGGGTTGTAGGGGCTGTAGGAGGTTACAGAGATAGGGAGGGTTGTTGGAGTTGGAGTTCTTTGCAGAGATAGGGAGGGTTGTAGTGGCTGGAGGAGGTTACAGAGATAGGGAGGGTTGTCGGGGCTGGAGGAGGTTACAGAGATGGAGAGGGTTGGAGGGGCTGGAGGAGGTTACAGATTTAGCGAGGATTGTCGGGACTGGAGTTGTTTACAGATTTAGGGAGGATTGCAGGGGCTGGAGTTGGTTACAGATTTAGGGAGGGTTGTAGGGACTGGAGTTGGTTACAGATTTAGGGAGGGTTGTAGGGGCTGGAGATTGTTATTGAGATAGGGAGGGTTGTCGGGGCTGGAGGAGGTTACAGAGATAGGGAGGGTTGTAGGGGCTGCAGGCGGTTTCAGAGATAGGGAGGGTTGTAGGGACTGGAGGAGGTTACAGAGATAGGGAGGGTTGTAGAGGCTGGAGGTGGTTACAGAGATAGGGAGGGCTGTCAGGGCTGGAGGCGGTTATAGAGATAGGGAGGGTTGTAGTGGCTGGAGGAGGTTACAGAAATAGGGAGGGTTGTACGGGCTGGAGGAGGTTACAGAGATAGGGAGGATTGTCTTGGCTGGAGGAGGTTACAGAGATAGGGAGGGTTGTAGGGGCTGGAGGCGGTTACAGAGATAGGGAGGGTTGTAGGGGCTGCAGTTGGTTACAGAGATAGGGATGGTTGTCGGGCTCGAGGAGGTTACAGAGATAGGGAGGGTTGTAGGACTGGAGGAGATTACAGAGATAGGGAGGGTTGCATTGACTGGAGGAGTTTGCAGAGATAGGGAGGGTTGTAGTGACTGGTGGTGGTTACTGAGATAGGGAGTGTTGTACTGACTAGAGGAGGTTACAGAGATCGGGAGGGTTTTAGGGACTGGAGGAGTTTGCAGAGATAGGGAGGGTTGTAGGGGCTGGAGGAGGTTACAGAGATAGGGAGGGTTGTAGGGGCTGGAGGAGGTTACAGAGATAGGGAGGGTGTTCGGGACTGGAGGAGATTACAGAGATCCGGAGGGTTGTAGTGACTGGAGGAGGTTACAGAAATAGGGAGGGTTGTAGGGGCTGGAGGAGGTTACAGAGATAGGGAGGGTTGTAGGGGCTGGAGGAGGTTACAGAGATACGGAGGGTTGTAGTGACTGGAGGAGGTTACAGAGATAGGGAGGGTTGTAGGGGCTGGAGGAGGTTACAGAGATACGGAGGGTTGTAGTGACTGGAGGAGGTTACAGAGATAGGGAGGGTTGTAGGGACTGGAGCAGGTTACAGAGATATGGAGGGTTGTAGGGACTGGAGGAGGTTACAGAGATAGGGATGGTTGTAGGGACTGGAGGAGGTTACAGAGATACGGAGGGTTGTAGTGACTGGAGGAGGTAACAGAGATAGGGATGGTTGTAGGGACTGGAGGAGGTTACAGAGATATGGAGGGTTGGAGGGACTGGAGGAGGTTACAGAGATAGGGAGGGTTGTAGGGGCTGGAAGAGGTTACAGAGATAGGGATGGTTGTAGGGACTGGAGGAGGTTACAGAGATAGGGATGGTTGTAGGGACTGGAGGAGGTTACAGAGATACGGAGGGTTGTAGTGACTGGAGGAGGTAACAGAGATAGGGATGGTTGTAGGGGCTGGAGGAGGTTACAGAGATAGGGATGGTTGTAGGGGCTGGAGGAGGTTACAGAGATATGGAGGGTTGTAGTGACTGGAGGAGGTTACAGAGATAGGGATGGTTGTAGGTACTGGAGGAGGTTACAGAGATACGGAGGGTTGTAGTGACTGGAGGAGGTTACAGAGATAGGGATGGTTGTAGGGACTGGAGGAGGTTACAGAGATATGGAGGGTTGTAGGGACTGGAGGAGGTTACAGAGATAGGGAGGGTTGTAGGGGCTGGAGGAGGTTACAGAGATAGGGATGGTTGTAGGGACTGGAGGAGGTTACAGAGATACGGAGGGTTGTAGTGACTGGAGGAGGTAACAGAGATAGGGATGATTGTAGGGGCTGGAGGAGGTTACAGAGATAGGGATGGTTGTAGGGGCTGGAGGAGGTTACAGAGATACGGAGGGTTGTAGTGACTGGAGGAGGTTACAGAGATAAGGATGGTTGTAGGGGCTGGAGGAGGTTACAGAGATATGGAGGGTTGTAGTGACTGGAGTTGGTTCCAGAGGCGGTGGCCATAGGGGGGGGTGTTGAAGTTAGATGAGGATGGGATGCAGGTTGTGGGTGAATGGGATTCGGTGTGAATGAAGATCTGGGGCAGCAGAGGTTTGGAATGAGGAGGTTTATGGAGGGTTGAAGGAGGGGTGTCCAGCTGGCAGTGTTGGAATATTGAGGTCTGGAGGGTCCCGGCCGCAGACGGGAGCAGCTGAGGCAGGACTGGAGTCGGGCAAACGCGATGGCTGCTTGTAGAAATATTCACCGTCAGTTCAGGGGAAGGTCCAGGGGAACGGATAAGGAAATGTGTGATCAAACACGGCACTCCGTTCTCCCTCAGAAGCAGCCAGCGACTCCCGGGGAGCGGGCGAGATGCCCGGACGACACGAGAGCGACGAGGAAGTCACGCCGGCGGTGATCAACGTGCTCGGGAGGGACGGAGTGTGCGTGCAGGAGGCCCTGTCCCGTCTCCGGAGCATCTGTGACACCGTTTTCGTCGCGCGCTCCCTCACTTACCAGCGCCCCACCCGTCTCACACCCAGCGAGATTGTCCAACTCCTGCAGCTGGCCCGTGTGCACAGCGTCCACGTGACAGTGGAGCGGGAGTGCGTGAGGGTGCGGGGCGAGGTTGGGAAGCTGAAGGAGGCCGTCGCCTCCGTCCACTGTCTGCTCGATGGCGCAGCCTGCAGAGAGTACAAAGAAATGTTTTCCATGGTCTGCTGGTTCTATCGTGTCAGTGGTCGCTCTTTGCAGTCCTTTGACCCAGAAGCCAACTATAATCTGGAGCAGCAACACAGGAGCAAGTTTAGTGAGGCTGTAGTGAGAACACTGGGCTACACTTTCTTCGTTAATCTGAAAAAGTGGGAGGCCACGGTGCAGGAGACTGGAGAACTGGTCAAGATCTACAGGGAGGAACGCCGTGCAGTTAAATAGCACAACCTTTGCAGCTCTTTACACCAACCATTTATGCAACCCCAATCTTCGCACCTTATCCTGATCCCCACTGCCTGAGTCCATGAATGTTAACAGAGTGGGAAGGAGACTCCTCCCAACCTGGCTCCCAGACATCCTGCCGGACCAGCAGACCTCAAACCCGGCCCCAAAGGTGAATTAACCCCCTTTCCACTGAAGGTGTAATTGTAAACCAGGCGAAGAGAGACCGAAAGACACAGGCACCTCCACACCTGAGGAGATTGATGTCATGTCTGAACATAAACGTTCAGTCATGTCTGTCATGATCAGAAATGGATTAATCTGGTCACTGATGCTGATGAGGACTGTACTGAGTGGCATAACAATGGTAATCAGATAACTGTAGGGATTAAGAGGGACAAAATATATTTTAGTTGTGCATGTGTATCTTTGTTTAATGAAAATTAATCACTTCTACTCAGTCTCTTTGTTTCATGATGATTAAATGGTTATCCTGAGTTCTAAAAGTACCTGAACTGTTCAATGTATTAAAGATAATGTGCAGAAAATGTACCCATTAAAATGTAAGTGTGAGTGAATAACTGTCTCACCCAGAAAACCTGCCCGTGTTTCTCAATAAACACACGGACCTGCATTGTTAAAGATGCATGTGCTTGTGTGTGTAAAATCTGTTGTTTAAAATAACGAGACAAATTCAAACAAAAAAATGGTGCAACGCCAACCAGGGCAGGTGCAGAGATACAGAGTAAAGATCCCTCTACACTGTCCCCATCAGAAAAAACAGGGGTTAGATACAGAGTAAAGATCCCTCTACACTGTCCCCATCAGAAAAAACAGGGGTTAGATACAGAGTAAAGATCCCTCTACGCTGTCCCCATCAAAAGAAGAAAAAAAACAGGGGTTAGATACAGAGTAAAGATCCCTCTCCACTGTCCCCATCAAAAAAAACAGGGGTTAGATACAGAGTAAAGATCCCTCTACACTGTCCCCA
This sequence comes from Heterodontus francisci, assembly GCF_036365525.1. Lineage (NCBI taxonomy): Eukaryota > Metazoa > Chordata > Chondrichthyes > Heterodontiformes > Heterodontidae > Heterodontus > Heterodontus francisci. The sequence continues at coordinate 853,959 of NC_090404.1, read as the reverse complement.
TCAAAAAAAACAGGGGTTAGATACAGAGTAAAGCTCCCTCTACACTGTCCCCATCAGAAAAAACAGGGGTTAGATACAGAGTAAAGCTCCCTCTACACTGTCCCCATCAGAAAAAACAGGGGTTAGATACAGAGTAAAGATCCCTCTACACTGTCCCCATCAAAAAAAACAGGGGTTAGATACAGAGTAAAGCTCCCTCTACACTGTCCCCATCAAAAGATGAAAAAAAACAGGGGTTAGATACAGAGTAAAGCTCCCTCGACACTGTCCCCATCAAAAGATGAAAAAAAACAGGGGTTAGATACAGAGTAAAGCTCCCTCTACACTGTCCACATCAGAAAAAACAGGGGTTAGATACAGAGTAAAGCTCCCTCTACACTGTCCCCATCAAAAGAAGAAAAAAAAATAGGGGTTAGATACAGAGTAAAGCTCCCTCGACACTGTCCCCATCAAAAGAAGAAAAAAAAATAGGGGTTAGATACAGAGTAAAGCTCCCTCGACACTGTCCGCATCAGAAAAAACAGGGGTTAGATACAGAGTAAAGATCCCTCTACACTGTCCTCATCAAAAAAAACAGGGGTTAGATACAGAGTAAAGATCCCTCTACACTGTCCCCATCAGAAAAAACAGGGGTTAGATACAGAGTAAAGATCCCTCTCCACTGTCCCCATCAGAAAAAACAGGGGTTAGATACAGAGTAAAGATCCCTCGACACTGTCCCCATCAGAAAAAATAGGGGTTAGATACAGAGTAAAGCTCCCTCGACACTGTCCCCATCAAAAGAAGAAAAAAAAATAGGGGTTAGATACAGAGTAAAGCTCCCTCGACACTGTCCGCATCAAAAAAAACAGGGGTTAGATACAGAGTAAAGATCCCTCTACACTGTCCCAATCAAAAAAAACAGGGGTTAGATACAGAGTAAAGATCCCTCTACACTGTCCCCATCAGAAAAAACAGGGGTTAGATACAGAGTAAAGCTCCCTCTACACTGTCCGCATCAAAAAAAACAGGGGTTAGATACAGAGTAAAGATCCCTCGACACTGTCCCCATCAGAAAAAACAGGGGTTAGATACAGAGTAAAGATCCCTCTGCACTGTCCTCATCAAAAAAAACAGGGGTTAGATACAGAGTAAAGATCCCTCTACACTGTCCCCATCAGAAAAAACAGGGGTTAGATACAGAGTAAAGATCCCTCTACACTGTCCCCATCAGAAAAAACAGGGGTTAGATACAGAGTAAAGATCCCTCTACACTGTCCCCATCAGAAAAAATAGGGGTTAGATACAGAGTAAAGCTCCCTCGACACTGTCCCCATCAAAAGAAGAAAAAAAAATAGGGGTTAGATACAGAGTAAAGCTCCCTCGACACTGTCCGCATCAAAAAAAACAGGGGTTAGATACAGAGTAAAGATCCCTCTACACTGTCCCAATCAAAAAAAACAGGGGTTAGATACAGAGTAAAGATCCCTCTACACTGTCCCCATCAGAAAAAACAGGGGTTAGATACAGAGTAAAGCTCCCTCTACACTGTCCGCATCAAAAAAAACAGGGGTTAGATACAGAGTAAAGATCCCTCGACACTGTCCCCATCAGAAAAAACAGGGGTTAGATACAGAGTAAAGATCCCTCTACACTGTCCCCATCAAAAAAAACAGGGGTTAGATACAGAGTAAAACTCCCTCTATACTGTCCGCATCAAAAAAAACAGGGGTTAGATACAGAGTAAAGCTCCATCTACACTGTCCCCATCAAAAAAAACAGGGGTTAGATACAGAGTAAAGCTCCCTCTACACTGTCCCCATCAAAAAAAACAGGGGTTAGATACAGAGTAAAACTCCCTCTATACTGTCCGCATCAAAAAAACCAGGGGTTAGATACAGAGTAAAGCTCCATCTACACTGTCCCCATCAAAAAAAACAGGGGTTAGATACAGAGTAAAGCTCCCTCTACACTGTCCCCATCAAAAAAAACAGGGGTTAGATACAGAGTAAAACTCCCTCTATACTGTCCGCATCAAAAAAACCAGGGGTTAGATACAGAGTAAAGCTCCATCTACACTGTCCCCATCAAAAAAAACAGGGGTTAGATACAGAGTAAAGCTCCCTCTACACTGTCCCCATCAAAAAAAACAGGGGTTAGATACAGAGTAAAGATCCCTCTACACTGTCCCCATCAAAAGAAGAAAAAAAAACAGGGGTTAGATACAGAGTAAAGCACCCTCCACACTGTCCCCATCAAAAAAAAACAGGGGTTAGATACAGAGTAAAGCTCCCTCTATACTGTCCGCATCAAAAAAACCAGGGGTTAGATACAGAGTAAAGCTCCATCTACACTGTCCCCATCAAAAAAAACAGGGGTTAGATACAGAGTAAAGCTCCATCTACACTGTCCCCATCAAAAAAAACAGGGGTTAGATACAGAGTCAAACTCCCTCTACACTGTCCCCATCAAAAGATGAAAAAAAACCAGGGGTTAGATACAGAGTAAATCTCCCTAAACACTGTCCACATCAAACACTCCCAGGACAGGTACAGAACGGGGTTAGATACAGAGTAAATCTCCCTAAACACTGTCCACATCAAACACTCCCAGGACAGGTACAGCACGGGGATTGGCTGCTCTCTGATTTGGGAGCCTGAGTGCATCAACGAGGTGCAGCTGACTGTGGCTGTGTGCAGAGGTTGGAGGCTGCAGGCTGTGTGACTGCTGCAAGAGGGAGAGACTCAAACTGAAACAAAAGTTTTTTCCAAATTTCAACAAAGGAAGGAAGGCAGAGAACTGGAAGAACTGGAAGCTCTTTTTGTGAGTTTGCTTGGTACTGAAAGTCTTTTTCATTGATTGTTGGGGGTGGGGAAAGAAGAGACCTGAAGACCTTGGGTGGGGCTGTATTGTTCAATAGGGAGCTCCTGTGTTTAACATCTTTGGATAGGGAGCTCCCTCCCCACCCCAACTACTAAGCCTGGGACAGCTGGAGCTGCCCAGGTGAAGAGACTTATTATCTGAACATCGAAGGAGGCGTGTGCCTGGGCAGCTTACAGCTGACCCAGGTGAAGACATCAGCCCACCCTCCCAACTGGAAGACCAGCTACAAGACTTGTGCAATACTAACAAAGACTGATTCCTCTTGGCCTTCCTCTCCCTCAGCCTCTTCCCCTGTGCTACATCCTTTAAGTGTTACATTTTTGATTTATTGTATTTGCTCTTTTCTTTTTTTTCTCTCAGCAAAGTGCCTGTAACTCTTCCACCCCATGACTTCTCAGTCCTCTCCGGTGGCGGGGCCCTCCTATGCTGCAGCAGCTGCGACAGCTGCTCCTGTGGCCCCGTCACCATTTAAAATCTTAACATCAAAGCATGGGGTGAAGAGTTACACCCATCCTAATATGACTATTGAGGCTTGTGTTAAGGCAATGGCCGTGGTTGTCGGCCCCTCGGCCATTGTTGCAGCCTCAAAGATGTATGGGAAGGCTGTGTTCTTCCTGAAGACCGAGCGGGCTGTGTCCCTCGCCCTAAGTACGGGGCTCACAGTGGGTGGGATTTTCCTGCCAGTGGACCCTCTGGGGGCCACTGCACATCGGGTAACCTTGTCGAACATCCCACCCTTCATTCCTGATGAGCTCCTCCTCCCCCATCTACACCATCTGGGGGAGGTGAGGTCGGGGATCACCCCAGTCCCGCTCGGTCTTCGGGAGCACAGCCTCCGACATGTATACTCCTTCCGCCGCCAGCTATTCATGCAGCTGGCGCGGGAGGAGGTCTTGGAGGGCCACTTCGGTATAGAGTTTCAGGGGACGGCCTACCGCGTCTTCTGGACCTCGGATGGAGCGCGGTGCCACGTCTGCAAGGGGGTGGGGCATGTTCGTAAGAACTGCCCCAACCTCCCGGCCGCCAGCTCCACCTCGGCGGCCCAGAGTGGTTCCACAGCATCTCCTCCCACTCCCCCCGCAAATCCAACAGACACCGCTCAGTCGGTTCCGCAGGCTGTGGTTTTCACAGCCTCTGGCGGGGAGGGGAGCGTCCGTCCGAGCGGAAGGAAGACGCGGGGAAAAAAGAAACATCATGAGGCACGTCCCCTGGACACTTTGACTCAACCCGAGCCTGAGCTCAGCCCAAAGCCCATTCCCATGGAATCCACCTGTCCCAGGGCTGGGCTCAGGCCCAGGGTGACTAAAAAGGGAAAAAAGGGTGCGGAGGCGGAGGCCTCTGATGACATGGAGGTCTCTGAGTCTCCGCGCCCAAGTGCGAGAAAGAGGAGAAGGCACCCCTCCACAGAAATAACACAGGGCCCTGAGGTGCAGGGCCCATCTGTTGGAGGGGAGCTGCCTCCTGTTTCTGGTCCTCAGGTTCCCCCTACCGCCACCACCAAGGCTGCAAAGTCCGGGCAGGAGCACACTATTCCTCAGGATGGAGGGGAGGGGATGGCCCCGGTACATGAGGCCCCTCCTGAAGGAGTAAGTGGGGCCCTGCTTGTGGTGGGGGAGCCTGGGGAAGCCGCCCATTCTGCCACTGCTACTGGGTCGGGTGTCCTGAATGAAGGGGAGGGCGAGGCCCCAGAGGGTCGGGCCTCCCAGCCGGAGTCCACCACCAACCAGGAGACACCCGACCCAGTTATAACTGAGAATGCTGCCCCATCTGCTGGGCCTGTGGGTGCTGGCGGAGCGGGAGATAGCCTCCTCCCTCCGCCTCCAGTCTCGGCTCCGGCTGGTTTCCCGGAGTCGGGAACTTCTGTCTCCCCTGGACCACTCATTGCCCTGGGGACGGAGGTGGAGGGGGGTCCTGAACCGCTGGTGCCTACAGGCTCCAGTTTCACAATAGAACCCAGAGAGGACTCCTCCGCCATCGATCCTGGGGGTGGGATCGTGACGGAGGCGGGACCAGCTGGCGCGGCCGGGACGTCCGCCCCACAGTGTGTGGTGGATGTGTCGGCCGCTGGGGGTGACGACCCGGAGGAGGATGGGGATTCGGTGCGGGGCACGGAGGATGATCTTGATTCCATCGCCAGTGAGGTGGTGGAGTCCCTCGTGCCTCCCACCGAATCTCCTCTCATCCCCACGGCGGAACTCCGGGATTTCCTCGCGGCTTGCAGGGGTTGCCGCGATAAAGTTCAGCTGGCCCTCGACCGTTGGTCGAATCTGGCACTGATCGTCCAGTCCGTCCGTGCCGCCCTTAAGATAGCGGGCAAGCGCGCGGACGTGAAACTGGTTGAGAGGCGCCGTTTTAATGTGTTCCTCAATGGGTTGCTGGGGGAGTGGAGGGCCAGGTGCACTTCCACTCCCTCCTCACAGTGAGCTGTTGGTGACGGGTTTTAAGTACCTTTGACATGAAGATAACCATAGCCAGCCTCAACATCAACGGCAGCAGAGGGGCTCACCGCAGATTTCACAATCTCTCAGTCCTTAGGGAAGGGAGATACGCGGTGAGCTTTCTGCAGGAAACCCACACCGTTCCGGGAGACGAAGCCACCTGGCTCCTGGAGTGGCAGGGTGGGGTCTACATGAGTCACCTCACCCCTATTTCTAGTGGGGTGGCTATCTTGTTGGCCCCGACTTTTCAGCCGGAGATCTTGGGGGTCAAGGAGCTAGTGCCGGGCCGCTTGCTCCACCTCGCCGTTCGCCTGGGAAGTGTGCCGCTCCACTTTGTGAACGTGTATGCGCCCAGGCCCGGCGCGTTGCAAGCGCGCTTCTTTGAAGAAGTGTCCGCTCTCTTGAGCTCCATCGATAGCGGCGAGTGCATCATCCTCGGGGGGGATTTTAACTGCACCCTTGAGGTGGGGGATTGCTCCGGTCCCCAGCGCGGCCAAGCGTCAGTGGAGAAGTTGAGGGGACTGATCAGCTCCCTTAACTTGGTGGACGTCTGGCGGAATCTCCATCCCGACTCCAGCGCCTTCACGTGGAGGTCTGGAGGAGGAGGGTCGCGAATCGACCACCTCTACTTTTCGCAGGCGTACGTCTCCTGCATCTCGGCGGCCTCCATGCGGCTGGTGCCGTGCTCGGACCACCGCCTGGTGTGGGCGGAGTTCACTCCGCTCCGCACGCGGGCGGGGTCCGCGTACTGGCACTTTAACAACCGGCTGCTGGAGGACGAGCGATTTCGGGACTCGTTCCGTCAATTCTGGGCCAACTAGAGAAGGAAGCAGGGGGGCTTCTCCTCCTTGAGGCGATGGTGGGATGTGGGCAAGACTCATAACCGCGTCTTCTGTCAGGAGTACGCGAAGGGGTCGACCAAGAGGCGGGAGGCCGAGATCGGGCGCCTTGAGAGGGAGGTGCTCGACTTGGAGTCCCGCCTCGGTCATGCTGTCACGGACCCGGCCCTGTTGCAGATGTACAAAGAGAAGGGCGCGCTGAGGGACCTGCAGCTCATAGGGTCCTGAGGCGCGTACATGAGGTCGCGGATCCAGATCCTGGAAGATTTGGACCGCGCCTCACCCTTCTTCTACTCGCTGGAAAAATGGCGGGGGGTCCGTAAGCAGCTCGTCGAGCAGCTGGCCGACGACGGATCCTCCATCACGGATCCGGAGGGAATGGGCCTCCTGGTCCGTACTTATTAGAGTGCGTTGTTCTCTCCGGATCCATCCAGCGAGGACGCGCGCAGAGTTTTGTGGGAGGACCTGCCACAGGTCAGCCCAGAGAGCGCCGAAGGATTGGAGGCTCCGCTCACGTTGGCGGAGCTGACTGGCGCCCTCCACCAGCTCTCGAGGGGCAAATCCCCAGGGCTGGATGGGTTGACCGTGGAGTTCCTCAGGGCGTTCTGGGACGTCCTGGGGGACGATTACGCGCGGTTCCTTGGGGAAAGTCTGGTGACCGGGGAGATGCCCCTCTTGTGGCGCAGGGCGGTCATCGTCCTGCTGTCGAAGAGGGGCGATCTCTGCCTGCTTAAAAATTGGCGTCCGGTCTCCCTCCTCAGCACGGATTATAAGATCTTTGCCCGGGCTATGTCTACCTGCCTGGGCTCCGTGCTGGCCCACATGATCCACCCCGACCAGTCCTACACGGTCCCGGGCCGTTCCATCCAGGACAACATCCACCTAGTCCGGGACCTGATCCATCTTTCCCAGAGGACTGGTCAGTCGGTCGCCTTTCTCTCCCTCGATCAGGAGAAGGCGTTCGACAGGGTGGATCACGAATACCTTTTCGGGACTCTGCGCGCTTTCGGACTCGGGCTGCATTTCATGGCCCGGGTCTGAGATTTATCCGCCGCTGCAGAGTGTCTAGTCAAAGTTAACGGGTCCTTGACGGCGCCCCTTCGATTTGGGAGAGGAGTGCGTCAGGGATGCCCCATGTCCGGCCAATTGAACACCATCTGCGTGGTGCCCTTCCTGTGCCTGCTTCGCAGGAGGTTGACGGGATTGGCTCTGCGCGAGCCGGCCATGCGGGTCATCCTCTCGGCTTATGCCGACGACATGCTCCTCGCGGTCACAGATCCCGTTGACTTGCGGAGGATGCGCGACTGCCAGCAGACCTTTTCTGCCGCGTCCTCCGCGAGGATCAATTGGGAGAAATGTTCCGGACTCCTGGTGGGTCAGTGGCGGGTGGACTCCCTGCCGGAGGAGATGACACCTTTTGCGTGGAGCACCACGCACCTCCTCTATCTGGGAGTCCACCTTAGCCCCGCTGAGGAAGCCTGGCCGGCAAACTGGCAGGAGTTGGAGGCGAAAGTCACCGCTCGGCTGGGGCGCTGGACAGGACTGCTCCGAGTGCTTTCCTACAGGGGCCGAGCGCTGGTCATAAACCAACTGGTGGCCTCCATGCTGTGGTACCGGTTGGTCACTTTGGCTCCACCCCCTGCATTTGCCACCAAGATCCAGAAGAAACTCGTCGATTTCTTCTGGGGCAAGAGGAAACACTGGGTCTCTGCCGCGGTCCTGAGTCTCCCGATCGAGGAGGGCGGTCAGTCGCTGGTGTGCGTCCGCACCCATGCTGCGACTCTCCGCCTTCGGACCCTGCAGAGATACCTGTACGTCGAGCGTCCTCCCAGATGGTGTGCGCTGGCGACGTATTTTTTCCGCCAGTGTCACTGCCTTCACGACGACACGCAGCTCCCGGTGGAGTCCGTTAGCCGCGCCTCTCTGAGGGAGTTGCCTGTCTTTTACCGGGATCTTTTCCGAGTCTGGAACATGGTCGCCTCCAGTCAGGGCGCTCCCCCGCCGGCGGAGGAGAGCGCCTCGGCTGTCCGGGCGGCCGACTCCGGGGACGGTCCAGCGGGCGGAGGAGTAGCTGAAACCCCCGGGACGCCCCTCACTGCGGGTGGCGAGGGGGCTCGGGAGTGCGGGGCGCTCATCGGATCCAGGCCCCAAAACTCTCCTCGGGAGCTGGTCCCGCACAACCCAAGCCACCTCTCGGAAATGCCCTCCGTGCCATTCCAATCGGCGCGGAGGGGTTTCCTGTACGGGCTGCTCCTGCACACTCTCCACTTCCTCGCCCTCGTCAGCCGGCCAGACACGCCCTGGCGGTCCGCGTTGTCATCTGGCGGCGAGGGGAAACCCCGATGGAGGTCTCTCTACGCGGGAGTCTTCCCCCTTTACATCGGGGACCTGGGGTGGAGGGTGCTGCACAGAGCAGTCCCGTGCAATAGGCTTTTAAGTAGGTTCACGGACTCCCAGGCCAGCTGTACTTTCTGCGGCCTGGACGAGTCCGTGTTCCACATTTATATGGAGTGTGCGAGGTTGCAGCCCCTATTTGAGTATCTGAAGGGGCTGCTCCTCAAATTCTGACTGCACTTCAGTCCCACGCTCCTGATCTTTGGGCACCCGGTGCGGAGGGGCTTGGGCCGGGAGGAGGATCTCCTCGTCGGTCTGCTCCTGGGCCTGGCCAAGGTGGCAATTCACAGGTCCAGGCTGCGGGCCGTCGGGGGGTCCGTCCTCCCCGATTGCCTGCCCCTCTTCCGCGGTTACGTTCGCGCCCGGGTGTCCCTGGAGAAGGAGCATGCGGTGTACGCCGGTACGCTTGAGGCCTTCCGCGACCGGTGGGCACCGCAGGGACTGGAGTGCATTGTCGACGCCGAGAATGGCATTTTAATTTGAGTTATTTGTTTATTTATCTGTTTTTAATAAAGTTATTTTAAAAATATGTAGATAAAGGGGGCCTGAGCAATAAAGGCCCCCTTGACATAAAATATATAAAAGGGGCCTGGGGTATCAAGGCCACCTTATATTAAAAAAAAATGGGGTTAGATGCAGAGTCGAATCAAACACTTTCAGGACAGGTACAGTTCTGACTGGGTGGAGATTTTGGAGAATTTCCCCCTCCGACAGTGCAGCACTTCCTCAGTACTGACCCTCCGACAGTGCGGCGCTCCCTCAGTACTGACCCTCCGACAGTGCGGCGCTCCCTCAGTACTGACCCTCCGACAGTGCGGCGCTCCCTCAGTACTGACCCTCCGACAGTGCGGCGCTCCCTCAGTACTGACCCTCCGACAGTGCGGCGCTCCCTCAGTACTGACCCTCCGACAGTGCGGCGCTCCCTCAGTACTGACCCTCCGACAGTGCGGCACTCCCTCAGTACTGACCCTCCGACAGTGCGGCGCTCTCTCAGTACTGACCCTCTGACAGTGCGGCACTCCCTCAGTACTGACCCTCCGACAGTGCGGCGCTCCCTCAGTACTGACCCTCCGACAGAGCGGCGCTCCCTCAGTACTGACCCTCCGACAGCGCAGCACTTCCTCAGTACTGACCCTCCGACAGTGCGGCGCTCCCTCAGTACTGACCCTCCGAAAGTGCAGCACTTCCTCAGTACTGACCCTCCGACAGTGCAGCACTTTCTCAGTACTGACCCTCCGACAGTGCGGCGCTCCCTCAGTACTGAACCTCCGAAAGTGCAGCGCTCCCTCAGTACTGACCCTCCGACAGTGCAGCACTCCCTCAGTACTGACCCTCCGACAGTGCGGCGCTCCCTCAGTACTGACCCTCCGACAGTGCGGCGCTCCCTCAGTACTGACCCTCCGACAGTGCGGCGCTCCCTCAGTACTGACCCTCCGACAGTGCAGCACTTCCTCAGTACTGACCCTCCGACAGTGCGGCGCTCCCTCAGTACTGACCCTCCGACAGTGCGGCACTCCCTCAGTACTGACCCTCCGACAGTGCGGCGCTCTCTCAGTACTGACCCTCTGACAGTGCGGCACTCCCTCAGTACTGACCCTCCGACAGTGCGGCGCTCCCTCAGTACTGACCCTCCGACAGAGCGGCGCTCCCTCAGTACTGACCCTCCGACAGTGCAGCACTTCCTCAGTACTGACCCTCCGACAGTGCGGCGCTCCCTCAGTACTGACCCTCCGACAGTGCGGCACTCCCTCAGTACTGACCCTCCGACAGTGCGGCGCTCCCTCAGTACTGACCCTCCGACAGTGCGGCGCTCCCTCAGTACTGACCCTCCGACAGTGCGGCACTCCCTCAGTACTGACCCTCCGACAGTGCGGCGCTCTCTCAGTACTGACCCTCTGACAGTGCGGCACTCCCTCAGTACTGACCCTCCGACAGTGCGGCGCTCCCTCAGTACTGACCCTCCGACAGAGCGGCGCTCCCTCAGTACTGACCCTGCGACAGTGCAGCACTTCCTCAGTACTGACCCTCCGACAGTGCGGCGCTCCCTCAGTACTGACCCTCCGAAAGTGCAGCACTTCCTCAGTACTGACCCTCCGACAGTGCAGCACTTCCTCAGTACTGACCCTCCGACAGTGCGGCGCTCCCTCAGTACTGACCCTCCGACAGTGCGGCACTCCCTCAGTACTGACCCTCCGACAGTGCGGCACTCTCTCAGTACTGACCCTCTGACAGTGCGGCACTCCCTCAGTACTGACCCTCCGACAGTGCGGCGCTCCCTCAGTACTGACCCTCCGACAGAGCGGCGCTCCCTCAGTACTGACCCTCCGACAGTGCAGCACTTCCTCAGTACTGACCCTCCGACAGTGCGGCGCTCCCTCAGTACTGACCCTCCGAAAGTGCAGCACTTCCTCAGTACTGACCCTCCGACAGTGCAGCACTTCCTCAGTACTGACCCTCCGACAGTGCGGCGCTCCCTCAGTACTGAACCTCCGAAAGTGCAGCGCTCCCTCAGTACTGACCCTCCGACAGTGCGGCGCTCCCTCAGTACTGACCCTCCGACAGTGCGGCGCTCCCTCAGTACTGACCCTCCGACAGTGCGGCGCTCCCTCAGTACTGACCCTCCGACAGTGCGGCGCTCCCTCAGTACTGACCCGCCGACAGGGCGGTGCTCCCTCAGTACTGACCCGCCGACAGGGCGGTGCTCCCTCAGTACTGACCCTCTGACAGGGCGGTGCTCCCTCAGTACTGACCCTCCGACAGTGCAGCGCTCCCTCAGTACTGACCCTCCGACAGGGCGGTGCTTCCTCAGTACTGACCCTCCGACAGGGCGGTGCTCCCTCAGTACTGACCCTCCGACAGTGCGGCACTCCCTCAGTACTGACCCTCCGACAGTGCAGCACTCCCTCAGTACTGACCCTCCGACAGTGCGTCACTCCCTCAGTACTGACTCTCCGACAGTGCGGCACTCCCTCAGTACTGACCCTCCAACAGTGCAGCACTCCCTCAGTACTGACCCTCCGACAGTGCAGCACTCCCTCAGTACTGACCCTCCGACAGTGCGACGCTCCCTCAGTACTGACCCTCCGACAGTGCGGCGCTCCCTCAGTACTGACCCGCCGACAGGGCGGTGCTCCCTCAGTACTGACCCTCCGACAGTGCGGCACTCCCTCAGTACTGACCCTCCGACAGTGCAGCACTCCCTCAGTACTGACCCTCCGACAGTGCGTCACTCCCTCAGTACTGACTCTCCGACAGTGCGGCACTCCCTCAGTACTGACCCTCCAACAGTGCAGCACTCCCTCAGTACTGACCCTCCGACAGTGCAGCACTCCCTCAGTACTGACCCTCCGACAGTGCGTCACTCTCTCAGTACTGACCCTCCGACAGTGAGGCACTCCCTCAGTACTGACCCTCCGACAGTGCAGCACTCCCTCAGTACTGACCCTCCGACAGTGCGGCGCTCCCTCAGTACTGACCCTCCGACAGGGCGGTGCTCCCTCAGTACTGACCCTCCGACAGTGTAGTACTCCCTCAGTACTGACCCTCCGACAGTGAGGCACTCCCTCAGTACTGACCCTCCGACAGTGCAGCACACCCTCAGTACTGACCCTCCGACAGTGCGGCACTCCCTCAGTACTGACCCTCCGACAGTGCGGCGCTCCCTCAGTACTGACCCTCTGACAGGGCGGTGCTCCCTCAGTACTGACCCTCCGACAGTGCAGTGCTGCCTCAGTACTGACCCTCCGACAGTGCGGCACTCCCTCAGTACTGACCCTCCGACAGTGCAGCGCTCCCTCAGTACTGACCCTCCGACAGTGCAGCACTCCCTCAGTACTGACCCTCCGACAGTGCAGCACTCCCTCAGTACTGACCCACCGACAGTGCAGCACTCCCTCAGTACTGACCCTCCGACAGTGCGGCGCTCCCTCAGTACTGACCCTCCGACAGTGCAGCACTCCCTCAGTACTGACCCACCGACAGTGCAGCACTCCCTCAGTACTGACCCTCCGACAGTGCGGCACTCCCTCAGTACTGACCCTCCGACAGTGCAGCGCTCCCTCAGTACTGACCCTCCGACAGTGCAGCACTCCCTCGGTACTGACCCACCGACAGTGCAGCACTCCCTCAGTACTGACCCTCCGACAGTGCAGCACTCCCTCGGTACTGACGCTCCGACAGTGCGGCACTCCCTCAGTACTGACCCTCCGACAGTGCAGCACTCCCTCAGTTCTGACGCTCCGACAGTGCGGCGCTCCCTCAGTACTGACCCTCCGACTGTGCAGCACTCCCTCGGTACTGACCCACCGACAGTGCAGCACTCCCTCGGTACTGACGCTCCGACAGTGCGGCACTCCCTCAGTACTGACCCTCCGACAGTGCAGCACTCCCTCAGTACTGACGCTCCGACAGTGCGGCACTCCCTCAGTACTGACCCTCCGACTGTGCAGCACTCCCTCAGTACTGACCCACCGACAGTGCAGCACTCCCTCGGTACTGATGCTCCGACAGTGCGGCACTCCCTCGGTACTGACCCTCCGACAGTGCAGCACTCCCTCAGTCCTGACGCTCCGACAGTGCGGCACTCCCTCAGTGCTGACCCTCCGACTGTGCAGCACTCCCTCAGTACTGACCCACCGACAGTGCAGCACTCCCTCGGTACTGACGCTCCGACAGTGCGGCACTCCCTCAGTACTGACCCTCCGACAGTGCAGCACTCCCTCAGTACTGACGCTCCGACAGTGCGGCACTCCCTCAGTACTGACCCTCCAACTGTGCAGCACTCCATCAGTACTGACCCACTGACAGTGCAGCACTCCCTCATTACTGACCCTCCCACAGTGCGGCACTCCCTCAGTACTGACCCACCGACAGTGCAGCACTCCCTCAGCACTGACCCTCCGACAGTGAGGCTGTCCCTCAGTACTGAGATAGGAATATAGGAGCAGGAACAAAAACAAGAAATGCTGGAATCACTCAGCAGGTCTGGCAGCATCTGTGGAAAGAGAAGCAGAGTTAACGTTTCGGGTCAGTGACCCTTCTTCGGAACTGACCCGAAACGTTAACTCTGCTTCTCTTTCCACATATGCTGCCAGACCTGCTGAGTGATTCCAGCATTTCTTTTTTTAATTTCAGATTTCCAGCATCCGCAGTATTTTGCTTTTATATCGGAGCAGGAGTAGGCCATTCAGCCTGTTGAGCCTGTTCCGCCATTCAATTATATCAAGACTGATAATCTACTTTAACATCACTTTCCCATGTTGTCCTCACATCTCCTCATGGCATTATTATCTAGAAATCTGTCAATCTCTGTCTTAAACATATTCAATGACTGACCTTCCACAGCCCTCTGGGGTAGAGAATTCCACAGATTCACCACCCTCTGAGTGAAGAAATTCCTCCTCATCTCAGTTGTAAATGGCCAACCCTTTATTCTGAGACTGTGTCCCCTGGTTCTAGACTCACCAGCCAGGGGAAACATCTTATCCACATCCACCCTGTGAGAAGTTTGTAAGTTTCAATGAGATCACCTCTCATTCTTCTAAACCAGAGAATACAGGCCCAGTTTCCCCAATCTCTCCTCATCAGACAATCCTGCCACCCCAGGGATTAGGCTGGTGAACCTCCGTTGCACTCCCTCTATAGCAAGTATATCCTTCCTTAGATAAAGGAGACCAGAACTGTATACAATACTCCAGGTGCGGACTCACCAAGGTGCTCTACAATTGCAGCAAGACATTTTTACCCCTGTACTGAAAATCCTCTTGCGATGAAGGCCAACATACCATTTCCCAGCCTAATTGCTTGTTACACCTGCATGTTAATTTTCAGTGATTTATGAACAAGGACACCCAGGTCTCTTTGGATATCAACACTTCCCAACCTCTCACCATTTCAGAAATATTCAGTCTTTCTGTCTTTTCTACCAAAACAGATAATTTCACACTTATTCACATTATATTCCGTCTGCCATGTTCTTGCCTATTCATTTAGCCTGTTCAAGTCTCCTTGAAGCCTCCTTGCATCCCCCTCACAACACACATTCCCACCTAGCTTTGTGTGATCAGCAAATTTGGAAATATTACATTTGGTCCCCACATCCAAATCATTGATAAATATTGTAAACCAAGTACCGATCCCTGCGGTACCTCACTAGTCACAGCCTGCCATCCTGAGAATGACCCGTTTATTCCTACTCTCTGTTAACCAATTCTCAATCCATACCTGTATATTACCCCCAATCCCATGTGCTCTAATTTTGTTCACTAACCTCCTGTGTGGGACCTTATCAAAAGCCTTCTGAAAATCCAAATACACCACATCCACTGGTTCTCCTTTATCTGTGTGACAAGTAACATCCTTAAAAAAACTCCAACAGGTTTGTCAAACATGATTTCCCTTTCACAAATCCTCGTTGACTCTGCCCAATCATATCATTATTTTCTAGTTATCATTTCCTTTGTAATAAATTCTAACATTTCCCCACTACTGACATCAAACTAACAGCTCTGTAGTTCCCTGTTTTCTCTCTCCCTCCTTTGTTAAATAGTGAGGTTACATTTGTTACTTTCCAGTCTGCAGGAACCTTTCCAGAATCTATCGAATTCTGAAAGATAACCACCAATACATCCACTGTCTCTATAGTCACCTCCTTCAACCCTCTGGGATTGTGGCTCATTTGGTCCAGGGGATTAATCAACCGTCAACCCAGTTAGTTTTTTGAGTACTACCTCTTTATTCATACTCATTTCTTTCAGTTCCTCATTTTCACAAGTCCCTTGGTTCCCGAGTATTTCTGGGAGATTTTCTGTAACTTCCTTTGTGAAGACAGACACAAAGTATTTGTTTAATTTCTCTGCCCTTTCCGTATTCTCCATTATAAATTCTCCTGTCTCCGCCTGTAATGGACCCACATTCGTCCTTGCTAATCTTTTCCTTTTCACATACCTAAAGAAGCATTTACAGTCCATCTTTGTATTTCCCGCTAGTTTACATTCATATTCTCTTTTCCCTTTCTTTATCAGTTTCTTGGTCATCCTTTGTTGGATTCTAAACTGCTCCCAATCCTCGGGCTTATCACTGTTTCAGGCAACTTTTAAGCCTTTGTGCTAATAAAATTTTTAACTTCATTTGTTAGCCATGGTCGATTCACCTTTCCCATTGGGTGCTTAACCTTAGAGGAATATATATCGATTGTAGACCATGTAGTACTTCTTTAAATACTAGCCATTACCTGTCTACTGTCAAATTTTTTAGTGTATTTCCACTATCCACCATAGCCAACTTGCTCCCATACCTTCATAGTTTCCTTTGTTCAGATTTAAGACCCTAGTTTCAAAATGAACTATATCACTTTCAAACTTAATGTAAAATTCCATCATGTTATGATCACTATTTCCCAAAGACTCCTTCACAGCAAGGTTATTAATTAGCCCTTTCTCATTACACAATACCAGATCTAAAATAGCCCGATCCCTAATTGGTGCCTCAAAGTACTGCTCCAGAAACCCATCTCGTACACACTGCAGAAATATATCTTTCACAGCGTTAGTGCTGATTATGTTTACCCAGTCTATCTGTAGATTGAGATTGCCCATTATCACTGTATTACCCATGTTACAGGCACCTCTAATTTCATGATTTTCACCATGCCCAGCATTACTACTATTTGGTGGCCTTTAAACAACTCCTACCAATGTTTGCTGCCCCTTGCTGTTTCTTAGCTCCGCCCAGATTGATTCCACATCTTGATCCTTTGATCTAAGATCCTCTCTCACTAACATACTGATCTCATCCCTTATTGACAGTGCAACCCCATTTGGGATTTTCTTCTCCCTGCTGCTTTCACATGCATTCAAGTCCTCTGAAGAAGGAATTTTCCTCCACACAAGATCAGGGGGCAGGTTGTTCAACCTTGCCCATCTAAGAGCGAAGTCCAAAGTATGGAAAGTCCTCATCAGGGAACTCCTCTTTGCTGACGATGCTGCTTTAACATCTCACACTGAAGAGTGCCTGCAGAGTCTCATCGACAGGTTTGCGGCTGCCTGCAACGAATTTGACCGAACCATCAGCCTTAAGAAAACGAACATCATGGGACAGGACGTCAGAAATGCTCCATCCATCAATATCGGCGACCATGCTCTGGAAGTGGTTCAAGAGTTCACCTACCTAGGCTCAACTGTCACCAGTAACCTGTCACTAGATGCAGAAATCAACAAGCGCATGGGAAAGGCTTCCACTGCTATGTCCAGACTGGCCAAGAGAGTGTGGGAAAATGGCGCACTGACACGGAACACAAAAGTCCGAGTGTATCAAGCCTGTGTCCTCAGTACCTTGCTCTATGGCAGCAAGGCCTGGACAACGTATGGCAGCCAAGAGCGACGTCTCAATTCATTCCATCTTCGCTGCCTCCGGAGAATCCTTGGCATCAGGTGGCAGGACCGTATCTCCAACACAGAAATCCTCAAGGCGACCAACATCCCCAGCTTATACACACTACTGAGTCAGCGGCGCTTGAGATGGCTTGGCCATGTGAGCCGCATGGAAGATGGCAGGATCCCCAAAGACACCTTGTACAGCGAGCTCGCCACTGGTATCAGACCCACCGGCCGTCCATGTCTCCGCTTTAAAGACGTCTGCAAACGCGACATGAAGTCCTGTGACATTGATCACAAGTCGTGGGAGTCAGTTGCCAGCGTTCGCCAGAGCTGGCGGGCAGCCATAAAGACGGGGCTAAAGTGTGGCGAGTCGAAGAGACTTAGTAGTTGGCAGGAAAAAAGACAGAGGCGCAAGGGGAGAGCCAACTGTGTAACAGCCCCGACAAACAAATTTTTCTGCAGCACCTGTGGAAGAGCCTGTCACTCTAGAATTGGCCTTTATAGCCACTCCAGGCGCTGCTCCACAAACCACTGACCACCTCCAGGTGCTTACCCATTGTCTCTCGAGATAAGGAGGCCAAAGAAGAAGTAACCCCACCTCCTTTTCCTTTTATGCCTATCTTTCTGAAATGATGAATATTCTCGAATATTCAGTTCCCAGTCATGGTTCCCTGTGACCATGTCTCTGTAATGGCAATTAGATCATAGCCATTTACCCCAATCTGTGCCTTCAGATCATCTACCTTATTGTGAATTCTGAGTGCATTCAGATAGAGTGCCTTTAACGGACCCTCCAACAGTGCAGCACTCCCTCAGTACTGACCCTCCGACAGTGCAGCACTCCCTCAGTACTGACCCTCTGACAGTGCGGCACTCCCTCAGTACTGACCCTCCGACATTGCAGTGCTACTTCATTTACGAGTAACCGGGGGAAGCGTGGGCCTGGATTAAGGGGTCAAGCGTTTGTTGTGGGGCTCGAACCCAGGACCACCTGACTGAGGGGCGAGGGAGAGAGAGTGTGAGACCCCCACCCAACTGGCAAGTCTGATGAACTAGCTAACGGCTCAGGAAGCCCATCTGTTAGTCTCAGCCATCTGGAGAGGAGATGCCGGTTAAGCAAAGACACCCACACACGCCCACCATTACCTTGTAATTCTGCTCAGTTTATAAACAACCCAAGTCTTGCATCAGCCTTTGCAGTGTTGTGTGTCACCCAGGTGTTGGCTGCAGACACGCACAACCAGCATATGTTTCCAGTTCGTGGCAGAGTATCGCACTATAAATATCATCATGAGGAACTGAAACTACCAACTAACTGGCTGATGACTCGAGATTGGAAACACTGGGCCTGTTGTTTATCACACCAGACTAACCACCAGCACCAACTCTCTCCTTTCTCATCACCCGCCAACTTAGCATTTCATTTACCACGTATCCAATTTGACCCCACGGCAAATTCCTGACTTTAAGCCCCCACCAACAGAGGCTCCCTAATGCAAAAGGACGCAAATATGTTCATTGGCTATTTCTTATCGGCTTTGTACACTGCGCTCCAGGACATCACTGCAGGAGTTCCTCAGGGTAGTGTCCTAGGCCCAACCATCTTCAGCTGCTTCATCAATGACCATCAATGGGGATGTTCGCTGATGATTGCACAATGTTCAGCACCATTCGTGACTCCTCAGATACTGAAGCAGTCCGTGTAGAAATGCAGCAAGACCTGGACAATATCCAGGCTTGAGCTGTTAAGTGGAAAGTAACATTCGCGCCACACAAGTACCAGGCAATGACTATCTCCAACAAGGGAGAATCTAACCATCTCCCCTTGATATTCAACGGCATTACCATCGCTGAATCCCCCACTATCAACATCCTAGGGGCTACCATTGACCAGAAACTGAACTGGAGTAGCCATATAAATACCGTGGCTACAAGAGCAGGTCAGAGGCTAGGAATCCTGCAGCGAGTAACTCACCTCCTGACTCCCCAAAGCCTGTCCACCATCTACAAGGCACAAGTCAGGAGTGTGATGGAATACTCTCCACTTGCCTGGATGGGTGCAGCTCCAACAACACTCAAGAAGCTCGACACCATCCAGTACAAAGCAGCCCGCTTGATTGGCACCCCATCCACAAACATTCACTCCCTCCACCACCGACGCACAGTGGCAGCAGTGTGTACCATCTACAAGATGCACTGCAGCAATGCACCAACGCTCCTTAGACAGCACCTTCCAAACCCGCGACCTCTACCAACTAGAAGAACAAGGGCAACAAATGCATGGGAACATCACCACCTGCAAGTTCCCCTCCAAGCCGTACACCATCCTGACTTGGAACTATATCGCCGTTCCTTCACTGTCACTGGGTCAAAATCCTGGAACTCCCTTCCTAACAGCACTGTGGGTGTACCTACCCCACATGGACTGCAGCGGTTCAAGAAGGCAGCTCATCACCACCTTCTCAAGGGCAATTAGGGATGGGTAATAAATGCTGGCCTGGCCAGCGACGCCCACAGCCCCCGAACGAATAAAAAAAAGTTTGAAATCAAGTCTTTCAATCAATTCCTTCGTCCGATTTGCGACATCAACCTTGTTTCTGTTGTGAGAAAGACAGATGAAGTGAGCTCTGGTATCTCTCTCTCACCATCTTGCCCGACCTCAGTCCAGTTCTTTACAGCCAGCGAATTACTATCTGAAGTGTTGCCATGTTGGAAATTTGTGCACAGGAGGATTCCACAAACAGCAAAGCAATAAATGACCAGTTAAACGGTTCCCGATATCATGGGGTCAGGCTGGGACTTTCATTCCACTGTACCACAACTGCTGAGGTTGAGGATGACTGAAGGTAATTCACTGCTGTCAGGTTGGGAGTTTAAACATTTTAATTTGGGCTTTGTGAAGAAATTATCCCAAAACGACGTCAAACCCGGGTTGTCGCTGGTACAGACGTTAGAGTTTAATTGACATGAAATATGGAATTGTGAATCTCTCAGTATTTGAAGCAATATATTCAGCATAAATTGTCTACAGACTGTTTTTACAATCTGTGATTGAAACAGCAAAACTGATATAGTGTGACTTTCACTGTTCGAATGAAAATCTTGGCCCAATAAACCCCAAGGCCCCCAAAATCATATCTCAGTTACATAGAGAGACTGGAGAAGCTGGGATTGTTCTCCTTAGAGCAGAGAAGGTTAAGGGGGAGATTTAATCGAGGCGTTCAAAATCGTGAGGGATTTCGATAGAGTAAATAAGGAGAAGCTGTTTGCAGTGGTGGGAGGGTTAGTAACCAGAGGGACACAGATTTAACAGAATGGGTAAAAGACGCAGAGGGGGAGAATGAGGGGAAATGTTTCTACACAGTGATCTGGAACGCACTCCCTGAAAGGGCGGGGGAAGCAGATTCAATAGTAACTTTCAAAAGGGCAATTGGAGAAGAACTTGAAGGGGAAAAATTTGCAGGGCGATGGGGGAAAGAACTGGGAGGGAGGGAGATTAATTGAGGGGCTCTTTCAGAGAGCCAGCACAGGCAGGAAAGGCCGAATGGCCTCCTTTCTGCTCTGAGACATGCTAGGATCTGCACTCTGCTCTCGCAGGATACAAGGGTGCATTTATTTGCTGATTTGAAGACCACAGTGTAACCCGGGACCTTTATTAAAAGCCGCACTTGCTGAACTCTGTGAGTCAAGGCTGCAGACTTGGGTGAGCTTTGTAGATTCTGGTGCAATCACCAAGTTACAGCCCTTACCCCAAAAACAAGTGCCTGATGGCAAACCAGCAATCTTATTTATACACAGGAGGAAGCCATTCGGCCCATTGTGTCTGTGCTGGTTCTTTCAAAGACCAATCCATTTAATCTCACAGCTACGCCAGATGGGGTCTGACTGGACCTGGATCAGGCCAGTTCAGTTTGCCACACAGACCCTGTCTGCAACTGCCAAACACAATGGACATTAATCTAGACATAGAGGGTTATTTGGTTATGGTTTGAGAAAGGCAGAAAATACATGGGAACACCACCACCTGCAAGTTCCCCTCTAAGTCACACACCATCCTGACTTGGAACTATATCACCGTTCCTTCACTGTCACTGGGTCAAAATCCTGGAACTCCCTTCCTAACAGCACTGTGGGTGTACCTACCCCACATGGACTGCAACGGTTCAAGAAGGCAGCTCACCACCACCTTCTCAAGGGCAATTAGGGATGGGTAATAAATGGTAGTCTAGCCAGTGACACCCACATCCCATGAAAGGATAAGGGTGCCCCTCTCGCTCGGCGTCTCGGTACAAGCCTTCCGCCCCCCGCCCCCTCGACCGATCTAACATCACAAACCATTCCTTGGTTCCCCTCGTCCAATCATCAAACGAAACGTACGCATTTGCATCTTAGAGGTCGTCTGAGTGGTTCTGCTCGAATATTATGCAAAGACCCACGTCAATCGAAGTCCAGCCCACTAACCCCGGCCTTAAGAAGAGTCAGCAGCGAAGGCTGACACAACAATCGTACAGCTGAGTTCATCCATGGAGGCCATGAGTCGAATGCTTGTCTTCTTTCTGTGTCTCACAGGTTAGTAACTGTTTAGTCCTGGTTAAGGTGAGATCTACTGTGCAAATCTAGAGTTATCAGCTCAGATAAAGGGATCTCGTTGGTCAGACAGGGCTCAGTCGCTAATTGTGTCAGAAAGTCACAGGTACGATCCCCGAAATGCTGGGTCAGTAACTGAGGGAGCTCTGCACTGTCGGAGGGTCAGTACTGAGGGAGTGCCGCACTGTCGGAGGGTCAGTACTGAGGGAGTGCCGCACTGTCGGAGGGTCAGTACTGAGGGAGCTCCGCACTGTCGGAGGGTCAGTACTGAGGGAGCTCCGCACTGTCGGAGGGTCAGTACTGAGGGAGTGCCGCACTGTCGGAGGGTCAGTACTGAGGGAGTGCCGCACTGTCGGAGGGTCAGTACTGAGGGAGTGCCGCACTGTCGGAGGGTCAGTACTGAGGGAGCTCCGCACTGTCGGAGGGTCAGTACTGAGGGAGTGCCGCACTGTCGGAGGGTCAGTCCTGAGGGAGCTCCGCACTGTCAGAGGGTCAGTACTGAGGGAGCTCCGCACTGTCGGAGGGTCAGTACTGAGGGAGTGCTGCACTGTCGGAGGGTCAGTCCTGAGGGAGCTCCGCATTGTCGGAGGGTCAGTACTGAGGGAGCACGGCACTGTCGGAGGGTCAGTACTGAGGGAGTGCCGCACTGTCGGAGGGTCAGTACTGAGGGAGTGCCGCAATGTCGGAGGGTCAATACTGAGGGAGTGCCGCACTGTCGGAGGGTCAGTAATGAGGGAGCACCACAATGTCGGAGGGTCAGTACTGAGGGAGTGCCGCACTGTCAGAGGGTCAATACTGAGGGAGTGCCGCACTGTCGGAGGGTCAGTACCGAGGGAGTGCCGCACTGTCGGAGGGTCAGTACTGAGGGAGTGCCGCACTATCGGAGTGTCAGTACTGAGGAAGCGCCGCACTGTCAGAGGGTCAGTACTGAGGGAGTGCCGCACTGTCGGAGGGTCAGTACTGAGGGACTGCCGCAATGTCGGAGGGTCAGTACTGAGGGAGCTCCGCACTGTCAGAGGGTCAGTACTGAGGGAGTGCCGCACTGTCGGAGGGTCAGTACTGAGGGACTGCCGCAATGTCGGAGGGTCAGTACTGAGGGAGAGCCGCACTGTCGGAGGGTCAGTATTGAGGGAGTGCCACAATGTCGGAGGGTCAGTACTGAGGGAGTGCCGCACTGTCAGAGGGTCAGTACTGAGGGAGTGCTGCACTGTCGGAGGGTCAGTACTGAGGGAGTGCTGCACTGTCGGAGGGTCAGTACTGAGGGAGTGCTGCACTGTCAGAGGGTCAGTACTGAGGGAGTGCTGCACTGTCAGAGGGTCAATACTGAGGGAGTGCCGCACTGTCGGAGGGTCAGTAATGAGGGCGTGCTGCACTGTCGGAGGGTCAGTAATGAGGGAGCACCACAATGTCGGAGGTTCGGGACTGAGGGAGCACTGCATGGTCAGAGGGTCAGTACCGAGGGAGTGCCGCATGGTTGAAGGGTCAGTACTGAGGGAGTGCCGCACTGTCGGAGGGTCAGTACCGAGGGAGTGCTGCACCGTCGGAGGGTCAGTACCGAGGGAGTGCCACAATGTCGGAGGGTCAGTACTGAGGGAGTGCCGCACTGTCAGAGGGTCAATACTGAGGGAGTGCTGCACTGTCGGAGGGTCAGTACTGAGGGAGTGCCGCACTGTCGGAGGGTCAGTACTGAGGGAGTGCTGCACTATCGGAGGGTCAGTACCGAGGGAGTGTCGCACTGTCGGAGGGTCAGTACCGAGGGAGTGCCGCACTGTCGGAGGGTCAGTACCAATGGAGTGCTGCACTATCGGAGGGTCAGTACCGAGGGAGTGTCGCACTGTCGGAGGGTCAGTACCGAGGGAGTGCCGCACTGTCGGCTGGTCAGTACTGAGGGAGTGCCGCACTGTCGGAGGGTCAGTACTGAATGAGTGCCGCATGGTTGAAGGGTCAGTACCGAGGGAATGCTGCACTGTCGGAGGGTCAGTCCTGAGGGAGTGCCGCAATGTCGGAGAGTCAGTACTGAGGGAGTGCCGCAATGTTGGAGGGTCAGTACTGAGTGAGTGCCGCACTGTCGGAGGGTCAGTACTGAGGGAGTGCCGCAATGTTGGAGGGTCAGTACTGAGGGAGTGCCGCACTGTCGGAGGGTCAGTACTGGGGAAGTGCCGCATGGATGAAGGGTCAGTACCGAGGCAGTGCTGCACTGTCGGAGGGTCAGTACTGAATGAGTGCCGCATGGTTGAAGGGTCAGTACCGAGGGAGTGTCGCACTGTCGGCTGGTCAGTACTGAGGGAGTGCCGCAATGTCGGAGGGTCAGTACTGAATGAGTGCCGCATGGTTGAAGGGTCAGTACCGAGGGAGTGCCGCACTGTCGGAAGGTCAGTACTGAATGAGTGCCGCATGGTTGAAGGGTCAGTACCGAGGGAGTGCCGCACTGTCGGAAGGTCAGTACTGAATGAGTGCCGCATGGTTGAAGGGTCAGTACCGAGGGAGTGCCGCACTGTCGGAAGGTCAGTACTGGGGGTGTGCCGCAAGGACGAAGGGTCAGTACCGAGGGAGTGCTGCACTGTCGGAGAGTCAGTACTGAGGGAGTGCTGCACTGTCGGAGGGTCAGTACTGAGGGAGTGCCGCACTGTCAGAGGGTCAGTACTGAGGGAGTGCCGCACTGTCAGAGGGTCAGTACCGAGGGAGTGCTGCACTGTCGGAGGGTCAGTACTGAATGAGTGCCGCATGGTTGAAGGGTCAGTACCGAGGGAGTGCCGCACTGTCGGAAGGTCAGTACTGGGGGTGTGCCGCAAGGACGAAGGGTCAGTACCGAGGGAGTGCTGCACTGTCGGAGAGTCAGTACTGAGGGAGTGCTGCACTGTCGGAGGGTCAGTACTGAATGAGTGCCGCATGGTTGAAGGGTCAGTACCGAGGGAGTGCCGCACTGTCGGAAGGTCAGTACTGGGGGTGTGCCGCAAGGACGAAGGGTCAGTACCGAGGGAGTGCTGCACTGTCGGAGAGTCAGTACTGAGGGAGTGCTGCACTGTCGGAGGGTCAGTACTGAGGGAGTGCCGCACTGTCAGAGGGTCAGTACTGAGGGAGTGCCGCACTGTCAGAGGGTCAGTACCGAGGGAGTGCTGCACTGTCGGAGGGTCAGGACTGAGGGAGTGCCGCAATGTCGGACGGTCAGTACTGAGGGAACGCTGCACTGTCAGAGGGTCAGTACTGAGGGAGTGCCGCACTGTCAGAGGGTCAGTACTGAGGGAGTGTCGCACTGTCAGAGGGTCAGTACCGAGGGAGTGCTGCACTGTCGGAGGGTCAGTACTGAGGGAGTGCTGCACTGTCGGAGGGTCATTACTGAGGGAGTGCTGCACTGTCAGAGGGTCAGTACTGAGGGACTGCGGCACTGTCAGAGGGTCAGTACCGAAAGAGTGCTGCACTGTCGGAGAGTCAGTACTGAGGGAGTGCTGCACTGTCGGAGGGTCAGTCCTGAGGGAGTGCTGCACTGTCGGAGGGTCAGTCCTGAGGGAGTGCTGCACTGTCAGAGGGTCAGTACCGAAAGAGTGCTGCACTGTCGGAGGGTCAGTACTGAGGGAGTGCTGCACTGTCGGAGGGTCAGTACTGAGGGAGTGCTGCACTGTCGGAGGGTCAGTACTGAGGGAGTGCTGCACTGTCGGAGGGTCAGTACTGAGGGAGTGCTGCACTGTCATCGGTGCTGTCTTTTGGGATGAGATGTTAAAAATGCGCTCTCTCAGGTTTGGTGTGAAGGGTCCCACAGCCACCAATACGAGGAAAGCAGGGGATGGTGAGTTCTTTCCGGTGTTCAGGGACCAATCTGTATCCCTCAATCTACATCACAAAAAATAACCAATTGTCCAGTCATTTCTGATGTCGCTGTTTGTGGGATCTTGCTGTGCACAGGTTGCCTGCTGCATTTCGTAGATTACAACATTGAATGCACTTGAAAAAGTATTTGCTTGGCTGCAAATTACTTTGGGTTATCCTTCGGTGGTGAAAGTTGAGGTAGAGATGAAAGATATTTTCTTTCTTTTCCTCCACCTTTCCAATCCCAAAACCTCTCCGTCACCAAACTCACCTATTGCACCTCTGTAAGATCGCCCCTCTCTGCCCCCGTCTCAGCTCATCAGCTGCTGAAACCCTCATCCCTGCCTTTGTGTCCTCTAGACTTGACTATTCCAATGTGATCCTGGCTGCTCTCCCACATTCTACCATCAGTAAACTTGAGGTCATCATAACTCTGCTGTCCGTGTCTGAACTCATACCAGGTCCTGTTCCCCTCTCACCCCGTGCTCGCTGACCTACACTGACTCCCGGTCTAGCAAGATCCTGATTTTAACATCCCTTTTCAAATCCCTCCAGCTCCTACACTCCTCCCTATCTCTGTAACCTCCTCCAGCCTTAACACCCCTCCCTATCTCTGTAACCTCCTCCAGCTCCTACACTCCTCCCTATCTCTGTAACCTCCTCCAGCCCCTACACTCCTCCCTATCTCTGTAACCTCCTCCAGCCTTAACACTCCTCCCTATCTCTGTAACCTCCTCCAGCCTTAACACCCCTCCCTATCTCTGTAACCTCCTCCAGCCCCTACAACCCTCCCTATCTCTGTAACCTCCTCCATTCCCTACAACCCTCCGAGATCTCTGTGCTCCTCTAGTTCTGCTCCATCATTGCCTCAGCTTCTCCTCTGGAATTCTCTCTCCCCTGTGTTGCTCCTTAAAGGACCAGGTTTGGAGGTAGAATATAATGGTGTCTGCTGTTAGTTAGAACCCACTCCTGACCCTTTCCGCTCGGAACCCTGCAGCCAGGGCAAAAGGGCATCTCCTTAACCAATGTGATTGGGAAATATCCAGTGCAAGTACTGGGAAGGAAGGTGATCTAAGTGGTGGGGGGTGGGGGGAAGGTAAATTCAACATTAAATCAGATGGAGAGAGAGAAAGAAGATTAGATTAAGAGAGAGAGAGAGAGAGAGGGGGACGAACGTGTCAGGAGTGAAATGATTAAAACTTTACAATTTGACTTCTTTAAAAATCTGCCCTAACATTCACCCTAATGTCACCACCTGAAGGAATGAGACTCCACACTTGTAATTGTTAGTTTTCTGGGTCAGCGAGGTTGTTTGGTAGTCATTCCAATCTGGCCCGGCCATGGCACTGAAATGGCCCCCAGCAAATCACAAAAGGCATCCTCCGTGGCTGCAGGAATGTGTCCCTTCTTGTCCTCCCTGACCTGTCAGTAATTTGTGAGACAGTTGAAGGTTGCTCACTATCTCGAAGTTCGTTGTGCAAATCTATTTGTCTTTTTGAAAATTGACCTCATTGAGTTGCTAATTACTTGTTCTAAAAGCAAGTTCGAATAAAATTAATTTTATGTGACTTAGATTCAAAAAATGACCTCTTTCTGAGATGTACTTGCAGTGTTGTAAGGACACAGGTTGGATGTGGTAAACTATGAGGCTTTACTGGATAAAACAGTACGGTAATAGATAATAGACAGGGGTATCATGATAGTACTGGGGGTTGTTCATGTGTACCAGAGGCTGATAGGGTGAAAAGTACAATTCGAGAACGATTGAACAGGTTGGGCTTTTCTCTCCAGAAAAGAGAAGACTGAGGGGTGACCTGATCGAAGTCTTTAAAATTATGCAAGGGTTCGATGTAGTAGAGAGAAATAACAGTAAATTCCACTAACCTCACTGTTATTTATAAAAGCAAATTCTGGAACAATGTCTCTGAACGTGGTTCCGTGTCAAATTGTCAAGAACCTCGGGATGTTTTACTACAACCCTCCCTATCTCTGTAACCTCCTCCAGCCCCTACACCCCTCCCTATCTCTGTAATCTCCTCCAGTCTCTACACCCCTCCCTATCTCTGTAACCTCCTCCAGTCCCTACACCCCTCCCTATCTCTGTAACCTCCTCCAGTCCCTACAACCCTCCCTATCTCTGTAACCTCCTCCAGCCCCTACAACCCTCCCTATCTCTGTAACCTCCTCCAGTCCCTACAACCCTCCCTATCTCTGTAACCTCATCCAGCCCCTACAACCCTCCCTATTTCTGTAATCTCCTCCAGTCCCTGCAACTCTCCCTATCTCTGTAACCTCCTCCAGCCCCTACATTCCTCCCTATCTCTGTAACCTCCTCCAGCCCCTACAACCCTCCCTATCTCTGTAACCTCCTCCAGTCCCTACAACCCTCCCTATCTCTGTAACCTCCTCCAGCCCCTACAACCCTCCCTATCTCTGTAACCTCCTCCAGTCCCTACAACCCTCCCTATCTCTGTAACCTCCTCCAGCCCCTACAACCCTCCCTATCTGTGTAACCTCCTCCAGTCCCTACAACCCTCCCTATCTCTGTAACCTCCTCCAGCCCCTACAACCCTCCCTATCTCTGTAACCTCCTCCAGCCCCTACAACCCTCCCTATCTCTGTAACCTCCTCCAGCCCCACAACCCTCCCTATCTCTGTAACCTCCTCCAGCCACTACACCCCTCCCTATCTCTGTAACATCCTCCAGTCCCCACAACCCTATCTCTGTAACCTCCTCCAGTCCCCACACCCCTCCCTATCTCTGTAACCTCCTCCAGTCCCTACACCCCTCCCTATCTCTGTAACCTCCTCCAGCCACTACAACCCTCCCTATCTCTGTAACCTCCTCCAGTCCCCACACCCCTCCCTATCTCTGTAACCTCCTCCAGTCCCTACACCCCTCCCTATCTCTGTAACCTCCTCCAGCCACTACAACACTCCCTACTTCTGTAATCTCCTCCAGTCCCTACAACCCTCCCTATCTCTGTAACCTCATCCAGCCCCTACAACCCTCCCTATTTCTGTAATCTCCTCCAGTCCCTGCAACTCTCCCTATCTCTGTAACCTCCTGCAGCCCCTACAACCCTCCCTATTTCTGTAATCTCCTCCAGTCCCTACAACCCTCCCTATCTCTGTAATCTCCTCCAGTCCCTACAACCCTCCCTATCTCTGTAATCTCCTCCAGTCCCTGCAACCCTCCCAATCTTTGTAATCTCCTCCAGTCCCTGCAACCCTCCCTATCTCTGTAACCTCCTCCAGCCCCTACATCCCTCCCTATCTCTGTAATCTCCTCCAGTCCCTACAACCCTCCCTATCTCTGTAATCTCCTCCAGTCCCTACAACCCTCCCTATCTCTGTAATCTCCTCCAGTCCCTACAACCCTCCCTATCTCTGTAATCTCCTCCAGTCCCTACAACCCTCCCTATCTCTGTAACCTCCTCCAGCCCCTACATCCCTCCCTAAGTCTGTAACCTCCTCCAGCCCCTTCAACCCTCCCTATTTCTGTAATCTCCTCCAGTCCCTGCAACACTCCCTATCTCTGTAACCTCCTCCAGCCCCTACAACCCTCCCTATTTCTGTAATCTCCTCCAGTCCCTACAACCCTCCCTATCTCTGTAACCTCCTCCACCTCCTACAACCCTCCCTATCTCTGTAACCTCCTCCAGCCCCTACAACCCTCCCTATTTCTGTAATCTCCTCCAGTCTCTACAACCCTCCCTGTCTCTGTAACCTCCTCCAGCCCCTACCACCCTCCCTATTTCTGTAATCTCCTCCAGTCCCTACAACCCTCCCTATCTCTGTAACTTCCTCCAGCCCCTACAACCCTCCCTATTTCTGTAATCTCCTCCAGTCCCTACAACCTTCCCTATCTCTGTAACCTGCTCCAGCCCCTACAACCCTCCCTATTTCTGTAATCTCCTCCAGTCCCTACAACCCTCCCTATCTCTGTAACCTCCTCCAGCCCCTACAACCCTCCCTATTTCTGTAATCTCCTCCAGTCCCTACAATCCTCCCTATCTCTGTAACCTCCTCCAGTCCCTGCAACCCTCCCTATCTCTGTAACTTCCTCCAGTCCCTACAACCCTCCCTATCTCTGTAACTTCCTCCAGTCCCTACCAGTCTCCGAGATCTCTGAGCTCCTCCAATTCCAGCCTCTTGCCCATCCCCCGATTGCCATCGCTCCACCATTGGCGGCCGTGCCTTCAGCTGCCTGGCCCCTAAACTCTGGAATTCCCTAACTTCCCTCCTTAAACCTCTCCGCCCCCCAACTCTCTCTGCTCCTCTATCTTTGACTGAGCACCTGCCCTAAAATCTCCTTATGTGTTTCGGTGTCATTTTGTGATTTATAATACTCCTGTGAAGCACCTTGGTTCGGTTTTGTCTGTTAAAGACGCTATTTAAATGCAAACCGTTGTTTTTGTTACTTTCTCTCTATTTTTCCCCATTCTATTTCTCTTTTCCTTTATCGTTTGCCATTACTCATTGCGTCCTCCCTTCCTTTCCTGTTTTTCATTCCAAATCCGTACTGAATCCTGCCTAAACCTCTTGCCCTCCCGTCTTCCAGGTGCCACGGCGGTCCCTGTTCTCCAACAGCCGCTGTCGACCTCAGTTCTATCGGGAGGGGATGTCACCTTGTCCTGCCGTGTCCAGAACCTAAATGTCGCCGACTATGGTGGGTTCTGGTACCGGCTGCGGAGCGGGATGAGGCCGGAGTGGGTGCTGGTCCAATGGGCAAGTGGCGAGATTAAGCGGGGCCAGGGCATCACCGAGCGCTTCAGACCTTCCAGGGACCTGACAACTAACAGCTACATCCTGAACGTGGACCGCGTGGCCGAGGCAGACACTGCTGCTTACTACTGTGCTATTACTTACAACAACCAGCTCTACTTCAGCTATGGAGAACACCTGCTTATACGCAGTGAGTATCGTCTACCCGACTGTCGTGTCTACCAGCTTATATACAGACGTGGCACCAGTACCCAGTACTCACAGAGCACTCAATCATAGAATCATTTACAGCACAGAAAGAGGCCATTCCGCCCAGCAAGTCCATGCCAGCTCTTTAAGGAGCTATGCAATTAGTCTCACTCCCCTGTAGCCCTGCAAGTCTACTTATCTCAGGTTATCATCCAACTTCCTTGTGAAATCATTCATCGTCTCCTCTCCCACCAACCCTCGTAGGCACTGAGTTCCAGGTCATTACCTCCCACTGTGTAAAAAACCTTGTCCTCACATTGGGCGGCGCAGTGGTTAGCACCGCAGCCTCACAGCTCCAGGGACCCGGGTTCGATTCTGGGCACTGCCTGTGTGGAGTTTGCAAGTTCTCCCTGTGACGGTGTGGGTTTCCTCCGGGTGCTCCGGTTTCCTCCCACAGCCAAAGACTTGCAGGTCGATAGGTAAATTGGCCATTGTAAATTGCCCCTAGTGTAGGTAGGCGGTAGGAGAATGGTGGGGATGTGGTTGGGAATATGGGATTCATGTAGGATTAGTATAAATGGGTGGTTGTTGGCTGGCACAGACTCGGTGGGCCGAAGGGCCTGTTTCAGTGCTGTATCTCTCTATGACCATGACATTCCTCCTGCATCTCTTACCCAAAACCTTCAATCTGTGTCTCCTAGTCCTTGTACCATCAGTTAATGGGAACAGTTTTTCTTTGTCTAAATTATCTAAACCTGTCATAATCTTGTACACCTCGATCAAATCTCCCCTCAATCTCCTTTACTCCAGGGAGAACAACCCCAGCTTCTCCAATCTAACCTTGTAACTAAAATCCCCCATCCCTGGAACCATTCTGGTAAATCTCCTCTACACCCTCTCAAGGACCCTCACATCCTTCCTAAAGTGTGGTGACCAGAACATGGACTCAATACTCCAGTTGGGGCCTAACCAGAGCTTTATAAAGGTTCAGCATAACCTCCCTCCTTCATCAGAAGAGTCACTGACCTGAAACATTAACTCTGTTTCTCTCTCCCCAGATGCTGCCAGACCTGCTGAGTATTTCCAGCACTTTCTGTTTTTGTTACTCATTATGTATATTAGCCTTGCCCTGCACCTCTAAGCCTGTATTACATATTTGGGGGAGATGGTGGTGTAATGGTAATGTCACAGAACTGTTAATCCAAAGGCCCAGGCTAATGCCCTGGCGACATGGGTTCAAATCCTACCACAGCAGCTGGTGAAATTTAAATTCAATCAATTTATAAAAATCTGGAATTAAAAGCTAGTCTCAGTAATGGTGCCATGAAACTGTCATCACTTGTCATTAAAAAAACCCATCTGGTTCACTCATGTCCTTTTGGCGAGGAAATCAGCCGTCCTGACCTGGTCTGGCCTACATGTGACTCCAGACCCACAGCAATGTGGTTGACTCTTAACTGCCCTCTGAAATGGCCTAACAAACCACTCAGTTATCAAGGGCAATTAGGGATGGGCAATAAATGTTGGTCTAGCCAATGATGCCCACATCCTGTGAAAGACTTAAAAAAAACCCTCTCTGTCCCTAATAGGCACTACACCCCTCTTACTATTCACACACTATTTACATGCTTGTAGAGGTTTTTTGGGTTCCCTTTTATGTAAACTGCCATTCTATTCTCATATTCTCTCTTTGCCAGTCTGATTTTCCTCTTTACTTCTCCCCTCCCAACTTATTGTATTTGGCCTGGTTCTACTTTAGATTATTCCTTGCTCTTCTCCATTACTGATCTAAAACTTATGATACGATGATCGCTCTTACCCGAGTGGTCCCCCACAGACACTTGGTCCACTTGGCCCACCTCATACCCCAGCACCAGATCCAGCAATGCCTCCTTCCTAGTTGGACCGAGAACATCCTGGTCAAGGAAGTTCTCCTGAACACATTTCAGAGATTCCTCCCACTCCTTTCCCTTTGCTCTAACATTAGCCCAATGGATATTTGGGTAATTAAAGTCCCCCAATATCACCACTCTATAGTTCTTGCACATCTCTGTGATTTCCCACAGATTTGTTCCTCTATCTCTCTCTCTCTCACTATTTGGAGGTCCATAGACCACCCCCAGGAGTGTGATCATTCCCTTTTTGCTTCTCAACTCTAACCCCCTCAAGGACATTCCCACTTTCCAACACTACAATATTTTCCCCACTCAGTAGTCAGTACTGCCACCCAACTTCGCTTTCTTCGTCCTTCTATCATTTCTGAACATGTTATATCCTTGTATATTAAGCGCCCAGTCCTCACCATTTTTAAGCCATTTTTCTGTTATTGCCACTAAATCGTATTGCCATACTGCTATTTGTGCTGGTAGCTCACCAACCTTATTCACCACACTTAGTGAACTCACATACATGTGTTGTAAACCTGTCGTTGCATTCCTCGTGGTCCTTCCAAGTTGGCTCCTATGTAATATGGAACGATTCTCTTCTCCAGTACTAACACTCTCACTCTGACTCCACCTTTGCTGTTTCTGACTCTAGTGCTGTCTGTCTCTTCTAATTCTCCGTGCACATTGGTGCTCCTCGTTCCCCATCTCTATATCACAATACCAGCACTCAGTCCTGGTCACCATATCACACTGGGAGCACTGTGTACAGTTCCAGTCACCATATCACACTGGGAGCACTGTGTACAGTTCCAGTCACCATATCACACTGGGAGCACTGTGTACAGTTCCAGTCACCATATCACACTGGGAGCACTGTGTACAGTTCCAGTCTCCATATCACACTTGGAGCACTGTGTACAGTTCCAGTCTCCATATCACACTGGGAGCACTGTGTACAGTTCCAGTCTCCATATCACACTGGGAGCACTGTGTACAGTTCCAGTCTCCATATCACACTCGGAGCACTGTGTACAGTTCCAGTCACCATATCACACTGGGAGCACTGTGTACAGTTCCAGTCACCATATCACACTGGGAGCACTGTGTACAGTTCCAGTCACCATATCACACTTGGAGCACTGTGTACAGTTCCAGTCTCCATATCACACTGGGAGCACTGTGTACAGTTCCAGTCACCATATCACACTGGGAGCACTGTGTACAGTTCCAGTCACCATATCACACTTGGAGCACTGTGTACAGTTCCAGTCACCATATCACACTTGGAGCACTGTGTACAGTTCCAGTCTCCATATCACACTGGGAGCACTGTGTACAGTTCCGGTCTGCATATCACACTGGGAGCACTGTGTACAGTTCCGGTCTCCATATCACACTTGGAACACTGTGTACAATTCCGGTCTCCATATCACATTTGGAGCACTATGTACAGTTCCGGTCTCTATATCACACTGGGAGCACTGTGTACAGTTCCGGTCTCTATATCACACTGGGAGCACTGTGTATAGTTCCGGTCTCCATATCACACTTGGAGCACTGTGTACAGTTCCTGTCTCCATATCACACTTGGAGCACTGTGTACAGTTCCAGTCTCCATATCACACTGGGAGCACTGTGTACAGTTCCAGTCTCCATATCACACTCGGAGCACCGTGTACAGTTCCAGTCTCCATATCACACTCTGAGCACTGTGTACAGTTCCGGTTTCCGTATCACACTTGGACCACCGTGTACAATTCCAGTCTCCATATCACACTGGGAGCACTGTGTACAGTTCCAGTCTCCATATCACACTGGGAGCACTGTGTACAGTTCCAGTCTCCATATCACACTGGGAGCACTGTGTACAGTTCCGGTCTCCATATCACACTTGGAGCACCGTGTACAGTTCCAGTCTCCATATCACACTCTGAGCACTGTGTACAGTTCCGGTCTCCATATCACACTTGGAGCACAGTGTACAGTTCCAGTCTCCATATCACACTCGGAGCACCGTGTACAGTTCCAGTCTCCATATCACACTGGGAGCACTGTGTACAGTTCCAGTCTCCATATCACACTTGGAGCACAGTGTACAGTTCCAGTCTCCATATCACACCGGGAGCACTGTGTACAGTTCCAGTCTCCATATCACACAGGAAGGACAATATGAAGTGCTGGAAGGATTAGCAATCTGCTAAGGTGGTAATTGTTGTTGTTTCAGTTTTGGGGCCTGACTAACGCCTCCTCTTTCCTCCTGCTCACAGGCCGCGATCTGTCGATGCCCTCTGTCCAACTATACCCACCGCCGAGTGAGCAACTGGCCAGCCTTGAAGGCAATGTCACCCTCAGCTGCCTGGCGCGTGGCTTCTATCCAGGGTACGTTCGGGCCCGCTGGACACTGGATGGCGAGGAGGCGGAGAGCGAGAAGCACACCGGTGCGGCGGAGGCCACGCTGAACCAGGACGGCACCTACAGCTGGAGCAGCTACCTGACCCTGCCAACCAGGAAGTGGGGCGCTCACGCACGCTACGCCTGTGAGGTTCATCACGAGTCCAGTCAGGAACCCGTCATTGGCAGCATCGAGCGGGAGAACTGCGAGATCCTATGAGCACCAGTGGATTCCAGGCCGAGGAAAAGGGTCTCCCAGCCTGTCTCCAACCTCACCCTCTTCCCACTCCCCAACATTGCTGGGCTGAGCTACTTGTTTGAACTGGCTGATCTTCTCAATAAACACTCAAACATTTTGCCTGAGCCGAGTCGTATTATTGAGTGCACTGTAGAAACACGTTAACATAAGAATTAGGAGCAGGAGTAGGCCATTCGGCCCATCATGCCTATTCCGACATTTAACAAGATTGTGGTTGATCGCCCAACTCAAATTAGCTGCCCAATCCCGAGATAATATTCATTTCTGAGAACATTTCCCAGAATATCTCAATTCATTGCATAAACTGAATGTGAAAGACTGAAAGAGTGAGAATTTACTTAGTCAACACTTGGAGCACAGTGTACAGTTCCGGTCTCCATATCACACTCGGAGCACTGTGTACAGTTCCAGTCTGCATATCACACTGGGAGCACTGTGTACAGTTCCGGTCCGCATATCACACTGGGAGCACCGTGTACAGTTCCAGTCTCCATATCACACTCGGAGCACTGTGTACAGTTCCAGTCTCCATATCACACTCTGAGCACTGTGTGCAGTTCCAGTCTCCATATCACACTTGGAACACTGTGTACAGTTCCAGTCTCCAAATCACACTGGGAGCACCGTGTACAGTTCCAGTCTCCATATCACACTTGGAACACTGTGTACAGTTCCAGTCTCCATATCACACTCTGAGCACTGTGTGCAGTTCCAGTCTCCATATCACACTCGGAGCACCGTGTACAGTTCCAGTCTCCATATCACACTCAGAGCACCGTGTACAGTTCCAGTCTCCATATCACACTCGGAGCACTGTGTACAGTTCCGGTCTGCATATCACACTGGGAGCACTGTGTACAGTTCCGGTCTCCATATCACACTGGGAGCACTGTGTACAGTTCCAGTCTCCATATCACACTCTGAGCACTGTGTGCAGTTCCAGTCTCCATATCACACTCGGAGCACTGTGTACAGTTCCGGTCTGCATATCACACTGGGAGCACCGTGTACAGTTCCAGTCTCCATATCACACTCAGAGCACCGTGTACAGTTCCAGTCTCCATATCACACTCGGAGCACTGTGTACAGTTCCGGTCTGCATATCACACTGGGAGCACTGTGTACAGTTCCGGTCTCCATATCACACTCGGAGCACTGTGTACAG
Organism: Heterodontus francisci; assembly: GCF_036365525.1. NCBI lineage: Eukaryota > Metazoa > Chordata > Chondrichthyes > Heterodontiformes > Heterodontidae > Heterodontus > Heterodontus francisci. The sequence goes on along the minus strand of NC_090404.1, from coordinate 818,042 downwards.
TTCCAGTCTCCATATCACACTGGGAGCACTGTGTACAGTTCCGGTCTCCATATCACACTCGGAGCACTGTGTACAGTTCCGGTCTCCATATCACACTCGGAGCACTGTGTACAGTTCCGGTCTGCATATCACACTGGGAGCACTGTGTACAGTTCCGGTCTCCATATCACACTCGGAGCACTGTGTACAGTTCCGGTCTGCATATCACACTGGGAGCACTGTGTACAGTTCCAGTCTCCATATCACACTCGGAGCACTGTGTACAGTTCCAGTCTCCATATCACACTCGGAGCACTGTGTACAGTTCCAGTCTCCATATCACACTCGGAGCACTGTGTACAGTTCCGGTCTCCATATCACACTCGGAGCACTGTGTACAGTTCCGGTCTGCATATCACACTGGGAGCACTGTGTACAGTTCCAGTCTCCATATCACACTGGGAGCACTGTGTACAGTTCCGGTCTCCATATCACACTCGGAGCACTGTGTACAGTTCCAGTCTCCATATCACACTGGGAGCACTGTGTACAGTTCCGGTCTCCATATCACACTCGGAGCACTGTGTACAGTTCCGGTCTCCATATCACACTCGGAGCACTGTGTACAGTTCCGGTCTCCATATCACACTCGGAGCACTGTGTACAGTTCCGGTCTCCATATCACACTCGGAGCACTGTGTACAGTTCCGGTCTCCATATCACACTCGGAGCACTGTGTACAGTTCCAGTCTCCATATCACACTCGGAGCACCGTGTACAGTTCCAGTCTCCATATCACACTCGGAGCACCGTGTACAGTTCCTGTCTCCATATCACACTGGGAGCACCGTGTACAGTTCCTGTCTCCATATCACACTGGGAGCACCGTGTACAGTTCCTGTCTCCATATCACACTGGGAGCACCGTGTACAGTTCCTGTCTCCATATCACACTGGGAGCACCGTGTACAGTTCCTGTCTCCATATCACACTGGGAGCACCGTGTACAGTTCCTGTCTCCATATCACACTGGGAGCACCGTGTACAGTTCCTGTCTCCATATCACACTGGGAGCACCGTGTATAGTTCCTGTCTCCATATCACACTGGGAGCACTGTGTACAGTTCCAGTCTCCATATCACACTGGGAGCACTGTGTACAGTTCCAGTCTCCATATCACACTGGGAGCACTGTGTACAGTTCCAGTCTCCATATCACACTGGGAGCACTGTGTACAGTTCCTGTCTCCATATCACACTGGGAGCACTGTGTACAGTTCCAGTCTCCATATCACACTGGGAGCACTGTGTACAGTTCCAGTCTCCATATCACACTGGGAGCACTGTGTACAGTTCCTGTCTCCATATCACACTGGGAGCACTGTGTACAGTTCAAGTCTCCATATCACACTGGGAGCACTGTGTACAGTTCCTGTCGCCATATCACACTGGGAGCACCGTGTACAGTTCCTGTCTCCATATCACACTTGGAGCACTGTGTACAGTTCCTGTCTCCATATCACACTCAGAGCACCGTGTACAGTTCCAGTCTCCATATCACACTGGGAGCACTGTGTACAGTTCCGGTCTCCATATCACACTCGGAGCACTGTGTACAGTTCCGGTCTCCATATCACACTCGGAGCACTGTGTACAGTTCCGGTCTCCATATCACACTCGGAGCACTGTGTACAGTTCCGGTCTCCATATCACACTCGGAGCACTGTGTACAGTTCCGGTCTGCATATCACACTGGGAGCACTGTGTACAGTTCCGGTCTGCATATCACACTCGGAGCACTGTGTACAGTTCCGGTCTGCATATCACACTGGGAGCACTGTGTACAGTTCCGGTCTGCATATCACACTCGGAGCACTGTGTACAGTTCCAGTCTCCACATCACACTCGGAGCACTGTGTACAGTTCCGGTCTGCATATCACACTCGGAGCACTGTGTACAGTTCCGGTCTCCATATCACACTCGGAGCACTGTGTACAGTTCCGGTCTCCATATCACACTCGGAGCACTGTGTACAGTTCCAGTCTCCATATCACACTGGGAGCACTGTGTACAGTTCCGGTCTCCATATCACACTCGGAGCACTGTGTACAGTTCCAGTCTCCATATCACACTGGGAGCACTGTGTACAGTTCCGGTCTCCATATCACACTCGGAGCACTGTGTACAGTTCCGGTCTGCATATCACACTGGGAGCACTGTGTACAGTTCCAGTCTCCATATCACACTGGGAGCACTGTGTACAGTTCCGGTCTCCATATCACACTCGGAGCACTGTGTACAGTTCCGGTCTCCATATCACACTCGGAGCACTGTGTACAGTTCCGGTCTCCATATCACACTGGGAGCACTGTGTACAGTTCCGGTCTCCATATCACACTCGGAGCACCGTGTACAGTTCCAGTCTCCATATCACACTGGGAGCACCGTGTACAGTTCCGGTCTCCATATCACACTCGGAGCACTGTGTACAGTTCCAGTCTCCATATCACACTGGGAGCACTGTGTACAGTTCCAGTCTCCATATCACACTGGGAGCACTGTGTACAATTCCAGTCTCCATATCACACTGGGAGCACTGTGTACAGTTCCAGTCTCCATATCACACTTGGGGCACTGTGTACAGTTCCAGTCTGCATATCACACTGGGAGCACCGTGTACAGTTCCGGTCTCCATATCACACTCGGAGCACCGTGTACAGTTCCAGTCTCCATATCACACTGGGAGCACTGTGTACAGTTCCAGTCTCCATATCACACTGGGAGCACTGTGTACAGTTCCGGTCTCCATATCACACTGGGAGCACTGTGTACAGTTCCAGTCTCCATATCACACTGGGAGCACTGTGTACAGTTCCGGTCTCCATATCACACTGGGAGCACTGTGTACAGTTCCAGTCTCCATATCACACTGGGAGCACTGTGTACAGTTCCAGTCTCCATATCACACTGGGAGCACTGTGTACAGTTCCGGTCTCCATATCACACTCGGAGCACCGTGTACAGTTCCGGTCTCCATATCACACTGGGAGCACTGTGTACAGTTCCAGTCTCCATATCACACTGGGAGCACTGTGTACAGTTCCAGTCTCCATATCACACTGGGAGCACTGTGTACAGTTCCAGTCTCCATATCACACTGGGAGCACTGTGTACAGTTCCAGTCTCCATATCACACTGGGAGCACTGTGTACAGTTCCAGTCTCCATATCACACTGGGAGCACTGTGTACAGTTCCAGTCTCCATATCACACTGGGAGCACTGTGTACAGTTCCAGTCTCCATATCACACTGGGAGCACTGTGTACAGTTCCAGTCTCCATATCACACTGGGAGCACTGTGTACAGTTCCAGTCTCCATATCACACTGGGAGCACTGTGTACAGTTCCTGTCTCCATATCACACTGGGAGCACTGTGTACAGTTCCAGTCTCCATATCACACTGGGAGCACTGTGTACAGTTCCAGTCTCCATATCACACTGGGAGCACTGTGTACAGTTCCTGTCTCCATATCACACTGGGAGCACTGTGTACAGTTCAAGTCTCCATATCACACTGGGAGCACTGTGTACAGTTCCTGTCGCCATATCACACTGGGAGCACCGTGTACAGTTCCTGTCTCCATATCACACTCGGAGCACTGTGTACAGTTCCTGTCTCCATATCACACTCAGAGCACCGTGTACAGTTCCAGTCTCCATATCACACTGGGAGCACTGTGTACAGTTCCGGTCTCCATATCACACTCGGAGCACTGTGTACAGTTCCGGTCTCCATATCACACTCGGAGCACTGTGTACAGTTCCGGTCTCCATATCACACTCGGAGCACTGTGTACAGTTCCGGTCTCCATATCACACTCGGAGCACTGTGTACAGTTCCGGTCTGCATATCACACTGGGAGCACTGTGTACAGTTCCGGTCTGCATATCACACTCGGAGCACTGTGTACAGTTCCGGTCTGCATATCACACTGGGAGCACTGTGTACAGTTCCGGTCTGCATATCACACTCGGAGCACTGTGTACAGTTCCAGTCTCCACATCACACTCGGAGCACTGTGTACAGTTCCGGTCTGCATATCACACTCGGAGCACTGTGTACAGTTCCGGTCTCCATATCACACTCGGAGCACTGTGTACAGTTCCGGTCTCCATATCACACTCGGAGCACTGTGTACAGTTCCAGTCTCCATATCACACTGGGAGCACTGTGTACAGTTCCGGTCTCCATATCACACTCGGAGCACTGTGTACAGTTCCAGTCTCCATATCACACTGGGAGCACTGTGTACAGTTCCGGTCTCCATATCACACTCGGAGCACTGTGTACAGTTCCGGTCTGCATATCACACTGGGAGCACTGTGTACAGTTCCAGTCTCCATATCACACTGGGAGCACTGTGTACAGTTCCGGTCTCCATATCACACTCGGAGCACTGTGTACAGTTCCGGTCTCCATATCACACTCGGAGCACTGTGTACAGTTCCAGTCTCCATATCACACTGGGAGCACTGTGTACAGTTCCGGTCTCCATATCACACTCGGAGCACCGTGTACAGTTCCAGTCTCCATATCACACTGGGAGCACCGTGTACAGTTCCGGTCTCCATATCACACTCGGAGCACTGTGTACAGTTCCAGTCTCCATATCACACTGGGAGCACTGTGTACAGTTCCAGTCTCCATATCACACTGGGAGCACTGTGTACAATTCCAGTCTCCATATCACACTGGGAGCACTGTGTACAGTTCCAGTCTCCATATCACACTTGGGGCACTGTGTACAGTTCCAGTCTGCATATCACACTGGGAGCACCGTGTACAGTTCCAGTCTCCATATCACACTCGGAGCACCGTGTACAGTTCCGGTCTCCATATCACACTGGGAGCACTGTGTACAGTTCCAGTCTCCATATCACACTGGGAGCACTGTGTACAGTTCCGGTCTCCATATCACACTGGGAGCACTGTGTACAGTTCCGGTCTCCATATCACACTGGGAGCACTGTGTACAGTTCCGGTCTCCATATCACACTGGGAGCACTGTGTACAGTTCCGGTCTCCATATCACACTGGGAGCACTGTGTACAGTTCCAGTCTCCATATCACACTGGGAGCACTGTGTACAGTTCCGGTCTCCATATCACACTCGGAGCACCGTGTACAGTTCCAGTCTCCATATCACACTGGGAGCACCGTGTACAGTTCCAGTCTCCATATCACACTGGGAGCACCGTGTACAGTTCCAGTCTCCATATCACACTGGGAGCACTGTGTACAGTTCCAGTCTCCATATCACACTGGGAGCACTGTGTACAGTTCCAGTCTCCATATCACACTGGGAGCACTGTGTACAGTTCCAGTCTCCATATCACACTGGGAGCACTGTGTACAGTTCCAGTCTCCATATCACACTGGGAGCACTGTGTACAGTTCCAGTCTCCATATCACACTGGGAGCACTGTGTACAGTTCCAGTCTCCATATCACACTGGGAGCACTGTGTACAGTTCCAGTCTCCATATCACACTGGGAGCACTGTGTACAGTTCCAGTCTCCATATCACACTGGGAGCACTGTGTACAGTTCCAGTCTCCATATCACACTGGGAGCACTGTGTACAGTTCCAGTCTCCATATCACACTGGGAGCACTGTGTACAGTTCCAGTCTCCATATCACACTGGGAGCACTGTGTACAGTTCCAGTCTCCATATCACACTGGGAGCACTGTGTACAGTTCCAGTCTCCATATCACACTGGGAGCACTGTGTACAGTTCCAGTCTGCATATCACACTAGGGGGCGCGGCTTAGGTGCTCATCCCAGTCACCGAGGGGCGGGGCTGACGCGGTCCTCCCGGCCACGGAGGGGCGGGGCTGACGCGGTCAACTCAGTCACCGAGGGGTGGGGCTGAAGCGGTCCTCCCGACCATAAAGGGGCGGGGCTGATGTTGTCCTCCCGGCCACGGAGGGGCGCGGCTGAGGCGCTCATCCCAGCCACCGAGGGGCGGGGCTGACGCGGTCCTCCGGGCCACCGAGGGGCGGGGCTGACGCGGTCCTCCGGGCCACCGAGGGGCGGGGCTGACGCGGTCCTCCGGGCCACCGAGGGGCGGGGCTGACGCGGTCCTCCGGGCCACCGAGGGGGCGGGGCTGACGCGGTCCTCCCTGCCACGGAGGGGGCGGGGCTGACGCGGTCCTCCCAGCCACGGAGGGGGCGGGGCTGACGCGGTCCTCCCAGCCACGGGGCGGCGCTCCGGCCCGCCAGATGCTCTCGCCGTGTCGGACGGCGCCTCCTGGGTGAAGCTTCTAACGGCTGTCAATCGGCGGGGCAAGCACATTGCCGGCGAGAGAGTGAACGGACAGACGGAAGAAAGAGCGGCGGGTCTGAGAGGAACGGAGAAAAAAAACACCAAGAAACGGGGATGGCAGAGATCCTGGAGAAGATTCTGAACAACTTGCTGGAGCCCGACACGGCGCTTATCCAGCAGGTGGGTGGATGGGGGAGAGGGTGGGTGAGTAAGGAATGTCCTGAAGGGAGCGGCCGGGCCGGGGCCAGTGGGGAAAGGCCCATCCCCCACTCAGCGGGGCCGTTGGCTCGGGCGCTCGAGCGCGCCAACCGTTAGGCGGCTCGCGAGCTTTTTCAAACAGCGGCGCGTGCTGGCTCGGGCTGGGCGCCCATCACCCCGGGGGAGGGGCGGGGCGGGGCGAGCTGTCAATCCCTGGGGCGGGGCTAAAGCTGAACTCACTGGGGGCGGGGTTAATTGCTTCCAATGGGGCGGAGCTAGAACAAGGCACTGAGGGGGCGGGGTTATGGACAACCAATGGGGCGGGGCGAAAGCTGAACGCACGGAGGGGGCGGTGTTATGGACCATCACTGGGGCGGGGCTAAAGCAGAACGCAGTGGGGTCGGGGTTATGGTCTATCAGTCGGGCGGGGCTAAAGGGTAACGCACTGAGGGGGCGGGGTTATGGACAACCAATGGGGCGACAGCGGCACAGGGGGCTGGGCTAATGCGTCACGCATTCAGGGGCGGGGTTTCAGGACAATCACGGGGCGGGAATAAAACGGTATGGACTGAGGGGGCGGGACTAAAGCGGCACGCACACGGGGGCAGAACGAAAACGTCACTGGGGTGGGGTCTGAGGACATTCTGGGGGGGGGCTTTAGCGTCACGCACTGAGGAGGCGTGGCTTTGGAACCATCACGGAGCGGGGCTAAAGTGGAACGTAGTGAGGTGGTGGGGAGTGACGTCAGTTACTGGGCCGGGGCGAAAGTTCATGAGTAAAGCGTGAAGGAGGGTGTCCCTGACAGTGTTGTTAACGGGCACTTTTTTTATTCATTCATGGGATGAGGGCGTCACTGGCCAGGCCAGCATTTATTGCCCAACCCTAACAGCGCTTGAGAAGGTGGTGGTGAGCTGCCTTCTTGAACCGCTGCAATCCATGTTGGGTAGGTACACCCACAGTGCTGTTCTGGGAGTTCCAGGATTTTGACCCAGCGACAGTGAAGCAACGGCGATATAGTTCCAAGTGAGGATGGTGTGTGACTTAGAGGGGAAGTTGCAGGTGGTGGTGTACCCATGCATCTGCTGCTCTTGTCCTTCTAGGTGGTAGAGGTCGCGGGTTTGGAAGGTGCTGTGGAAGGAGCGTTGGTGCATCTTGTAGATGGTACACACTGCTGCCTCTGTACATCGGTGGTGGAGGGAGTGAATGTTTGTGATGGGGTGCCAATCAAGCGGGCTACTTTGTCCTGGATGGTATTGAACTTCTTGAATGTTGTTGGAGCTGCACCCTTCCAGGCAAGTGGAGAGTATTCCATCATACTCCTGACTTGTGCCTCGTAGATGGTGGACAGGCTTTGGCGAGTCAGGAGGTGAGTTACTCGCCACAGGATTCCTAGCCTCTGACCTGCTCTTGTAGCCACGGTATTTATATGGCTACTCCAGTTCAGTTTCTGGTCAATGGTAGCCCCTAGGATGTTGATAGTGGGGGATTCAGCGATGGTAATGCCGTTGAATGTCAAGGGGAGATGGTTAGTTTATCTCTTGTTGGAGATGGTCATTGCCTGGCACTTGTGTGGGGCGAATGTTACTTGTCACTTAACGGCTCAAGCCTAGATATTGTCCAGGTCTTGCTGCATTTCTACACGGACTGCTTCAGTATCTGAGGAGTCACGAATGGTGCTGAACATTGTGCAATCATCAGCGAACATCCCCACATCTGACCTTATGATTGAAGGAAGGTCATTGATGAAGCAGCTGAAGATGGTTAGGCCTAGGACACTACCCTGAGGAACTCCTGCAGTGATGTCCTGGAGCTCAGATGATTGACCTCGAACAACCATAACCATCTTCCTTTGCGTTACGTATGACTCCAGCCAGCGGAGGGTTTTCCCCTGTTTCCCATTGACCTCATTTTTCTAGGGCTCCTTGCTGCCATACTCGGTCAAATGCTGCCTTGATTTCAAGGGCAGTCATTCTCACCTCACCTCTTGAGTTCAGCTCTTTTGGCCATATTTGAACCAAGGCTGTAATGAGGTCAGGAACTGAGTGGCCCTGGCGGAACCCAAACTGAGCGTCACTGTGCAGGTTATTGCTAAGCAAGTGCTGCTTGATGGCTCTGTTGATAACACCTTCCATCACTTTGCTGATGATTGAGAGTAGGCTGATGGGGCGGTAATTGGCCGAGTTCGACTTGTCCTGCTTTTTGTGTACAGGACATACCTGGACAATTTTCCACATTGCAGGGTAGATGCCGGTGTTGTAGCTGTACTGGAACAGCTTGGCTCGGGGCGCAACAAGTTCTGGAGCACAGGTCTTCAGTCCGGAATATTGTCAGGGCCCATAGCCTTTGCAGTATCCAGGGCCTTTAGTCGTTTCTTGATATCACGCAGAGTGAATCGAATTGGCTGAAGTCTGGTATCTCTTTCCCATTAAGCACGGTGGTAGTGCCACACAACATGAAGGACGGTATCCTCAATGTGAAGGCGGGACTTTTCCTCCACAACGACGGTGTGGTGGTCACTCCTACCAATACTGTCATGGACAGATGCATCTACGACAGGCAGATTGGTGATGACGAGGTCAAGTATGTTTTCCCCTCTTGTTGGTTCCCTCACCACCTGCTGCAAACCCAGTCTAGCAGTTATGTCCTTTAGGGCTCGGTCAGTAGTGGTGCTACTGGTGCTAAGTAGTTGGACATTTAAGTCCCCCACCCAGAGTACATTCTGATCCCTTGCCACCCTCATTGCTTCCTCCAAGTGCTGTTCAACATGGAGAAGTACTGACTCATCAGCTGAGGGAGGGCGGTAGGTGGTAATCAGCAGGAGGTTTCCTTGTCCATGTTTGACCTGATGCCATGAGACTTCATGGGGTCCAGAGTCGATGTTGAGGACTCCCAGGGCAACTCCCTCCCTACTGTATACCACTGTGCCGCCACCTCTGCTGGGTCTGTCCTGCCGCTGGGACATGACATAACCGGGGATGGCGATGGCAGTGTCTGGGACATTGTCTGTCAGGTATGATTCCGTGTGTATGACTATGTCAGGCTGTTGCTTGACTAGTCTGTGGGACAGCTCTCCCAACTTTGGCACAAGCCGTCAGATGTTAATAAGGAGGACTTTGCAGGGTCGACAGGGCTGGGTTTGCCGTTGTCGTTTCCGGTGCCTAGGTCGATGCCGGATGGTCCGTCCGGTTTCATTGCTTTTTATTGACTTCGTAGCAGTTAGATACAACTGAGTGGCTTGCCAGGTCATTTCAGAGGGCATGTAAGAGTCAGCCATGTTGCTGTGGGTCTGGAATCACATGTAGGCCAGACCAGATAAGGACAGCAGATTTCCTTCCCTAAAGGACATTAGTGAACCAGATGGGTGTTTACAACAATTGACAATGGTTTCATGGCCAACATTAGACTAGCTTTTTAATTACAGATTTATTAATTTAATTCATATTCCACCTTCTGCTGTGGTGGGATTTGAACCCATGTCCCCAGAGCAATACCCTGGGTCTCTGGGTTACTAGTCCACTGACACTACCACTACGCCACCGCCTCCCCTTGCTTAGCAATAACATGCTCACTGTTGCTCAGTTTGGGTTCTTTCAGGACCACCCAGCTCCTGACCTCATTACAGCTTTTGTCCAAACATGGAGAAAAGAGCTGAACTCCAGAGGTAATGTGAGATTGACTGCCCTTGACATCAAGGCAGCATTTGACTGAGTATGGCATCGAGGAACCCTAGCAAAACTGGAGTCAATGGGAATTGGGAAAAGCTCTCTGCTGGTTGGAGTCGTGTCTAGTGGACAGGAAGATGGTTGTTGATGGAGGTCAATCCTCTAAGCTCCAGGTCATCACTGCAGGAGTTCCTCAGGGTAGTGTCCTAGGCCCAACCATCTTCAGCTGCTTCATCAATGACCTTCCTTCAATCATAAGGTCAGAGGTGGGGATGTTCACTGATGATTACACAATGTTCAGCACCATTCGTGACTCCTCAGATACTGAAGCAGTCCGTGTAGAAATGCAGCAAGACCTGGACAATATCCAGGCTTGAGCTGTTAAGTGACAAGTAACATTTACGCCTCACAAGTGCCAGGCATGACCATCTCCAACAGGAGAGAATCTGACCATCTCCCCATGACATTCGATTGCTGAATTCCCCACTATCAACATCCTGGGGGTTACCATTGACCAGTAACTGAACTGGAGTAGCCATATAAATACTGTGGCTACTGAGCAGGTCAGAGGCTCGGAATCCTCCAGTGAGTAACTCACCTCCTGTCTCCCCAAAGCCTGTCCACCATCTACAAGGCACAAGTCAGGAGTGTGATGGAATAATCTCCACTTCCCTATTTGGGTGCAGCTCCAACAACATTCAAGAAGCTTGACACCATCCAGAACAAAGCAGCCCACTTGATTGGCACCCCACTCACAAACATTCACTCCCTCCACCACTGACGCACAGTGGCAGCAGTGTGTACCATCTACAAGATGCACTGCAGCAATGCACCAAGGTTCTTTCGACAGCACCTTCCAAACCCGCGACCTCTACCAACTAGAAGGACAAGGACAGCAGATGCATGGGAACTTCGCCATCTGCAAGTTCCCCTCCAAGTCACACACCATCCTGACTTGGAACTATATCTCCGTTCCTTCACTGTTGCTGGGTCAAAATCCTGGAACTCCAGGATGTACCTACCCCACATGGACTGCAGCGATTCAAGAAGGCAGCTCACCACCACCTTCTCAAGGGCAATTAGGGATGGGCAATAAATGCTGGCCTGGCCAGCGATGCCCACATCCCATGAATGAATACATTTTTTAAAAAGCAGCATGCAGTGAGGGGGCGGTGTCTGATGACAATCACTGGGGTGGGCTAGAGTGCCAAGCACAACTGGGCAGGGGAGGGGTTGCCAGTCACAAAGGAGGTGGTGAAGTAGTTACTGAAATGGGCGGGGCAAGGGAGGGGGCTGGCTGTGAATCAGAGTTGTCTATGACACAGAAGGAGGCCATTCGGCCCATCGAGTCCATGCAATCTCTTTAAGGAGCTATGCAGTCAGTCCCACTCCCCTGCTCGATCCCTGTAGCCCTGCAATTCTATTTATCTCAGGTGGTCATCGAATTTCCTCTTGAAGTCATTCATCGTCTTCTCTTCCACCACCCTCGTGGGCAGTGAATGCCAGGTGATTAACACCCGCTGTGTTTAAAAAAAAGTGCTTCCTCATATTCCCCCTGCATCTTTTGCCCAAAACTTTCAATCTGTGTCCCCTAGTCCTTGTACCACTTGTTAATGGGAACAGTTTTTCCTTGTCGAATTTATCTAAACCTGTCATATTCTTGTACACCTCGAACAAATCTCTCCTCAATCTCCTTTATTCAAAGGAGGACAAACCTAGCTTTTCCAACCTAACATTGTAGCTAAAATCATCCATCCCTGGAACCATTCTGGTAAATAATCTCTGTACCCTCTCAAGGACCCTCACATCCTTCCTGGTGACCAGAAATTAACACACTGCTCCATTTAGGGCCTAACCAGAGCTTTATAAAGGTTCAGCATAACTTCCCTGCTTTTGTACTCAATGCATCTATTTATGAAGCCCAAGATCCCATAAGCTTTACTCTCAATATATCCTGCCACCTTCAAAGATCGTTGCACAGCTCTCCCAGGTCTCTCTGTTTCTGCACATACTTTAGAACTGTGCCAATAACAATATGTTGTCTCGCCCTATTCCTTCTGCCAAAATGCATCACCTCATACTTGACAGTATTAAAGTTACTGAGGGGCAGCATTGAGGACAATCACTGGAGTGAGGCTGAGTTATAATTACTGAACTGGGCGGGGCAGCAGTGTGGTCTGGCTGTCAGTCACTGGGGATAGGATCTAGGACATCACAGGGGTGGGACTAACTGGCATGCACTGAACTGGGTGGGGCATGGGAATGGCATGGCTGTCAGTCACTGAGAAGGCAGAATCTGAGGACAATTAAGGGGATGGTACTAACCACCAAACACTGAACTGGGTTGGGTGTGGCTATCAATCACTGAAGGGCTGGCGTCTGAGTTCGATCACAGAACTGGGGTCTGGGGACTAAGGAAATTGGATGAGGAGAGGGAGTAAGCCAGTTGGCCCTCCCAACCTGCCCCATCATTCAATAAGATCACAGTTGACCTACCTAATTCTACTTGTGGTACCATCCCTATATCCCTTAGTTCCCAAAAATCAATCGATCTCCGTCTTGAATATACTCAATGACTGCGTATCCACAGCTCTCTGGAGTAGACAATTCCAAAGATTCACAACCCTCTGAATGAAGAAATTTCTCCTCATCTCAGTCCGAAATGACCGACCCCTTATCCTGAGACTGTGACCCCCGTGTTCTAGGCTCTCCAGCCAGGGAAAAACAGACTCTCAGGATCTATATAGAGCCTTGTTAAGTTTGCTAGAGTACTGTGAACAGTTTTGGTCTCCTTACCTAAGGAAGGATGTGCTCACCGTAGAGGAAATGCAACAGATGTTCACTAGACTGCTTCCTGGCATGAGGGTATTGTCCTATGAGGCGAGATTGAGTAGAATGGGCCTATATTCCCTGGAGTTTAGAAGAATGAGAGGTGATTTCATTGGAACATGTAAAATTCTAAAGGACAACCATAGAGTCAGAGCTAACAGTCAATTACTCGGGGTTTGGTCTAGAGGACAGTCACAGGGCCGGGGCGAACACAATCATTGAGGGAAGGGCCTGGCAGGCGGATACTGAGGGGTGGGGCTGGCAGGCAATTATCGAAGGTTGGAGCTAGCAGATACTTGATAACACCAGTTATTAAGATGTGTTGGATATATTGAAGGTGCTGGATATAAACATTGGTTATATAACCTGATATGTGTCACATATATCATTAGACTTGACAGAAACATTGGCTATGTAGATGACACTGATGATATAAATATATATTATTACGACCGAGGCGGGAGGAGTGCACTGTTTGTTCTAGTTCCACTTCTCCACGGGTCACAACAAATATTTAAATTTTTTCCCACTTACCGATACGGTCAATCATAGACTCTTTTTATCCCAAAATAAAACACACCAACCAGGTTTCTTTACTAAAGAACAAAATTATCAGTTTATTATAAAACAAGTCTTAACCAGTAATGAAGTAAAGCATAAATATACAGATTGAAATATTAAAGTTCCCTTTTTACCTTAGTCCCTCACACTCTCACATACACACCTGTTAACTAGAAAAATAAAGGGTTTTTGTTTTTAGAGCGCCATCACAGATCAAAAAAAATACTACGGCTGAATACTTGCTCATTCTTGAAGAAACAGCAAATGAGATATGTTGTGTTCCAAACTGGCGTACAATCTGGCCTCCGAGTACGCGCAGATGGGTCACTGGGATCTTTTAGAACAGTTCTTTTCAGGCGGTGTTGAGAATTAATTTAGCAGGCTTTTCTTCAAAGACAGAAGATGAGATGAGTTGATGCAGTGGACTTCTCGGTCTTTTAGAGAGGGACTGGAAAGCTGAGCTGGGTTGTAGTCTTCTCTGCTTCCTTGAGAATTCTCTTCTCTCCTTGGAAGTTCTCTTCCTTTTCATACAGTTCAAACCCAACTCAAAACAATTCAAAAGTGAAACTGACAACAGGAGGTCAACCTTTTGACCTCTATCAATCTTGACCTGTCACTTCTTTGCAAGCAACCTCTCTAGGTCTCCAAAGTACTCTTTTTATTGAGCCGGAAGTCAGGTGGTTTCCCAGAAAGGCTTGTTGTTGCTGGAAGTCAGGTGGTTTCCCAGAAAAGCTTGTTTTCCTCAAGACCTGTCAGTGCCCCTTTTAAAAAAAAAAACACATTTCCAGGGACTGTTTTTCAAAGTCAAGTTGCCTTTACATGACCCCCTTTGAAAACCCCAATGTTTAACATTTCTTCAATATTGCTTTCAAAAATGAATCCTCAAATGAAATGTCCCAAGGCAATTTACAGGAGCATTATAAAACTAAGTGTGACACCAAGCCACTTTGGTCATATGACCGAAGAGGTAGGTTTTAAGGAGTGTCTTAAAGGAGGAAAGCTAGGTAGAGAGGTGTAGCTAGGGTATTCCAAAACTTGGGGCCTAGGCAACTGAAAGCGTGGCCACCAATGGTGGAGCGATTAAAGCCGGGGATGCACAACAGGCCAGAATTAGAGGAGACACATCGGAGGGTTATTAGAACATAGAACTTGGGAGCAGGAGTAGGCCATTCGGCCCCGCGTGCCTGCTCTGCCATTTGATGGTTGTAGGGGCTGGAGGAGGTTGCAGAGCTAGGGAGGGTTGTAGGAGTTGGAGGGATTTGAAAACAAGGATGATGATTTTAAAATCAAGATGTTGCTTGACCGAGAGTCAGTGTAGGTCAGCGAGCACAGGGGGTGATAGGGGAACAGGACTTAGTGCGAGTTAAGGCACGGGCAGCAGAGTTTTGGATGACCTCAAGTTTATAGAGTGGAGAGCAAGCAGGATTGCATTGGAATAGTCAAGTCTTGAGGTAATAAAGGCATGAATGAGAGCTTCAGCAGCAGATGAGCTGAGACAGGGGTGACGTTGGGCAATGTTACATAGGTAGAAATAGGCAGTCTTAGTGATGGCACCAATATGAGGTCGGAATCTCATATCGGGGTCAAATATGACACCAAGGTTACCAACAGCCTGGCTTAATCTCAGACTGTTGCCACAGAGAGGGATGGTGTTGATAGTAGGGGAATGGAGTTTGGAGCGGGGACCGAAAACAACGACTTCAGTCTTCCCAATATTCAGAGGAAATTTCTGCTCATCTTGTATGGGATATGGGATAAGCAGTCTGATGATTTAGCAACAGTGGAAGGGTCGAGAGAGGTGGTGGTGAGGTAGAGCTGAGTGTTGTCAGTGTACATGTGAAAACTAACGCAGTGCTTTTGGATGATGTCGTCAAGGGGCAGGATATAGATGAGAAATAGGAGGGGCACAAGCATGTGGTTGATGTGGTGTACATGGGCTTCCAAAAGGTATTTGATAAAGTGCCACATAAAAGGCTTGTCAGCAAAGTTCAAGCCCATGGAATAAAGGGACAGTAGCAGCATGGATACGAAATTGGCTGAATGACAGGAAGCAGAGAGTAATGGTGAACAGTTGCTTTTCAGATTGGGAGAAGGTATATAGTGGGTTTCCCCAGGTTGGTGTTGGGACCCCTGCTTGTCTTGATCTGTATTAATGACCTAGACTTGGGTGTAGAGGGCACCATTTCAAAATTTGCAGATGACACAAAACTTGGAAGCATTGTGAACTGTGCTGAGGATGGTAATTTCAAGAGGACATAGGCTGGTGGAATGGGTGAACAAGTGGCAGATGAAATTTATTACAGAGAAGCGTGAAGTGAGACATTTTGGTAAGAAGAACGAAGAGAGGCAATGTAAAATAATGGATACAATTCTGAAGTGGGTGCAGGAGCAGAGGGACCTGGGGTATATGTGCACAAATCATTGAGGACGGCGAGGCAGGTTGAGAATGTAGTTAATAAAGCTTTAATAATGCTTTCTAAATAGGACCATAGAGGAAAAAAGCAAGGAAGTTATGATAAACCTTTATAAAATACTGGTTCAGCCTCAACTGGAGTATTGTATCCAATTCTGGGCATCACACTTCAGGAAGGGTGTGAAGGCATTAGAGAGGGTACAGAAAAGATTCATGAGATGAGGAACTACAGTTATGTAGTTGGGTTGGAGAAGCTGGGACTGTTTTTCTTGGAGAAGAGTAAGAGGAGATTTGATAGAGGATGTGGGATCTCAGTTGTTGGATCTCATTAGTTGCACCAAGAGAGACGAAGTCCGACTGTAGCTTTAAGAAACTTTATTGCAGTACTTAAGTTTTCTGAAGATGTAACAATTAGCAATGAACTGAACTAAACTGCACTAAACTAAAACTAAAAGCAGCACACACACTGAACTAACACTGAACAAATCCACCTTTCGCACCAAATCAAGCCTTATTTTAGTTATTCATCCAAATCAGTAACACCTACTCTTTGTTCCCAATTGGTCTACAAACTTCTGCAGTTTCTTGGTGTCGGGGCCTGATTGGGGCACTGCCTTGTCAATTTGTTTTAACTTCTTACTCCAGTTTCCCATCCCCTTATCTCCTTGTGAATCTGTTGGGCTGACTTATACAAAGGGTTATTATTAAGCAGTATACAGCTGTCCTGATAGTTTCTGTTTGTTATTCTGCTTTTGCTGATAAGCTGCCTGTGCAGTTCACTTTAAATGTTCCCATTGTTCTATCCCCATAGTTCTGTTCCCACTGTCCCCCCTTTGATTCTTCAAACACTTTTAAGAATCATTCCCTTGATCCCACCTAGGTGGCTTTGATGGTCTCTATTTGTCTAGAAACAGCCTTCAACACCCGGAGGGGTCGCACTCAATACGTTGCCTGCTTGTGCCACAAGAGAGGCCTGTGGGAACTCTGTAAGGGCATAAGCTGGGCAGGGGCTTCAATTACTTGTTTACAACAGCACTTAATAAGCGAAAACATAAAAGGTAGTACACTTGTACAATTACAATTTCATTTAAGCATCACTATTACATAATCAATTGTACAAACATAATACAATTCCATTCTTAGAGTACATTGATCATTCATTAATTCATTTTAAGTATATATGAAAAGGTTATACAATTACCCTTTTATGGCATAACTAATTGTCTCTCCTTTTATAGAGCAAGTTCGAACACTAATTGCTTTTCGGGTAGCTTTCCAACCTGTATTCATACATCCTCTTACATCACCTAATTAATTTCTTAAGTTGCCAAATTGAGTAGGTCACATATAACATCATGATACCCGAAACCACTATCAGGACATGGGAGATAATTCTAAACCAGGGGTGTATCTGCACATTTGACCCTCAGTTCCATAAGTCCTCCCACCAGGTAGAATCATTTATCTCGTCAATCTCATCTTGTAGCATCTTCGACTGTTGTTCCAGATTGTAGTACACTACAGCAATGGCTTCTAGCTGCTGTCTCTCTTTACCCAAGCGTGTGGGCAATGGCTGAATAGTATATTCATATTCCCGGAGGTAATTTGTCAAATCCTCCTTAATACTTTCTGTCACAGTTATCGTTTCTGTCTTTCGTTTATGTATCTCTACCAACTCCATCTTCCCTACTCGGGTTGGTATTTGTGGGTTGAAACAAAATGTACTGTTGCTCACCGGACAAGTCCGTTTATGTCCATACTGGTACTCCTTCGCTGTGGTGGTTAAGCAATATCTCCCCTTTCCCATATAGGCCACATGGGTTAGCCCTGACGATGCTTTCCTAGTCTCCATGGTGCAATTTACAGTGGCATTAAATCCACATTTTGATTCTGCCGTTTTATATATAGGATGAGGACATATGACCACCTGGTTTTCCAGACTACACTCAGACAATGTGGTTCCAATGACCTCTTTTCCAATTTCCACAACACAGGGTAATATATCATAGTATTTTATGTAATCTTTTCCCCTTATCGCCCCTATATTTCTACTTCATGTAATTGCATCCCTAACTTATCTCTCAGAATTACAGGTATTCCCAACACTACTCCAATACTCATAGATCCTGTATTTACACATTCCTGACCTTTCCATACCTTAAGTTTTCTGAGTTGGCACCTGGTAATTTTATCATTCGTGTGACTAGCTAAGTCCTCCAACTGGGTGTCACTTATCCAAACTGGCACATGTTCCGCATCAATTTGCCTCCAATTTTCCTTTGTTTGTTCTAGCATCCACGGACCATATGTACTACAAACACTTTCATTATTTGAAATGTCGTGGACCTCCTTTACCTTTTCTATGATATCATTAATAGTATGAGCATGACCTTCTAATACTCTCGCCAGTTCAGTTGCTCTACATGTAACAAATCACATTTTCTTCCATTCCCGGTATCTCTTTGCATACCAGGTGGTGGTTATTTCGGAGTCTGTCATTTGCTGTTGACTTTATATACCTTCATTTGGGACCAGTGTTTCCATCGGCCCATCCCTTTCCCATTACTTTGTCTCCCACAACAGGCAGCTTCGTCTGTTCGTCTTTCATGTCTGTTTCTATAGAATCTCCTGCCTCAGCTCATACAGTTGCCTGTACAGCTCCTTTACAAATCACCCTTCCTGTCACCGTATTCGTCAAATCCTTTCCTACTTTAGCTACACCACTCTGTCCCTTTTGTTCCTTTTTCAAAATATCCTTTACTAGCTGAGTAAGAGTTCTAACCTTCTGGTCCACATTTTCCAAATCTATAGTATTGACAATTGAAGTTCCCGTATTAAGGACTGTGGCTGCGTCATTCACTAAACTACGTTTATGTCTCTTTCCCTTTATTATTCCCTCATCACCAAATTCTTGTTTTAGCAATTGTTACGGTAATACCTTGTACAACTCTCGGGTCTTCTCAGGGCACCAGTCAAGTAGCTGGATATCTGCGATATTCAATATTACCGGTACCAACTCAAGCTTTATATTATCATATACAATTTTATTAGTTTTTATTATCGCAAGTCCATTTTCTGGTCCTGCAGTTAAGGCAGGGCAAGGGAGACCGGTCACTTGTGGCTGCTGGGTCGTAACCTTACTCGTTGGTAATTCGGATGTGGGGGTAACCGATTAAATTGTCCGCCAGGCACACAGTAATTCTTTTTCAGGAGATTATATAAAGGGGCTGGCTTTAAGGCAAATCCATCAGTAAGGTTCCTGCGATACCCAACAAGGCCCAAAAATTATCTTAGAGCTTTAATATCCTGCGGAAAGGGGAGGTTGAGGATTGTCTGTACTCGCATCTGCTCTATCTCATGCTTTCCCTGTGTTGTTACTATTCCCAAATAAGAAACCTTCTCCTTCATTATCTGTGCCTTTTTCAGCTTAACTTTCACTCTGACCTTCTGAAGGAAGGTGGAATATTGATGGATTATTATAAAATCCCTGGGAGAGACACGTCCCGATGTACTGTTGTCCCTGGAACATAAACGCAAATTTATATTGACACTCTTGTGCCAACGGTATGGACCAGAACCCATTGCTAATGTCCAACACAGTAAACCACTTAGACTGTTTTGTTTTTTACTTACTAAAACTTTGGGATTATCCTCTTAAATATCAGATAAATTTCCCTTTGACTGCTTTAAATAACCACTCATATCAATTAAATTTTGTTTATTGATTCCAATTTCTTATGCCCAGACTTGTGGTATTTTTTGTATGTTAAAGACAGAGTGCTTGCAACTATCTCTCCTTCTCAAGCACTTTGTCTCATTGATAAAGATGCTGTGACATTTGATGTCTGCAGTTAAGTTCTTAAATTCTCAAAGCTGCTGAATCTCTTGCTGTGGCATCAGTTCTCACTTGGCCTTGGAACCTGCCGTTGTTAATCTGAGTTCTTTTTGCCTTCAGTCTGGTTCAGTAAATATACCGAGTCGGATGTGTAGGTAAAATCAATTACTTTATTTGCGCATTAGCCGGCTGACTTATTCTGACACAGCGGCACTGACTCCACCAGAGTCTGTCGGGTCCACCAGAGTAAGTGAAGTTTTTGATACAGGTACTACTGTTTATACATTAAGATTCATGCAACACCTCCTTGTTTAACCAATCAGTGCGGTACAATTCGACTTCACCCACGTGGTGACATGCAGTACATCTGTTACTGAGGTTAACAATACACTCCATTCTCCATACATACTTGTTACTAACATAATATTGTTTTGCACCAGCAAGATAAAAGAAAGCGGACAAGCAAGCTAATTAGCAAGAGCATAGGAATCATCAATAACCATGCTGGTCTCACTCCCTACATTGATCATGAGTTCTGTCTCTACCTTGTGACAAGCAATTGCGGCACATCCTGCTATCTCTATTAGGTGTACATTCCTGAGTGTTTCGTGCAGTCTGCAGCTACATCAAGTAGTGGCAGTTCACGAAGATAAGAGGGGCCTAGCACTTCTTATCACTCACACAGGGATGGACATCATTTGATTCACAGGAGTCCATTTGTTCCAAACCACAGGGAGTCACACAATCAGGCCATAAAGAACAGATGTCTTTGCAATTACCAGTGTTGGCTAATCTTCACAATCTCACACTCTCAGCTTTTACTTTTAACTATCTCATTGTGGTTTCTGCCACTTAAAATCAAAGCTCAGCAAAGCGACTATTCCTAACTTGGCTATATTTCCCATTAAGTATAGTGCCATGCCTTTCTGCTCACTTCCACATCGTCACCTGCTTAAAAAACAAAGAATCCATTGTGGCTCTGCCCCTGAGCCCAATGGGTTAATTTGTCCATTTATATCTGTCAATTTAGAAGTTTAAAATTTAACCATGTCCAATATGTATAAATTTTACTCTCAGCAATGCAAAAATTGTGTGGTGGATTAAATGGAAAAACAATAGCTGCAGCAGGGTTAATTTCTTTGTTTGTCTCCAAGGGGGAGCAGCAAAACATTCTCAGCTGCGTCACTTTACGTTACCTTTTTTTCTGATCAAAAAGAACTACTCCATTTTAAACTTTTTTCAATCCTTTTGGTATCCTTAGAGTTTGAAAACAACAAAATCATGAGTTACATTATCAACTTCAAAGGAAAGCATCTCTATCAGGAAACACAGCATTTTAGATCAAACTGCAATTGTTTTCAAATTTTTAGCATCTTTTGTAAGAGGTTTCTAATGCCAGGATTTTTTATAACAAAGATGATTCCAAATTCCAATTCACTGC
Source organism: Heterodontus francisci (assembly GCF_036365525.1). Lineage (NCBI taxonomy): Eukaryota > Metazoa > Chordata > Chondrichthyes > Heterodontiformes > Heterodontidae > Heterodontus > Heterodontus francisci. The sequence continues at coordinate 796,796 of NC_090404.1, read as the reverse complement.
AATAAATATTTAAAAATCAAAACTGCCAATGTTATATGAACGAGTCTTGTGTCCGGAACTGAAGACTGCTCCAAAACTTGACATAATAAACTTAAAAGTTCATTGTGGCCACAAATGAAATTTCCAGTTTTTCAACTTAACAGGTCAATCAACTTTAATAGTATAAACTTAACTCAGACTTATTAACTTATAATACTTATTAACTACACACAGAATAGCACGTGCTTTTTAAAAAAAAGATACGTAAATTACGTCATTTTTCTTGTTCTTCAGGCGCCTTTTCAAATGCCTGTAATAAAACCAAAAACTAAAGGAAAAGTTATTTAACATTCTTAACACAAAAGATTTAACACCAGCTCCTTACACAAACTTCAAACAGGATTTATTTCCTATATCTCCTTTGTTTATCCTTCTCTCCCTTAAACTAATATTCAATTCCTGACATTTGCTACTTGAAGACATGTTTTACTGACTGTGTTTAAGTTTAGACTGCAAAATAAAGCAATAGCAGAGTTTCCAATTAAAGCAGTGTTTTAAACTTCAGATTGGATTTTTGCCAGACATCTTCAGACCTTCAAGGCTGAAGCTTATCTCTTAGAAAATTGTTCATTGCCTTTTCACAGTTGCATAACCAACTTTTAAAATAAAAATAAAACTTTAACTTAAAATATAATTCAATTTTATATCCCATTACTGGGTGCACAATCTTAAATTGAAATTAATACACTCAACAATCACTTTTCTCACCCATTCAATTCCAAACAACTTACTAGACCCATGCTTTCAACATTAAAGCCAGACAACAAAGAGTTAACGACAGTTAGTTCTACAGAACACAAGATCCTAGGGACATTCAATTCATTCGTGGAAGCTTCCAACATTCACACATTCAAATCAAAGACACAGTGACTTGTTTTTACTCTAAAACATAGTCCTTTATGTCACTCTGCCATAAACTTTGTCATGGAGCCCTCTGGCCTTTATCGGCCAAGGACCATTGGGTCCGTTCTTTATCCTTACCCAAACTCTCTTTATATCTTCCAAGGACCACTGTCCCTTGGAGGTACCATATTTTTGTTCACTTTCGGTATACGTTTTAGCCAGATCAAACTGTTGTTCGATATAGTCTTTTAACTGCCGAAGGATTTCATCTTCAGGAACGTCAGGTGGGGCCCGCTCACCTTTGACGGTAATTGGTAACTATCAGTTTCCTTCGTCAGTCATTTTATCAATTCGTGAGGCTTTATAGCCGGGTCGGTATATATCGTCAAATATCGCCGAGTTTTTGTGCAGATGATCTCGAGCCGGGGCTTCTTTTGCGAAGGCCATGGGGCTTTATAGCTGGGTCGGTATATCTTGCCGAATACCGCCGAGTCAGGTGCCTGTTTAGGGGGTTTTCCCTGGGGTCTCGAGTCGCGGAACAGAAAAGTCCGGCATCGTGTGGTGGAGTACCGAGCCTAGACAACGGTCAAGGGCCGATATGAATCTGATGTCCAGGGCTTTGGTCTTTATCCTCCAGCGATCCTGCCGACTACGCCAAGTTGTGGGATCTCATTAGTTGCACAAAGAGAGACGAAGTCGACTGTAGCTTTCAGAAACTTTATTGCAGTACTTAATTGTTACATCTTCAGAAAACTTAACAACGAACTGAACTAAACTGCATGAAACTAAAACTTTTTTTAAATTTCCAAAATATACTTTATTCATAAAAATCTGTTTAAAAAATACATTACCAAACAGCACCAAGTCAAAAATTACAAACAGTGCAAAGGAGGTCCGTTTGCTTCAATACAATCATGAGTTGCCTCACAACCCTTCCATTTCATTGTCATGCCAGATACATTTTTACATTTTAAACAGACAAAATTTTCCCGATACGGTTCGAGGGGTTTCCCTTGGATCCAGCCCCTCAGTTCAGCTTGGTGGGAGGACCTTACACTGTGGTCTTTCCCCATTGAGCCTTTGCTGCGGCTGCCCCAAGCTTTAGTGCGTCCCTCAGCACGTAGTCCTGGACCTTGGAATGTGCCAGTCTGCAACATTCGGTCGTGGACAACTCTTTGCGCTGGAAGACCAGCAAGTTTCGGGCAGACCAAAGGGCGTCTTTCACCGATTTGATAGTCCTCCAGCAGCAGTTGATGTTTGTCTCGGTGTGCGTCCCTGGGAACAGCCCGTAGAGCACAGACTTCTGTGTTACAGAGCTGCTTGGGATGAACCTCGACAAAAACCACTGCATCTCTTTCCACACCTGCTTTGCAAAGACACATTCCAGGAGGAGGTGGGCGACCGTCTCTTCCCCACCACAGCCACCGCAGGGGCATTGTGCGGAGGGGGTGAGACTTCGGGCGTGCAGGAAGGATCTGACGGGGAGGGCTCTTCTCACCACCAGCCAAGCTACGTCTTGGTGCTTGTTTGAAAGTTCTGGTGATGAGGCATTCTGCCAAATGACTTTAGCGGTCTGCTCGGGGAACCATCCGACAGGATCACTGCACTAAACTAAAACTAAAAGCAACACACACACTGAACTAACACTGAACTAACCCACCTTTCGCGCCAAATCAAGCCTTATTATAGTTATTCATCCAAATCAGTAACACCTACTCTTTGTTCCCAATTGGTTTACAAACTTCTGCAGTTTCTTGGTGTCGGGGCCTGATTGGGGCACTGCCTTGTCAATTTGTTTTAACTTCTTACTCCAGTTTCCCATCCCCTTATTTCCTTGTGAACCGTTAGGCTGACTGTTTTACAAAGGGTTATTATTAAGCAGTATACAGCTGTCCTGATAGTTTCTGTTTGTTATTCTGCTTTTGCTGATAAGCTGCCTCTGCATCTCACTTTAAATGTTCCCTTTGTTCTATCCCCATAGTTCTGTTCCCACAGAGGAGTTCAAAATCATGAGGGGTCTGGAAAGAGTAGTAGAGATAAACTGTTCCTATGGGTGAAAGGATCAAGAACGAAAGGAGATAAGGTGATTGGGAAAAGAAGCAAAGGTGACATGAAGAAAAAGTTCTAGGATCTGGAATGCCCTGCCTGGGAGTGTGATGGAGGCAGGTTCAATCGAGGCGTTCAGAAAGGAATTGGATAATTATCTGAAGAGAAAAGATTTTCAGGACTACGGGGGAAAAGGCATGGGAATGGGACTAGCTGAGTTGTTCTTGCACTGAGCTAGCATGAATACGTCTGGCCGAATGACTTCCTTCTGTGCTGTAACCGTTCTATGAGTCAAAATGCGTTTGATAGCTTTAGACTTGACTATTTCAATCCTCTCCTGGCTAGACTCCCATCTTCCACCCTGGATAAACCTTTCATCCAAAACTCTGCTGCCTGTGTCCTAACTTGTATAAAGTCCCGTTCACCCATCCACCCCCCTGTTCTCGCTGGCCTACTTTGGCTCCCGGTCTGACACCACAATTTCATCTACACTGCTCTCAATTCTGCCTGTCTTTGTGTCATTGGATATGTAGCTTTTTATCCCATTATCTATGTCGTTAATGAAAGGAGATACGTTTGGGACACCACTAGTCACATCCTTATTGAGTTCTTGCCCATTATCGCTTTCCCTATCCTGTGCTGCTCAGCCAATTTCCAAACCAAGCCAATAATTTTCCTTCAATTCCATGAGTTTTAACTTTAACTAGCAGTCTCTTCTGAGGGACTTTATCAAATGCATTCTGGAAGTCCATATAAATGACATTTGTAGACATTCCATTGTCCACTACTTTGGTTACCTCTTCAAATAATTCAATCAGATTGGCCAGGCATGGGCTACTCTTTACAAATCCTTTCTGTGCTCTTTAATCAGCTAAAAATTTTCAACGTATTCAATCACCCTATCCTTAATATATATTCTAGTAATTTCCAGACAATAAATGCTAGGCTAACAAAATGGTTTATAATTCCTTGGCTCCCCCTCGCAACTTTCCTAAATAGAGTGATGTATGCAATTTTCCAATCTAAAGGAGTAGTGTGTCAGCTGTGGCTCAGTGGGTAGTACTCTTAGACTCTGAGTCAGAAGGTTGTGGGTTCAAGTCTCATTCCAGAACTTGAGCACAGCAATCTAGGCTGACACTGCAGTGCAGTACTGAGGGAATGTTCAGATGAGACATTAAACCGAGACCCCATCTGCCTTCTCAGGTGGGTGCAAAAGATCCTATGGCACTATTTCAAAGAAGACAATGGGTGGTAGGACCCTAGGAAGTACAGAGGGTCAGAGGGACCTTGGTGTACTTGTCCATAGATCACTGAAGGCAGCAGCACAGGTGGATAAGGTGGTTAGGAAAGCATATGGGATACTTGCCTTTATTAGCCGAGGCACAGGATATAAGAGCAGGGAGGTTATGATGGAGCTGTCTAAAATGCTAGTTAGTCCACAGCTGGAGTACTGTGTACAGTTCTGGTTGCCACACTATAGGAAGGATGTGATTGCACTGGAGAGGGTACAGAGGAGATTCACCAGGATGTTGCCTGGGTTGGAGCATTTCAGCTATGAAGAGAGACTGGATAAGCTGGGGTTATTTTCCTTGGAGCAGAGAAGTCTGAGGGGGGACCTGATTGAGGTATACAAAATTATGAGGGGCATTGATAGGTTAGGTAGGAAGAAGCTTTTTCCCTTAACAGAGGTGTCAATACCCAGGGGCATAGATTTAGGGTAAGGGGCAGAAGGTTTAGAGGGGATTTGAGGAAAAATGTTTTCCCCCTGAGGGTGGTTGGAATCTGGAACACACTGCCTGAAGGGGTGGTAGAGGCAGAAACCCTCACAACATTTAAGAAGTATTTAGATGAGCACTTGAAACGCCGTAGCATACAAGGCCAAGGGCCAAATGCTGGAAAATGGGATTAGAATAGATAGGTGCTTGATAGGCACAGACATGATGGGCCGAAGGGCCTGTTTCTGTGTTGTATAATTCTATGACTCTAAGAACAGGGGTGTTATCCCTGATGTCCTGCGCAATATTTATCCCTCAATCAACATAACAGAAAACAGGTTATCACATTGCTGTTTGTGGGAGCTTGCTGTGTGCAAATTAGCTCCCCGTTTCTACATTACAACAGTCAGTACACTTCAAAAGTACTTCAATATCTGTAAAGTGCTTTGGGATATCCTGTGGTCTTGAAAGGCACTATATATATGCAAGTCTTTTTCCCGAATTGAGAGAACTTTGGAAGATTATATTTAGGGCATCTGCAATGTTCTCACCTACTTTTAAAATCATCTGGTCCTGGGATATTGTCAGTCTTTTGTGCTGTTATCTCTATAATTACTGTTATTTAGCTTACGTTAATTTTGATGAGTCCCTGACCCTGATTCAATATTAGTTCCCTTGGGGTGTCCAGCATTCTGACCTCTTGCTCTAATTTAAATTCTGACACAAAGTAATTATTCAGCTTGTCTGCTATTTCCTTATTTTAATTGACAACATTACTATTATCAGTTTTTAAGGGGCTCCTGACTACCCTCTTTTTTCCCAATGTAATTGTAAAACTTTTTGTGTTGATTTTGATATTCCTTGCAAGTTTCTCTATAATACTCCCTTTTTGTAGTGTTTTGTCACCCTTTGCTGTTCTTTATGTCTTTTCGCTGTCACTGGGATCTCTGCTTTTTTAAAAAACATTTTTGTATGCTTTTTCTTTTAGTTTTATGTTGTTATTTGTCTCTAGTTATCCATGGCTGTCTGTTTTGGCTTGTAGAGGTGTATAAGCTGGTTCTGTATCACATTGAACTCTTCTTTGACATTGATCTTCTGTTGTTTTACCCATGAACAGATTTTCTCAGTTTAGTGTGGGCAGTCTGTCCCATCCCATTGAAGTCATCCTTACCTAAATCTAGAATCTTAGTAGTATCGCATTTCTCCCTTTCAAACAATGCACTGAACTTGATCATAGTCTGGCATTATTCATACATGCGATATATCAATGATACTGGATTATATGTCGCATGTATCTCTTTTTTTATTTGCTCATGGGCTGTGGGTGTCACTGGCTAGGCAAGCATTTATTGCCCATCCCTAATTACCCTTGAGAAGGTGGTGGTGAGCTGCCTTCTTGAACCGTTGCAGTCCATGTGGGATAGGTACACCCACAGTGGTCTAAGGAAGGGAGTTCCAGGATTTTGACCCAGCGACAGTGAAGGAACGGCGATTTCGTTCCAAGTCAGGATGGTGTGTGACTTAGAGGGGAACTTGCAGGTGGTGGTGTACCCATGCATCTGCTGCCCTTGTCCTCCTAGGTGGTAGAGGTCGCAGGTTTGGAAGGTGCTGTCTAAGGAGCCTTGGTGCGTTGCTGCAGTGCATCTTGTAGATGGTACACACTGCTGCCACTGTGCGTTGGTGCTGGAGGGAGTGAATGTTTGTGAATGGGGTGCCAATCCAGCGGGCTGCTTTGTCTTGGATGGTGTCAAGCTCTTGAGTATTGTTGGAGCTGCACCCATCCATCACTCTCCTGACTTGTAGATGGTGGACAGGCTTTGGGGAGGCAGGAAGTGAGTTACTCGCCTCAGGATTCCTAGCCTCTGACCTGCTGTTGTAGTCATGGTATTTATATGGCTACTCCAGTTCAGTTTCTGGTCAATGGTGATTCAGCGATGGGGAATGCCATTGAACATCAAGGGGAGATAGTTAGATTCTCTCTTGTTTGAGATGGTCATTGCCTGGCACTTGTGAAGTGTGAATGTTACTTGTCACTTAACAGCCCAAGCCTGGATATTGTCCAGGTCTTGCTGCATTTCTACACGGACTGCTTCAGTATCTGAGGAGTCGCGAATGGTGCCGAACATTGTGCAATCATCAGCGAACATCCCCACTTCTGACCTTATGATTGAAGGAAAGTCATTGATGAAGCAGCTGAAGATGGTTGGGCCTAGGACACTACCCTGAGGAACTCCTGCAGTGATGTCCTGGGACTGAGATGATTGACCTCCAACAACCACAACCTTCTTACTTTGCGCTCGGTAGGACTCCAACCACTGGAGCGTTTTCCCCGAGTCCCACTGACTCCAGTTTTGCTAGGGCTCCTTGATGCCATATAAGGTCAAATGCCTTGATGTCAAGGGCAGTCACTCTCAACTCACTTCAGTTATTTTGTCCATGTTTGAACCAAGACTGTAATGAGGTCAGGAGCTGAGTGGCCCTGGCAGAACCCAAACTGAGCGGCACTGAATAGATTATTGCGAAGCAAGTGCCGCTTGATGGCTCTGTTGATGACACCTTCCATCACTTTACTGATGATTGAGAGTAGACTGATAGGGCGGTAATTGGCCGGGTTGGATTTGTCCTGCTTTTTGTGTACAGGACACACCTTGGGCAATTTTCCTCATTGTCAGGTAGATGCCAGTGCTGTAGCTGTACAGGAACAGCTTGGCTAGGGGCGTGGCAAGTTCTGGAGTACAGGTCTTCAGTACTATTGCCGGAATGTTGTCATGGCCATAGCCTTTGCCGTATCCAGTGCCTTCAGTCATTTCTTGATATCACGCAGAGTGAATCGAATTGGCTGAAGACTGGCATCTGATGCTGGGGACTTCAGGAGGAGGTGGTTGGGTCGATGATACTGGGTAGGTACGTTGGATAGATCGGTGATACTGGGTAGTTACATCGGATACATCAGTGATACTGGGTAGTTACATCGGATAGATCAGTAATACTGGGTAGTTACATCGGATAGATCAGTGATACTGGGTAGTTACATCGGATAGATCAGTGATACTGGGTAGTTACATCGGATAGATCAGTGATACTGGGTAGTTACATCGGATAGATCAGTGATACTGGGTAGTTACCTCGATAGATCAGTGATTTTGGGTAGTTACATCGGATAGATCAGTGATACTGGGTAGGTACATCGGATAGATCAGTGATACTGGGTAGGTACATCGGATAGATCAGTGATACTGGGTAGGTACATCGGATAGATCAGTGATACTGGGTAGGTATATCAGATAGATCAGTAATACTGGGTAGGTACATCGGATAGATCAGTGATACTGGGTAGGTACATCGGATAGATCAGTGATACTGGGTAGGTACATCGGATAGATCAGTGATACTGGGTACGTACATCGGATAGATCAGTGATACTGGGTAGGTACATCGGATAGATCAGTGATACTGGGTAGGTATATCGGATAGATCAGTGATACTGGGTAGTTACCTCGGATAGATCAGTGATACTGGGTAGGTACATCGGATAGATCAGTGATACTGGGTACGTACATCGGATAGATCAGTGATACTGGGTAGGTACATCGGATAGATCAGTGATACTGGGTAGGTACATCAGATAGATCAGTGATACTGGGTAGTTACCTCGGATAGATCAGTGATACTGGGTAGTTACCTCGGATAGATCAGTGATACTGGGTAGTTACCTCGGATAGATCAGTGATACTGGGTAGGTACATCAGATAGATCAGTGATACTGGGTAGTTACCTCGGATAGATCAGTGATACTGGGTAGGTACATCGGATAGATCAGTGATACTGGGTACGTACATCGGATAGATCAGTGATACTGGGTAGGTACATCGGATAGATCAGTGATACTGGGTAGTTACCTCGGATAGATCAGTGATACTGGGTAGGTACATCAGATAGATCAGTGATACTGGGTAGTTACCTCGGATAGATCAGTGATACTGGGTAGGTACATCGGATAGATCAGTGATACTGGGTAGTTACCTCGGATAGATCAGTGATACTGGGTAGGTACATCAGATAGATCAGTGATACTGGGTAGTTACCTCGGATAGATCAGTGATACTGGGTAGGTACATCGGATAGATCAGTGATACTGGGTACGTACATCGGATAGATCAGTGATACTGGGTAGGTACATCGGATAGATCAGTGATACTGGGTAGGTACATCAGATAGATCAGTGATACTGGGTAGTTACCTCGGATAGATCAGTGATACTGGGTAGTTACCTCGGATAGATCAGTGATACTGGGTAGTTACCTCGGATAGATCAGTGATACTGGGTAGGTACATCGGATAGATCAGTGATACTGGGTAGGTACATCGGATAGATCAGTGATACTGGGTAGGTACGTCGGCTAGAGTGGTGATGCAGTTTAGAGATACAGCACTGAAACAGGCCCTTCGGCCCACCGAGTCTGTGCCGACCATTAACCACCCATTTATACGAATCCTACACTAATCCCATATTCCTGTCACATCCCCAACTGTCCCTATATATTTCCCTATCACCTACCTATACTAGGGGCAATTTATAATGGCCAATTAACCTATCAACCTGCAAGTCTTTGGCATGTGGGAGGAAACCGGAGCACCCGGAGGAAACCCACGCAGACACAGGGAGAACTTGCAAACTCCGCACAGGCAGTGCCCAGAATCGAACCCGGGTCCCTGGAGCTGTGAGGCTGCGGTGCTAACCACTGCGCCACTGTGCCGCCCCTGTGTAGGTATGTCAGGTAGATCGGTGATACTGGGTAGGTATCTCAGATAGATCGGTGATACTGGGTAGTTACATCGCATAGATCGCTGATACTGGATAGGTACCTCAGGTCGGTCGGTGATTCTGGGTAGGTACGTCGGATAGATCGCTGATACTGGGTGTATTTGTTTTATTTCATGGGATGTGGGTGTCACTGGCAAGGCATTTGTTGCCTTTTCCTAATTGACCTTGATAACTGAGTGGCTTGCTCGGCCATTTGAGAGGGCAGTTAAGAGTCAACTATATTGCTGTGGGTCTGGTGACTCATGTAGGCCAGATCAGTTAAGGATGGCAGATTTCTTTCACTGCAGGATATTAGTGAACCAGGTGTGCTTTTCGGACAATCGATTGTAGTTTCATGCACCATTACTGAGACTAGCTTTCAATTCCAGATTTTTATTAATTAATTTTAATTTAAATTCCCCCAGCTGCTGTTGTGGAGTTTGAACCTCTGTTCCTAAGGCATTAGCCTGGACCACTGGAATACTGAATAAGTGACTTTACCGCTATGCCATTGCCCCCCTGTTTAAATATATATGTCAGATATATTGATGATACTGGGTATATACACATTGGATATAGCGATGATACTGGATATATACGTCACATGTATCGATGCTAAATATATACATTGGATATAGCAATGATACTGGATATATAGGTCAGATATAGCAATGATATGGGATATATCAATGATAGTGGATATATAAGTTCGGTATAGCGGTGATATTGGATATATACGTCGGATATTGCGATGATACTGGACATATACATCGGATATAATGACACTGGATATATACGTCGGATATATTGATGATGCTGTATATATACGTTGGATGCATTGATGCTACTGGATCGATACTTCGCATGTACCGATGATACTGGATATCTACGTGGCGTGTAGCGATGAATTCGGAGATGTACGTCGCGTTGTAGCGATGAATCCCGAGATGTACGTCGCGGGTATCGACGGATCCCGAGATGTATGTTGCGTGTATCGAGACTGTGTTTTGCAAGCATGGGCTGGTTGGGTACAGCCTGCACCGTGTGTGGTGTTCGCCACTAACAGGATGCTGCCATCAAGCCAAAATGATGTCCTGCCTATCACACAAATGAGTCATGTGATATATGAATTTCAGTGTCAGTGTGATGCTAGGTATGTAGGCCATACGTCCCAAAGACTGGCAGATCGTATCAACAGCATGTCCCTTCCGCTGTTTGCAACGGGCAAGGTACAGGCCTTACCCAACCAGCCTGTGCTTGCAAAACTCAAAACAGTGTCCAGCATGAGATGCGATTCTATGATTGGACTATAATCCACAGTGTGCTAAGAATTACACTTACAGCCAATTTAGGATTTTCAGTAGGGCTCGGAGTGTGGCACATTTGCGCGTGCTGGAAGCTACATATGTTAATACACAGGGCCCTGTTCTTTGCGGACAGAAAGAACATGTACATACATTGCGCCTGTTTTGGGTAAACAAAATAAGTGACAGCCATTTGCTGGTTCATTCCTCAGGGCAATGCCTTGACAAATCAGAGTCAAGCTGCCTGGTTTAAATTTCAAACAAAGCTTGGCAGTTAACTGTCAGTCACTATAAACTGGTGCATTCTCCAGGGCAATGCCTCTACCAATCAGAGTTCACTTGCCAACCAATCAGCACTCTCTTCTCATACAGTATAAAGTTGTTGTTTTCCCTTGCATTGCTATTCTTGTGGATTGTCCTGATGAGTGCAAACATAGAAAGATAGAAAATAGGAGCAGGAGTAGGCCATTTGGCCCTTCGGGCCTGCTCCGCCATTCAAAAAAGATCATGGCTGATCGTCTAATTCAGTGTCCTGTTCCCGCTTTCTCCCATATCCCTTGATCCCTTTGGCATTAAGAAATATATCTTATCTCCTTCTTGGATATATTTAATGACTTGGCCTCCACTGCCTTCTGTGGTAGAGAATTCCACAGGTTCGCCACCCTCTGAGTGAAGAAATTTCTCCGCGGTTCTAAAAGGCATAAACTGTATCCTGAGACTGTGACTCTTGGTTCTGGACTTCCTAGCCTCTGTTTTTACAGCCAAAGTGGATAACCTCACATTTATCCACGTTATACTGCATCAGCCATGCATTTGCCCACTCACCCAACTTGTCCAAATCACATTGGAGCCTCTTTGCATTCTCCTCACAGCTCACATTCCCCCCAAGCTTTGTGTCATCTGCAAACTTGGAAATGTTACATTCAGTTCCCTCACCCAAGTTATTAATATATATTGTGAATAGCTGGGGTCCTAGCTCTGATCCCTGCAGTACCTCACTAGTCACTGCCTGCCACCTGGAAAAAGACCTGTTTATTCCTACTCTCTGTTTCCTGTCTGTCAATCAATTCTCAATCCATGCCAGTATATTACCCCAATCCCATGTGCTTTAATTTTGCAAGACGAAAAGCTTCGACATGTCTCTATTTTCAGTAATACTCAAGTTCTGTACTACCAAACGACTATTTATATATCGATTCATAAATCTTTATCCGACCACCTGTGAATGAGTCAGATTTCTGCAGTCTGTATCGACATCCCTGGTAGTGGAACCACAACTCTTGTTTCTCAGTTTCTAAACAGTCAAGGAGAGATAGAGGAGTAGATATGTAGGCAAATCTCAGAGAGGTGTAAAAATAATGGGTAATAATAGTCGGGGATTTCAACTTCCCCAATATTAACTGGGATAGTCTTGGTGCAAAAGGCTTACAGGGGGTAGAATTCTTAAAGTGCATATGGGAGAGCTTTTTGAGCCAGCAGGTAGCAAGTCCTACAAGAGAAGAGGCGTTACTGGACCTAATCCTGGGGAATGAAGCCGGACAAGTGGTAGAAGTGTCAGTGGGGGAGCATTTCAGGGATAGTGACCATAACTGTAAGGTTTAAGGTATTTATGGAAAAGGCCAAAGAGGGTCCGGAAATAAAGGTACTGAATTGGGGGAAGGCCGATTTCAATATGATAAAACAGGATCTGGCCAAAGTGGACTGGGAGCAGTTACTTGTAGGAAAGTCTACATCAGACCAGTGGGAGTCATTGAAAAAGGATATAGAGTTCAGGGCCAACATGTTCCCGTAAAGCTGAAGGATAGGACCAACAAGTCCAGGGAATCCCGGATGTCAAGGGATATAGAGGATTGAATAAGGGAAAAAAAGGAGGCTTATGGCAGATTCAGAGCGCTGAAAACAGCGGCGGCCCTAGAGGAGTATAGAAAGTGTAGGGGCTTATTAAAGTTATTAGGAGAGCGAAGAGGGGAAATGAAAAAACACTGGTGGGCAAGATAAAGGAAAATCCCAAGGCGTTTTATAAGTATATTAAGGGCAAGAAGATAACCAGGGAAAGAGTAGGGCCCATTAGGGACCAAAATGGCAATCTGTGTGTGGAGCCGGAGGACATAGGTGAGGTTTTACATGATTACTTTTCATCTGTGTTCACTATGGAGAAGGACGATGCAGGTATAGAGATCAGAGAGGGCGATTGTGATATACTTGAACAAATTAGCATTGAAAGGGAGGAAATATTAGCGGTTTTAGCGCACTTAAAAGTGGATAAATCCCCAGGCCCAGATGAGATGTATCCCAGGCTGTTATGTGAGGCAAGGGAGGAAATAGCAGGGACTCTGACACAAATTTTCAAATCCTCTCAGGCCACAGGAGAGGTACCAGAGGACTGGAAGACAGCGAATGTGGTACCATTATTCAAGAAGGGTAGCAGGGATAAACCATTTAATTACAGGCCAGTGAATCTAACATCAGTGGTTGGGAAACTATTGGAAAAAATTCTGAGGGACAGGATTAATTTCCACTTGGAGAGGCAGGGATTAATCAGGGATAGTCAGCATGACTTTGTCAGGGGGAGATCATGTCTAACTAACTTGATTGGATTTTTCGAGGAGATGACTAGATGTCTCGATGAGGGTAAAGCAGTTGATGTAATATACATGGACTTCACTAAGTCTTTTGATAAGGTATCACATGGGAGATTGGTTAAGAAGGTAAGAGCCCATGGGATCCAGGGCAAATTGGATCCAAAATTGGCTTAGTGGCAGGAGGCAGAGGGTGATGGTCGAGGGTTGTTTTTGCGACTGGTAGCCTGTGACCAGTGGTGTACCACAGGGATTGGTGCTGGGATCCTTGCTGTTTGTAGTGTACATTAATGATTTAGCCGTGAATATAGGAGATACTGGTCACAGGCTTCCAGTCGCAAAAACAACCCTCGACCATCACCCTCTGCCTCCTGCCACGAAGCCAATTTTGGATCCAAGCTAAGGTAGATATCTTTTTGAACAATAAAGGAATTAAGGGATACGGTGAGAGCGCGGGTAAGTGGATCTGAGTCCACGAAAAGATCAGCCATGATCTTATTGAATGGCGGAGCAGGCTCGAGGGGCCGGACGGCCTACTCCTGCTCCTAGTTCTTATGATCTTATATGATCAGTAAGTTTGCAGATGACACGAAAATTGGTGGTGTCGTAAATAGTGAGGAGGAAAGCCTTAGATTTCAGGACGATATAGATGGGCTGGTAAGATGGGCGGAGCAGTGGCAAATGGAATTTAATCCTGAGAAGTGTGAGGTGATGCATTTTGGGAGGACGAACAAGGCAAGGGAATATACAATGGATGGTAGGACCCTAGGAAGTACAGAAGGACCTTGGTGTACTTGTCCGTAGATCACTGAAGGCAGCAGCACAGGTAGATAAGGTGGTTAGGAAGGCATGTGGGATACTTGCCTTTATTAGCCGAGGCATAGAATATAAGAGCAGGGAGGTTATGATGGAGCTGTATAAAACGCTTGTTTGTCCACAGCTGGAGTACTGTGTACAGTTCTGGTCACCAAACTATAGGAAGGATGTGATTGCACTGGAGAGGGTGCAGAGGAAATTCACCAGGATGTTGCCTTTCAGCTATGAAGAGAGACTGGATATGCTAGGGTTGTTGCAGTTTTGGTCCCCTTATCTGAGGAACGATGCCCTTGCTAAGGAGGGAGTACAGCGAAGGTTCACCAGACTGATTCCTGGGATGGCAGGACTGATGTGTGAAGAGAGATTGGGTCGATTAGGCTTGTATTCGCCAGAGTTTAGAAGAATGAGAGGGGATCTCATAGAAACCTATACAAATTCCAACAGGACTTGACCGGCTAGATGCAGGAAGGATGTTCCCAATGGCGGGGGGAGTCCAGGACCAGGGGTCACAGTCTAAGGATATGGGGTAAGCCATTTAGGACTGAGATGAGGAGAGATTTCTTCACCCAGAGAGTGGTGAACCTGTGGAATTCACTACCACAGAAAGCAGTTGAGGCCAAATCATTAAATATATTCAAGAAAGAGTTAGATGTAGTTCTTGGGGCTAATGGGATCAAGGGATACGGGAAGAAAATGGGAACAGATTACTGAGTTTGGATGATCAGCCATGATTGTATTGAATGGTGGAGCAGGCTGAAAGGGTCGAATGGCCTACTCCTCCTATTTTTCTGTTTCTATGTTTTCCTTGGAGCAGAGAAGGCTGAGGGGGGACATGATTGAGGTATACAAAATTATGAGGGGCATTGATAGGATAGATAGCAGGAAACTTTTTCCCTTAGCGGAGGGGTCAATAACCAGGAGGCATAGATTTAAGGTAAGGGGCTGGAGGTTCAGAGGGGATTTGAGGAAAATCTTTTTCCACCAGCGGGTGGTTGGAATCTGGAACACATTACCTGAAGGGGTGGTAAAGGCAGGAACCCTCACAACATTTAAGAAGTATTTAGATGAGCACTTGAAACGCCATAGCATACAAGGCTACGGGCCAAGTGCAGGAATATGGGATTAGAATAGATAGGTGCTTGATGGCCGGCACAGACACGATGGGCTGAAGGGCCTGTTTCTGTGCTGTATAACTTTGACTCTATAAAGGGATGAGATAAGCATTTGTAAAGTAGAAGTGCCTTCCATCTGCATTGTTAACTCTGCGATTCTGTGTTGAAGGCAGAATTATAATCCTTTGTGTCCTACTGCATTGTTCTGGGTTTTGGGCATGGGAGGAGTTTCATATGGAGCGTAATCGCTGGCGTAGACTGACCAGTTGGGTTGAATGGCCTGATCCAGCACTGTAGACTACATAATCCTCTGCCTCTTTTCCACCTACAGGCCACAGCTCAGTTGAAGGAGGCATTTAAGGATCCGTCAGTGGTCCCTGCACTCTGCAGCATCCTCACAAGCTCACCAAACCCTCAGGTAAACTGCTTCCAACTTTGTTTAGATGGGCTTTGGTAGAGTAAATGAGGAGAAACTGTTTCCAGTGGCAGGAGGGTAAGTACCCAAGGGACGCCGATTTAAGATAATCTCCTATTCAGCGGTAACTGTCAAATGGGAATTGGATAAATACTTTAAAAGGAAAAAAAAATACAGGCCTAGGGGAAGAGCAAGGGAGTGGGATTAATTGAGTAGTTTTTTCAAAGAGCTGACACAGGCACGATGGATTGAGTTAGCAGTCAGGTTCCGGACAGGAGCGTGCAGCAGTTCTCTCGGGATTGAGGATAGATGAGGATTTCCAGCTCAAAGAGAAGTTACTTATTTCTCTTATGAGAAACTGCAAGGAGAGAAGCCCCTGGTGTACCTCGTGCAGCTCCCAGCAGCCTGGAAAAAGATTGGATGTGTCAAATGGGGACACCACCTAATTCCCTGACTAAGGGAATGAGTTTCTGAACCAACCAGGTTGAATCCCTGGCCTGTGCTGAGTCAGTTGCTCTCAGTCACGATTGATCCCCGGGTCTCTGATTACAAAGTGGAACATTAGCTAAGGCTCTTGCTCCAGTGACTCTCCTCACCTCTTGCATGGATATCAGGTGAAGACCGACGAGGTTTCTGTGCTCTGACTCTGACTATTGGAAAAAGAGCAGGGAAGTTCACCCCGATGTGTTAGGTCCAAATATATCCCAACGCCAACATCACTAAAACTGATTATCTGGTCATGGTGTTTGTGGGAAATTGCTGCATTTTTTAAATTCTTTCATGGGATGTGGGTGTCACCGGCCAGGCCAACATTTGTTGTCCATCCCTAATTGCTCTTGATCTGAGTGGCTTGATGGGGCATTTCAGAGGGCAGTTAAGAGTCAGCCACATCGCTGTGGATCTGGTGTCACATGTAGGCCAGACCAGGTAAGGTTGGCAGATTTCCTTCACGAAAGGACATTAGTGAACCAGATGGGTTATTAACAACGATTGATTGTTTCATGCCACTATTATCTCAATTCCGGATTTTTGTTTACTATTTAATTGAACTTATTAATTCATTGCCTTTAAATTCCACCAGCTGCCGTGGTGGGATTTTAACCCATGTCGGCAGGGAATAGGCCTGGGCCTCTGGATTAGTAGTTCACTGACATTACCACTCCACCCCCATCTCCCCCATACAAATTGGCTGCTGCGTTTCCTACATTACAACAGTGACTGCACTTCAAAAGTACTTCATTGGCCGTCGAGTAATTTGGGGCATCCTGAGGCCACAAAAGACACTACAGAAATGCAAGTTACTTCTTTCTTTTACCTCCTTCCTTTCTTCCTTCCTTTCCCTTATTTCTTTTCATGTGAGTGGAAATGGTGTGCCCGTTCAACAGCAGACACTGTCTCATGTCGCATACTTGGTTAGAAAAAGCCTTCCCACCGTGGCATTGCTGACATCTGTACCATGTAGAGTCAGCAGTCACGAACACTCTTATCTAACTTGCTACAGTTGCCCTTTACTGTTTTGTTTCTGGGTGCATTTCATTCCACTTCCTAATCCAGCTATTGGCGAGCTCACTGTTTTATTTCCCACCCATTTCAGATCCGTCAGTTTGCAGCAGTGCTCGTGAGAAGAAGAGTTGCGAAACACTGGAAGAAACTGTCAGTGGATCTTAAAGAGAAGTATGTGATAGATCTTTTAAAAGTGTGCAGATATTAAACGCCTGCAGCCAAAAGAAGTTTATGGTTTTTACAGTAGGAGCATTGCTTTCCCAGTCTCTGGAAGTTGATAAAAGCAAAATACTGCGGATGCTGGATGCTGGAAGTTGATGTTCCACTGTAAACGTTTGAAAGATCTGAGTGTATTACTGAGGGCAGTGACGTAGGGCCAGAGGGAGCTATGTGGTGCAGTGAGCTCGAAATTGGATTGAGGGTTTCTATAGCTAGATGTTCCTGTTGGAATAAGTGCAGGACCATCTCAGCCAAGCTCCAAAAGGACAGGATCCACAGCACAACGCTACTCATCGTTTGCCATAAAATTGCTAAGAACAGTCCCAGGATGGCTGATACTGAAAAGCATTTCACTCATGCAGTCAGAAGTTGGGGTGAGGGGTATAAAAACAGGTTTTGCTCTATCTGACCCTGCCAATCTGACTTGGGAGTATTTGATGGGACTCTGTACAGGGAGCTTTACTCTGTGTCCAACCCGTGCCATACCTGCCCTGGGAGTGTTTGATGGGGACAGTGTAGAGGGAGCTTTACTCTGTGCCTAACCCGTGCCAGACCTGCCCTGGGAGTGTTTGATGGGGACAGTGTAGAGGGAGCTTTACTCTGGATCTAACCCCTGTTTTTTTTTTAGGTGGCCTTGATACCCCAGGCATGTTGTATATTTTTCACGTCGAGGGGGCCTTTATTCCTCAGGCCCCCTTTATATACATATTTACAGTTTTAAAATAACTTTATTAAAACCAGATAAATAAACAAAAAACTCAAATTAAAATGCCATTCTCGGCGTCAACGATGCACTCCAGTCCCTGCGGTGCCCACCGGTCGCGGAAGGCCGCAAGCGTACCGGCGGACACCGCATGCTCCTTCTCCAGGGACACCTGGGCGCGAACGTAACCGCGGAAGAGGGGCAGGCAATCGGGGAGGACGGAACCCCCGACGGCCCGCAACCTGGACCTGTGAATTGCCACCTTGGCCAGGCCCAGGAGCAGACCGACGAGGAGATCCTCCTCCCGGCCAAAGCCCCTCCGCACCAGGTGCCCAAAGATCAGGAGCGTGGGACTGAAGTGCAGCCAGAATTTGAGGAGCAGCCCCTTCAGATACACAAATAGGGGCTGCAACCTCGCACACTCCGTATAAACGTGGAACACGGACTCATCCAGGCCGCAGAAAGTACAGGTGGCCTGGGAGTCCGTGAACCTACTTAAAAGCCTATTGCACGGGACTGCTCTGTGCAGCACCCTCCACCCCAGGTCCCCGATGTAGAGGGGGAAGACTCCCGCGTAGAGAGACCTCCATCGGAGTTTCCCCTTGCTGCCAAATGGCAACGCGGACCGCCGGGGCGTGTCCGGCTGGCTGACGAGGGCGAGGAAGTGGAGAGTGTGCAGGAGCAGCCCGTACAGGAAACCCCTCCGCACCGATTGGAATGGCACGGAGGGCATTTCCGAGAGGCAGCTCGGGTTGTATGGGACCGGCACCCGAGGAGGGTTTCGGGGCCTGGCCAAGGTGGCAATTCACAGGTCCAGGTTGCGGGCCGTCGGGGGTTCCGTCCTCCCCGATTGCCTGCCCCTCTTCCGTGGTTACGTGTCCCCCATCAAACACTCCCGTGGTTGAGCGGTCCGCACTCCCGAGCCCCCTCGCCACCCGCAGTGTGGGGCATCCCAGGGGTTTCGGCCACTCCTCCGCCCTCCGGACCGTCCCCGGAGTCGGCCGCCCGGACAGCTGAGGCGCTCTCCTCCGCCGGCGGGGGAGCGCCCTGACTGGAGGCGACCATGTTCCAGACTCGGAATAGATCCCGGTAAAAGACAGGCAACTCCCTCAGAGAGGCGCGGCTAACGGACTCCACCGGGAGCTGCGTGTCGTCTTGAAGGCAGTGACACTGGCGGAAAAAATACGTCGCCAGCGCACACCATCTAGGAGGACGCTCGACGGACATGTATCTCTGCAGGGTCCGAAGGCGGAGAGTCGCAGCCTGGGTGCGGACGCACACCAGCGACTGGCCGTCCTCCTCAATCGGGAGACTCAGGACCGCGGCAGAGACCCAGTGTTTCCTTTTACCCCAGAAGAAATCGACGAGTTTCTTCTGGATCTTGGTGGCAAATGCAGGGGGCGGGGCCAAAGTGACCAACCGGTACCACAGCACGGAGGCCACCAGTTGGTTTATGACCAACGCTCGGCCCCTGCAGGAAAGCACTCGGAGCAGTCCTGTCCAGCGCCCCAGCCGAGCGGTGACTTTCGCCTCCAACTCCTGCCAGTTTGCCGGCCAGGCTTCCTCAGCGGGGCTAAGGTGGACTCCCAGATAGAGGAGGTGCGTGGTGCTCCACGCAAAACGTGTCATCTCCTCCGGCAGGGAGTCCACCCGCCACTGACCAACCAGGAGTCCGGAACATTTCTCCCAATTGATCCTCGCGGAGGACGCGGCAGAAAAGGTCTGCTGGCAGTCGCGCATTCTCCGCAAGTTAACGGGATCTGTGATTGCGAGGAGCACGTCGTCGGCGTAAGCCGAGAGGACGACCCACATGGCCGGCTCGCGCAGAGCCAATCCCGTCAACCTCCTGCGAAGTAGGCACAGGAAGGGCTCCACGCAGATGGTATACAATTGGCTGGACATTGGGCATCCCTGAAGCACTCCTCTCCCAAAGCGAAGGGGCGCCGTCAAGGACCCGTTAACTTTGACTAGACACTTTGTGGCTACGTATAAAAGTCGGACCCGGGCCACGAAATGCGGCCCGAGTCCGAAAGGTATTCGTGATCCACCCTGTCGAACGCCTTCTCCTGATAGAGGGAGAGAAAGGCGATCGACTGACCAGTCCTCTGGGAAAGATGGATCAGGTCCCAGACCAGGTGGGTGTTGTCGTGGATGGACCGGCCCGGGACCGTGTAGGACTGGTTGGGGTGGATCATGTGGGCCAGCACGGAGCCCAGGCGGGTAGACATAGCCCGGGCAAAGATCTTATAATCCGTGCTGAGGAGGGAGACCGGACGCCAGTTTTTAAGCAGGCGGAGATCGCCCCTCTTCGGCAGCAGGATGATGACCGCCCTGCGCCACGAGAGGGGCATCTCCCCAGTCGGCAGGCATTCCCCCAGGACCCACGCGTAATCGTCCCCCAGGACGTCCCAGAACGCCCTGAGGAACTCCACGGTCAACCCATCCAGCCCTGGGGATTTGCCCCTTGAGAGCTGGTGGAGGGCGCCAGTCAGCTCCGCCAACGTGAGCGGAGCCTCCAATCCTTCGGCGCCCTCCGGGCTGACCTGCGGCAGGTCCTCCCACAAAACTCTGCACGCATCCTCGCTGGACGGATCCGGACAGAACAACGCACTGTACTAAGTACGGACCAGGAGGCCCATTTCCTCCGGATCCGTGATGGAGGATCCGTCGTCGGCCAGCAGCTCGACGAGCTGCTTACGGACCCCCCGCCATTTTTCCAGCGAGTAGAAGAAGGGTGAGGCGCGGTCCAAATCTTCCAGGATCTGGATCCGCGACCTCACGTACGCGCCTCGGGACCCGATGAGCTGCAGGTCCCGCAGCGCGCCCTTCTTCTCTTTGTACGCCTGCCACAGGGCCAGGTCCATGACGGCATGACCGAGGCGGGACTCCAAGTCTAACACCTCCCTCTCAAGGCGCCCGATCTCGGCTTTCCCGCCTCTTGGTCGACCCCTTCGCGTACTCCTGACAGAAGACGCGGATGTGAGTCTTGCCCACATCCCACCATAGCATCAAGGAGGGGAAGCCCCCCTGCTTCCTTCTCCAGTCGGCCCAGAATCGACAGAACGAGTCCCGAAATTGCTCGTCCTCCAGCAGCCGGTTGTTAAAGTGCCAGTACGTGGACCCCGCCCGCGTGCGGAGCGGAGTGAACTCCGCCCACACCAGGCGGTGGTCCGAGCACGGCACCAGCTGCATGGAGGCCGCCCGAGACGCGGGAGACGTACGCCTGCGAAAAGTAGAGGCGGTCGATTCGCGACCCTCCCCCTCCAGACCTCCACGTGAAGGCGCTGGAGTCGGGATGGAGATTCCGCCAGACGTCCACCAAGTTAAGGGAGCTGATCAGTCCCCTCAACTTCTCCACCGACGCTTGGCCGCGCTGGGGACCGGAGCGATCCCCCACCTCGAGGATGATGTACTCGCCGCTATCGATGGAGCTCCAGAGAGCGGACACTTCTTCAAAGAAGCGCGCTTGCAATGCGCCGGGCCTGGGCGCATACACGTTCACAAAGTGGAGCGGCACGCTACCCAGGCGAACGGCGAGGTGGAGCAAGCGGCCCGGCACTAGCTCCTTGACCCCCAAGATCTCCGGCTGAAAAGTCGGGGCCAACAAGATAGCCACCCCACTAGAAATAGGGGTGAGGTGACTCATGTAGACCCCACCCTGCCACTCCAGGAGCCAGGTGGCTTTGTCTCCCGGAACGGTGTGGGTTTCCTGCAGAAAGCTCACCGCGTATCTCCCTTCCCTAAGGACTGAGAGATTGTGAAATCTGCGGTGAGACCCCCTGCTGCCGTTGATGTTGAGGCTGGCTATGTTTATCTTCATGTCAAAGGTACTTAAAACCCGTCACCAACAGCTCACTGTGAGGAGGGAGTGGAAGTGCACCTGGCCTTCCACTCCCCCAGCAACCCATTGAGCAACACATTAAAACGGCGCCTCTTAACCAGTTTCACGCCCGCGCGCCTGCCTGCTTTCTTCTGGGCGGCACGGACAGACTTTATGATCAGCGCCAGATTCGACCAACGGCCGAGGGCCAGCTGAACTTTATCACGGCAACCCCTGCAAGCCGCGAGGAAATCCAGGAGTTCCGCCGTGGGGATAAGGGGAGATTCGGTGGGAGGCACGAGGGACTCCACCACCTCACTGGCGATGGAATCAAGTTCATCCTCCGTGCCCCACACTGAATCCCCATCCTCCTCCGGGTCGTCACCGCCAGCGGCCGACACATCCACCACACACTGTGGGGTGGATTTCGCGGCCGCGCCTGCTGGTCCTGCCTCCGTCACAATCCCACCCCCGGGATCGATGGCGGAGGAGTCCTCTCTGGGTTCTACTGTGAAACTGGAGCCTGTGGACGCCAGCAGTTCAGGACCCCCCTCCACTTCCGTCCCCAGGCCAATGAGTGGTCCAGGGGAGACAGAAGTTCCCGACTCCGGAAATCCAGCCGGAGCCGAGGCAGAGGGAGGAGGCTATCTCCCGCTCCGCCAGCACCCACAGGCCCAGCAGATGGGGCAGCATTCTCAGTTATAACCGGGTCAGGTGTTTCCTGGTTGGTGGTGGACTCCGGCTGGGAGGGCCTCGCCCTCCTCTTCACTCAGGGCACCCGACCCAGTTGCAGTGGCAGAATGGGCGGCGTCCCCAGGCTCCCCCACCGCAAGCAGGGCCCCACTTACTCCTTCAGGAGGGGCCTCATGTACTGGGGCCTTCCCCTCCCCTCTATCCTGAGGAATAGGGTGCTCCTGCCCGGACTTTGTAGCCTTGGTGGTGGCGGTAGGGGAAACCTGGGGACCCGAAACAGGGGACAGCTCCCCTCCAACAGATGGACCCTGCGCCTCAGGGCCCCTTGTTACCTCTGTGGAGGGGTGCCTTCTCCTCTTTTTCCCCGTTGTGTGCGGAGGCTGAGAGACCTCCATGTCATCAGAGGCCTCCACCTCCGCACTCTTTTTTTTTTAATTCACCCTGGGCCTGAGCCCAGCCCTGGGGCAATTTGACTTCCCGAGATCGGGCTTTGTGCTGAGCTCAGACTCGGGTAGTGTCACGGTGTCCAGGGGACGCGCATCTCGATGTTTATTTCTCCTCCGCGCCTTCCTTCCACTTGGACGGTCACCCCCCTCCCTGCCGGAGGCCGTGAAAACTATATCCTCCGGTACCGACTGAACGGTATCTGGTGGAGGTGTAGGGGGCGTTGGGAGGAAGTGCAGCGTCGCCACTCTGGGCCGCCAAGTTGGAGTTGGCAGCCGGGAGGTTGGGGCAGTTCTTACGAACATGCCCCACCCCCTTACAGACATGGCACCGCACCCCGTCCAAGGTCCAGAAGACGCGGTAGGCCGTCCCCTGGAACTCTCCATTAAAGCTGCGCTCTGTAACCTCCTCCCGCGCCAGCTGCATGAATAACTGGCGGCGGAAGGAGTACACGTGTCGGAGGCTGTTCTCCCGAAGACCGAGCGGGACTGGGGTGAGCCCCGTCTTTACCTCCCCCAGATGGTGCAGGTGGGGAAGGAGGAGCTCACCAGGGATGAAGGGCAGGACATTGGATAAAATGACCCTTTGTGCAGTGGCCTCCAGGGGTTCCACTGGCAGAAAGGTCCCGCCCACGGTGAGCCCCTTGTTCAGTGCCAGGGACACCGCCCGCTCGGTCTTCAGGAAAAACACTGCCTTCCCGTACATTTTAGAGGCTGCAACAATGGCCGAAGGGCCGACAACCTCGGCCATTGCTTTCACGCATGCCTCTGTAGTCATGTTCGGGTGGACGTAACTCCTTGACCCCATGCTTCGTTGTTAATAAAGCAAACGTGACGGGGCAACAGGTGCAGCTGCAGCAGCTGCAGCAGCATATGTACGGGAAGGCCCCGCCACCGGCGAAGGAGGGCTTGCCATGGGGTCTAAGAGCCACGTCCACCCCCAAGAAACAAAACAAATTTACACAATTGAAACAAAAAAAAGGCAAACTTTAAACAAAGTGGAGTGGGAGTAGAAGAGGATGGGGTAGGAAGGTAAAGGAAAAGGGGAGGATAGGTGACTGAGGCGACTGAGTGGAGGAAGGGAGAGAAAGGCTGAAAAGGATGTTTGATCCAACTGCCAGTTGGAGCACCTTTATCACAATTAGTCCAGAACTGTTTGTTGTCTTCCAGTTGGGGGAGGCTTCTTTGCCCGGGATGACTGGAGCCGCCCGGTACTCTCCTCTTCTGATTTTAACAAGAAAGTCTTCACCCGGGCAACTCCAGCTGTCCCGAGCAGGCAATTGGGGTGGGGAGGGAGCTCCCTGTGTGCAAGCACCAATACAAATACCTACTGGATTTGGCAGCCCCACCCAAGTCTTCCGGCCTCTTCTCCCTCCCCCAAACAGTCCAAACTTAAGAGTTCTTCAGGTGCCCTGACACCCACCTCTGCAAAACAATTGCAACCTTCCTTGATGGTTTCCCTCCACTCTGTATTCACCTCTCCACTTTCTCCAATTACTCCACTCTCCACTCTGCAGTTGCTGCAGCACAGGTGCAGCTGCTCCCCCGATTGCTGGCAGGAAGTGTTCCAAATTGCTGTACCTGTCCTGGGAGTGTTTGATGGGGACAGTGTAGAGGGAGCTTTACTCTGTGTCTAACCCGTGCCATACCTGCCCTGGGAGTGTTTGATGTGGACAGTGTAGAGGGAGCTTTACTCTGTATCTCACCCCCGTGCTGTACCTGTCCTGGGAGTGTTTGATGGGGACAGTGTAGAGGGAGCTTTACTCTGTATCTGACCCCGTGCTGTACCTGTTCTGGGAGTGTTTAATGGGGACAGCGTAGAGGGAACTTTACTCTGTATCTCACCCCCGTTTTTTTTTATTTTTAAAATAACTTTATTAAAACCAGATAAATAAACAAAAAACTCAAATTAAAATGCCATTCTCGGCGTCGACAATGCACTCCAGTCCCAGCGGTGCCCACCAGTCGCGGAAGGCCTCAAGCGTACCGGCGGACACCGCATGCTCCTTTTCCAGGGACACCCGGGCGCGAACGTAACCGCGGAAGAGGGGCAGGCAATCGGGGAGGACGGACCCCCCGACGGCCCGCAACCTGGACCTGTGAATTGCCACCTTGGCCAGGCCCAGGAGCAGACCGACGAGGAGATCCTCCTCCCGGCCCAAGCCCCTCCGCACCGGGTGCCCAAAGATCAGGATATCTCACCCCCGTGCTGTACCTGTCCTGGGAGTGTTTGATGGGGACAGTGTGGAGGGAGCTTTACTCTGTATCTAACCCTGTGCTGTGCCTGTCCTGGCAGTATTTGACGGGATAGAAAGAGGGAGCTTTAGTCTGTAGCTGACTTCTGCTTAGAACATTTGGTAGTTTTACCTGTCCATTGTGTTACGACTGAGGCAGGAGGAGTGCACTGTTTATCTAGTTCCACTTCTCCATAGGTCACAACATACATTTAAATTTTCTCCCAGTTATTGATGCGGTCAATCTATTTTTAACTCAGAATAAATCACACCAACCAGGTTTCTTTAATGAACAACAAGATTATCAGTTTATTATAAAACAAGTCTGAACCAGTAACGAAGCAAAGTGCAAACACACAGATTGAAATATAAAAGTTCCCTTTTTACATTAGCCCCTCACACTCTCTCTCTCTCACACACACACACACACACACACACACACACACACACACACGCATACACCGGTTAACCGTAAAAAATTGAGATTTACTCTTTAGAGCTCTTGTACAAAAGCTTTTGTTGAAAAAGAATACTTTGGCAAAAAAACCTTGCTAATTCTTGAAGGCAAAAGAGAAGATATGAAAAAATGTCAGATGTCCTTTTTTGGTTTGGTGTCCCAAATGCGTGTAACCGGAATCTTCCCAGAGCAGTTCTTGTCAGGCAACTTTGAAGATCAGTTTGGGCAGGCTTTCCAGGAAAAATGCGGCAACAGGGGTTTCAGTCAGTTTCTTAGACTTGCGTCTCAGCTTCTCGAGATCGATAAAAGCGATGGAACAGCCTCCCTTGGCAAGTTTTCTCCAGCTGTCTTTTGAAACACTGTCCACGCCCCCAGCTCACTGTCCAAAGCGAAACCAAAAACAATGTCACAAGAATCAAGCCTCCTGACCTCTATAAATCTTGATCTGTCACTTCTTTGTAAACATCTTTCCCCAAGTCAAAAAAAACCCCCTGCTGGGTAATTATTTGAAGACAGGTGCCTTCCAATGAGGGCTTGTTTTTAGCACTCCTTGATTCTTCCAATAACTCTTTGTTTTCAAGCTCAGTTCAAAAGACCTTCTGATGATCTCTTTTTAAAAAACAATGTTGCGGCATCTACGGGATCTTTTCTCAGTTTTAACACAAAATCCTCATAATTTAACAAAAACGGAAGCACTCGTAACAATTGTTAGAATGTTCTGTTAGTAGGTTTGATGAGGTGTTAAATTGAGTGACTGTTTGAATCCTTACATGGCTCTCACTTTCAGGCCTGTTTGGCAGCTGGACTTGGATGTACTAACTGATCTCTTTTTTTTTCCTTCAGTTTGAAGCCAGTGGTTCTCCGGTCTCTGCAGCAGGAACACGAGTAAGTGTTCAGGCTGTACAATACTTGAGCATTGCAGAGTAATGGTGAAGCAGTTCCCAGCCACTTCTAATATCTCAGGATCATTGAGGAGTTGCAGGCACTGCAATACTGGATGGCTCCTGAGAATGTGAGGGGGTATCACTGCACAAAGGATTAGTCCCTGTAGGACATAATGATTGACTGAAATAAGCATTACCACATGTTAGAATAATCCATATTCTTGTAAGAACAGATTCCTGAAAGCTAGTCGCAGTAATATGTCTGACCATCAACCACATTTAATATTGTTTCAAAACATTCATCTTAAAACTACATACTGAGCAATATTTGCAGTCCTACATCTGGGAACTCACATGTAAAGAGCTCTCCAGAATTCATGAATGATTGCCTGATTGGGCTGTTCAGCTACCTTCAAGGAGAGGAAGTGTGGAGATCCTAACTGAGTGAAGCCTTACATTCCTCTTTATATGGTCATAAAAACAGTCAAATCTTGTCCCAACTCTTGCTGAGTTTAACTTTGTTTAGCCTTTTCTAACCAGAGTGCTGAAACATACAATCACAGAATCTTACAGTACCAGAGAGAGGCCATTATGCCTGTGCTGGCTCTTTGAAAGGGTAGTCCAATTGATCCCACTCCCCCTGCTCTATTCCTACATCTTTGCCCAAAGCTGGAGCCTCATCCTGGTTAATATCCTGTTCCATTGCGTAAAGTTTCATCATCTTCCACTGTCATTGTGATCATAAGATAGAATTTGCTAGTCTACTGTTTAAACTGATTCTGCTGACTCTTGTGGTGGAACCATAATTGTGACTTTCAGTTGTTTTTTGTCTTCATCCTGTATATTCATAAAAGGGTAAAAACACATCTGTATTCTGACAGCAAAAGTCTGCTGGACTCGACAGAACCAAATCTGAAGCAGTCCCAATTTAACCAATGAGCAGCGATAAGTAAAGATGGGAAAATTGAGCTGTTAAATCACCTTTTTTTTTTAAGCAGTCAATCCCAAATGGGATGGTAGCGATTAAATTGCTAAGTAAATATAAAATGAGTCAAGCTGCCATCTTGATTACTTGGCTCGCTGAAAATTGGCACCTGTAACCAGCGTTGATATCATAGACACAAAAGGTATTTCCCGCTTCAAACTACTCATTCTTACTCCTTCGTGCCTTTTGCTCGCTCTCTTTTCTTTCTGTCTCTCGCTCGCTCTCTCCTCCCTGTTGTGCTCTGCTGTGGCTCCATTGGTAACACTCCAATACAGAGTGTTGCAGTGTCATTGGCGCCATCTTTTGGACAAGACGTTAAATCTACACCTTGTTCATCCTTGCAGGCGCACATAAAAGATCCCATGCCGTTTTGGAAGAAGAGCAAGGGGCGAGTTCTCCCCGGTGTCCTGGTCAATTTTTATCCATTAGCCAACATCACAAAAATAGATTATTTGGTCAATAACACGTTGCTATTTGTGAGAGCTTGCTGTGCACAAATTGCCTACTGCATTTCCTACACTGGAACAGCGATTACACTTCTAAAGTACTTAATTAGCTGCAAAGCACTTTGGGATGTTTTGTGGTCGTGAAAGGCACTATATAAATGCAAGTCTCTCCCTCTCTCGCTCGTGCTCTCTTGCGCTCTCTCGGGGGTCACTTGCAAATGTCTAAACTGACATTTATGGATTTTTGTTAGGCTAACGGTATTAAATGTTATAAAACTAAGGTGGGGAGTTAAGATACAGATCAGCCATGATCTAATTGATGGGCTGAATGGTCGTCTGCTGATGCTATATGTCTGTAACATTTGCTGCTGATTTTCCAACTTGGAGTGGCTTCATGCCATTCTAAAGGGAAGATCGAGGGTTGTCATTGCTGAGCCTGTACTCTACTGTTCTCTCACTGTCAGTTGCAAGTGAGTCTTTTCACGTGTTGCTGAATTAAAGTTTCCGAATCTCGTGATCGTTTTCATTCCATTTCATTGCCTTTTTCAGACACAAGGTACGGCACTCAGTAGCCCAGCTGGCTGCGATCATTGTCAAGCATGAAACGCCAGAGAAATGGCCGCAACTTCTTCAATTTATAACTCAGTGGACGAAGAGCAGTGTTCCAGAAGAGAGGCAGGTGTGTAAAGGGCAGGGTGGTTTGGTGGGGGGAAGGATTTGGAGGGTGGTGGTAGAGACTGGCATATCAGTAATGTAGCATTGGCTCTGATTCCCAACCCAGTAATTTGGTGACATTTTCACTCTGACTGGGATGTGACTCCATTCGTGTGTAGAGGGTGTCTTGCATTTGCTACTGCTCTTCTGCTGCTCCCCTAGTTCTCTCTCTGCTCCTATGCGTTCTCTGTGGCTCTGCACTGTCCAGCTCCTGCCAAGGATAGACATACTTGGCAGTGTGAAGCAGGCACACCCATTTGACTGATGTCTGTAAGTGAATACCTGTTTTCTTAAAAGAATTATTAAAACAATCCTTACATGCAGCACTTTCACATGATAGTATGATAATTTAGAGGAGGAGGTCCATTGGAAGATATGTCCTTCAAGCAATAGTTCTCGAAGTGTGGTCCGCGGACGAGGTTCCTCCAGGTGGTCTGTGGGCTGGTCCAAAATGCAAGTTACTGACGTGCAACACCGCAGTTGAAGCCATTTGAGAGAACAGGCCAGAACCCTCATCCCCACCACTCGTGTTACGTCTCACAACCCGATGCCTCCGGCGTGGGTGGCGCAAGTCATCATAAGCATGAGAAAGGTGAGGTGAGAGGGACTGCCCTTGATATCAAGGTAGCATTTGACCGAGTATGGCATCAAGGAGCCCTCGCAAAACTGAAGTCAATGGGAATCAGGGGGAAAACTCTCCGCTGGTTGGAGTCATACCTACCACAAAAGAAGATGGTTGTGGTTTTTGGAGGTCAATCATCTCAGCTCCAGGACATCACTGCAGGAGTTCCTCAGGGTAGTGTCCTCGGCCCAACCATCATCAGCTGCTTCATCAATGACCTTCAATCATAAGATCAGAAGTGGGGATGTTCGCTGATTGCACAATGTTCACCATTTGCGACTCCTCAGATACTGAAGCAGTCCGTGTAGAAATGCAGCAAGACCTGGACAAAGTTCAGGATTGGGCTGATAAGTGGCAAGTAACATTCGCGCCACCCAAGCGCCAGGCAATGACCATCTCCAACAAGATAGAATCCAACTGTTGTCCCATGACATTCAATGTCTTTGCCATAGCTGAATCCACATCCTAGGGGTTACCATTGATCAGAAACTGAACTGGAGTAGCCATATAAATACTGTGTCTACAAGAGCAGGTCAGAGGCTGGGAATTCTGTGGCGTATAACTCGCCTCCTGACTCCCCAAAGCCTGTCCACCATCTACAAGGCACAAGTCAGGAGTGTGATGGAATACTCTCCACTTGTCTGGATGGGTGCAGCTCCAACAACACTCAAGATGCTCGACACCATCCAGGACAAAGCAGCCCGCTTGATTGGCACCCCATCACAAACATTCACTCCCAACGCCACAGACGCACAGTGGCAGCAATGTGTACCATCTACAAGATGCACTGCAGCAACTCCCCAAGGCTCTTTCGACAGCACCTTCCAAACCCACGACCTCTATCACCTAGAAGGACAAGGGCAGCAAATGCATGGGAACGCCACCACCTGCAAGTTCCCCTCTAAGCCACAACACCATCCTGACTTGAAACTATATCGCCGTTCATTCACTGTCACTGGGTCAAAATCCTGGAACTCCTAACAGCACTGTGGGTGTACCTAACTCATGTGGACTGCAGCAGTTCAAGAAGGCAGCTCACCACCCCCTTCTCAAGGGCAATTAGGGATGGGCAATAAATGCTGGCCTGGCCAGCGATGCCCACATCCCATGAATGATAAAGAAAAAATTGATGTTACTATTGATTTTGTTTGATTAATATAGACGTAATGACCCAATCCTGCACTGATGTGTGCCTGACTGACCTCCATGTGTGTACTCTCAGGGGAATGTTTATTGGGTGATTCCACCAGATCGGGAAACAAGGAGTCAGTGAGTGGCAATAACTGATGCATTTTCTTTTTGATCTGGGTTTCAGGTTGGAATGCTGCTGTTGAGCACCGTTGTGGACATCAGCACTGAGTCGTTCAAGCGCCACTTCCGCGAGCTGATGCGGCTCTTCCACCAGACCCTGGAGGACCACGACAACCCGCTGGTGGTCTTCTACACCATTCAGACACTGACTGCTGTGGTGTCTTACATGGGAACAGATGAAGTGGTAAGTGTCATCCGCCCGATAGGAGCGCTGTGACCTTTGCGCTGTACTTGGGTGTAACGAAAACTCACAACAGACACTGGAATCGGCAGACGAAAAAATCCCAAGGTCCATCTAGTTTGAGTTGTGGACTAATTGTAGTGATCAGGCTCTTGGTGATTCATCTACAACAGCCCCAGACATCAGTTAGGACTGTTTTCCTTGGAGAAGAGATGGTTGAGAAGTGATTTGATAGAAGAAGTGATTTGATAGAGGTATTCAAAATCATGAGAGGTATGGACAGAGTAGCGAGAGAGAAACTGTTCCCACTCATCAAAGGGTCGAGAACAAGAAGGCACAGATTTAAAGTATTTGGTAGGAGAAGCAAAAGTGACATGAGGAAAAACTTCTTCATGCAGTGAGTGGTTGTTTATTGGCCACCAAACAGTAGTGGCGGTGTGGGGCTTTGTATTAATCAGATTAGAGAAGCATGGGTAATACAGTAATCATGGGTGACTTCAATCTACATATGGACTGGGGAAACCTAATGTGCACTAATGCTGTAGAGGGTGAGTTTTTGGAGTGTGTTCGGGATGGTTTTCTGGAGCAGTTTGTTGAGACGAGACAACAGGCTATCTTAGATCTAGTATTATGTAATGAGAAAGGGCGAATTAATCTTGTAAAAGAACCTTTAGGGATGAGTGACCATAATATGATAGAATTTTACATTATGTTTGAAAGTTCAATCTGAAGCCAGGGTGTTAAGTTTGAACAAAGGAAATTATGAAGGTATGAGGGGCAAATTGGCTGAGGCGGATTGGGAAAATGCATGAAAAGATATGACAGTACATAGACAGTGGATAGTCTTCAAAGAATTATTACATAGTTTAGAGCTAGTCATTCCTTCAAGGCACAAAAGCCCCAAAAGCAAAGGCAGTCAACTGTGGCTAACAAAGGAAGTTGAGGATTGTATAAGATTAAAAGATCTTATTAAAATTGACAAAGTGATATGGAGATAGTGTGGGAAAAAGGCATTGCAGTGGATGATCAGCCACGATCGTATTGAATGGTAGAGCAGGATCGATGGGCTGAATGGCCGACTGCTCCTATATTCCTATGTTCCTGGATAGAGTTTGCGTGGGTAACGGATTACAGGTCGAGTCTGCGTGGGTAACGGATTACAGGTCGAGTCTGCGTGGGTAACGGATTACAGGTCGAGTCTGCGTGGGTAACGGATTACAGGTCGAGTCTGCGTGGGTAACGGATTACAGGTCGACTCTGCGTGGGTAACGGATTACAGGTCGACTCTGCGTGGGTAACGGATTACAGGTCGAGTCTGCGTGGGTAACGGATTACACGTAGATTCTGCGTGGGTAACGGATTACACGTAGATTCTGCGTGGGTAACGGATTACACGTAGATTCTGCGTGGGTAACGGATTACAGGTCGAGTCTGCGTGGGTAACGGATTACAGGTCGAGTCTGCGTGGGTAGCGGATTACAGATATAGTCTGCGTGGGTAGCAAATTACAGGTCGAGTCTGCGTGGGTAACGGATTACACGTAGATTCTGCGGGTCCAAGGTACCTGAGTAATTTGCAGGAAGAGGTGTGACGAGTGTAGCATGCTTGGGAGGAAAGGGTGACTTTGGATTTATGGATCTGGATTTTGTGCCGGAGGCAGGGTTCTCGGCGCTGGGTTGGAAAAGCGGGGGGATCCCCACCTCTGCATTTTCTCAGCCCGCCAGAGCGAACCTCTGGTCTTTTAAGGTCAAAGTTTAAGGGAAGTGGGATCCTGCCCCCAAAAGCTGCCAGACAATCACAGGGCCGGCAGCTCAGCAGCGGCACCAGGAGCGGTGGCCACTGCAGGTACTGTAGATGCCTCGGACCCAGGCCTAGCAGTGCAACACTGAAGAAGAGGTAGGTAACGTGGAGTCGCCGCGGTCAGTGTGGAAGGGGATGGAACGAGGGTGTGTGGGCAATCGGTCCTGCGGGGGGTTTTACAAAGCATCCTTCCCGTGCAACGGAGGTCTCCCCCTCCCCGTGCTGTTGGCATGATCCCAGTGGCGGTAAGAGGAGACCCTTAATTGGCCTCTGGGCTGGAAGGTATTCGGTGGCCTATCACGCCCCCAGGAGAATCAGAACTGGGATTCTCAGTGTCAGGTTCCATGTGGGCGATTCTGCCCTGAATCTCCAGCTCCCTCCAGCCACAACACCCATTGTTGGATGAGAACAGGTACGGTCTGTGGTTTACAAAGCTCTCCACCATGAGTGGTTTCCTCAAGTCACAGCATCACAGAATCGTTACAGTGCAGAAGGAGGCCATTTGGTCCATCATGTCCGCACTGACTCTCCGAAAGAGCCATTCCCTCAGTTCCATTCCCCTGCCTTCTCCCCAAAACCCTGCACGTTCATCCTTTTCATATAACTGTCTAATTCCCTTTAGAATGCTTCAATTGAAACTGCCTCCACCACGTTCTCAGGCAGCGCATTCCATAGGAACATAGGAGCAGGAGTAGGCCATTCCGCCCATCGAGCCTGCCCCACCATTCAATACGATCATGGCTGATCATCCACTTCAATGCCTTTTTCACACACTAACTCCATATCCCTTTATATATTGGTGTTTAGAAATCTGTCAATCTCTGCTTTAAAAATATTCAATGACTGACCTTCCACAGCTCTCTGGGGTAGAGAATTCCAAAGATTCACAACCCTCTGAGTAAAGACATTTCTCCTCATCTCTGTCCTAAATGGCTTCCCCCTTATTTTGAAATTGTGTCCCCTGGTTCTAGACTCCCCAACCAGGGGAAACATCTTACCTGCATCTACCCTGTCTATCCCTTTAAGTATTTTGTAGGTTTCAGTGAGATCACTCTCATTCTTCGAAACTCAAGGGAATACAGGCCCAGTTTCCCCAATCTCTCCATAGGACAGTCCCGCCATCCCGGTAACAAGTCTGGTGAACCTTTGTTGCACTCCCTCTATGGCAATAATATCCTTCCAAAGTTAAGGGAACCAAAACTGCACACACTACTCCAGGTGCTGTCTAACCAAGGTTCTATACAGTTGAAGCAAGACGTTGCTACTGCTGTACTCAAATCCTCTTGTGATAACGGCTAACATACCATTAGCCTTCATTGCTTGCTGCACCTGCATGTGAGCTTTCAGTGACTTATTGACGAGGATACCCAGGTCCCTTTGTACATCTACAATTTCTAATCTCTTATCAGTTAAATACTCTGCACATCTGTTACTCCTACCAAAGTGGATAACCTCACATTTTTCCACATTATATTCCATCTGCCATGTTCTTGCCCACTCACTAAGTCTGTCCAAATCCCCTTGAAGCCACTTTCATCTTCCTCAGAACACACGTTCCCACCTAGTTTTGCGTCATCTGTGAGCTTGGAAATAATACATTTGGTCCCCACATCCAAATCATTGATATATGTTGTGAACAGCTGGGACCCAAGTACTGATCCCTGCAGTACCCCACTAGTCACATCCTGCCAATGCGAGAATGACCTTTTTATTCTTGCTCCCTGCTTTCTACCTGTTAACCAATACTTAATCCATGCCAGTATATTACCTCCTATCCCATGTGCTTTAATTTTGTTAACCAACCTCCTGTGGGAGACTTTATCAAAAGCTTTTATACTACATCCACCGACTCCCCTTTACCAATTCTGTTAGTAACATCCTCAAAAAACTCCCAACCGGTTCGTCAACATGATTTCCCATTCATAAATCCATTCTGACTATGCCCAATCAGATCATTATTATCCAAGGGTCCATTTATCTCATCCTTTAGAATAGATTCCAGCATTTTCCCAATGACTGATGTAAGCCTAACAGGTCTGTAATTCCCTGTTTTCTCTCTCCCTCCCTTCTTAAATTGTGGGGATTGCGATCTTCCAATCTACAGGAACTGTTCCAGAATCTATAGAATTTTGGAAGATGATCACCAATGCATCAACTATCTCCATAGCTACCTCTTTCAAGACTCTGGGATGTCGATCAGGTTCTGGGGACTTATCGACCTTCAACCCCATTAATTTCTCCAATACAACCTTCTTACTATTAATAATTTCCTTCAATTCCTCATTCTCCCTAGTCCCTTGGATCTCGAATTCTGGCAGATTTCTTGTATCTTCCTCAGTGAAGAAAGACACAAAGCAATCATTTAGCTAATCTGACATTTCTCTATTCCCCATTATAAATTATCCTGCCTCTGCCTGTAATGGACCCACATTTGTCTTAGCCAAGTGTTTCCATTTTAACATACATATAGAAGCTTTTACAGTCCATTTTTATGTTTTTTGCTGGTTGACATTCATATCCTATTCTCCCTTTCTTCATCAGTTTCTTGGTATTCCTTTGTGGTGTTCTAAAATCCTCCCAATCTTCAGGTTTACTACTATTTCTGGCATCTTTAAAGCCCCTTTCTTTTAATCTTATACAGTCCTTAATTTCCTTTGTTAGCCATTATTCCAGCAGACTCTATCGATAATCCATTATCCACACAGACTCTATCTATAATCCATTATCCACACAGACTCTATCTATAATCCATTATCCACACAGACTCTCTATAATCCATTATCCACACAGACTCTATCTATAATCCATTATCCACACAGACTCTATCTATAATCCATTATCCACACAGACTCTATCGATAATCCATTATCCACACAGACTCTATCTATAATCCATTATCCACACAGACTCTATCGATAATCCATTATCCACACAGACTCTATCGATAATCCATTATCCACACAGACTCTATCTATAATCCATTATCCACACAGACTCTATCTATAATCCATTATCCACACAGACTCTATCTATAATCCATTATCCACACAGACTCTATCGATAATCCATTATCCACACAGACTCTATCGATAATCCATTATCCACACAGACTCTATCTATAATCCATTATCCACACAGACTCTATCGATAATCCATTATCCACACAGACTCTATCGATAATCCATTATCCACACAGACTCTATCGATAATCCATTATCCACACAGACTCTATCTATAATCCATTATCCACACAGACTCTATCTATAATCCATTATCCACACAGACTCTATCTATAATCCATTATCCACACAGACTCTATCGATAATCCATTATCCACACAGACTCTCTATAATCCATTATCCACACAGACTCTATCGATAATCCATTATCCACACAGACTCTATCGATAATCCATTATCCACACAGACTCTCTATAATCCATTATCCACACAGACTCTATCTATAATCCATTATCCACACAGACTCTATCTATAATCCATTATCCACACAGACTCTATCTATAATCCATTATCCACACAGACTCTATCGATAATCCATTATCCACACAGACTCTATCGATAATCCATTATCCACACAGACTCTATCGATAATCCATTATCCACACAGACTCTATCGATAATCCATTATCCACACAGTCTCTATCGATAATCCATTATCCACACAGACTCTATCTATAATCCATTATCCACACAGACTCTATCTATAATCCATTATCCACACAGACTCTATCGATAATCCATTATCCACACAGACTCTATCGATAATCCATTATCCACACAGACTCTATCGATAATCCATTATCCACACAGACTCTATCGATAATCCATTATCCACACAGACTCTATCGATAATCCATTATCCACACAGACTCTATCGATAATCCATTATCCACACAGACTCTATCGATAATCCATTATCCACACAGACTCTATCGATAATCCATTATCCACACAGACTCTATCGATAATCCATTATCCACACAGACTCTATCGATAATCCATTATCCACACAGACTCTCTATAATCCATTATCCACACAGACTCTCTATAATCCATTATCCACACAGACTCTATCTATAATCCATTATCCACACAGACTCTATCTATAATCCATTATCCACACAGACTCTATCTGTAATCCATTATCCACACAGACTCTATCGATAATCCATTATCCACACAGACTCTATCGATAATCCATTATCCACACAGACTCTATCGATAATCCATTATCCACACAGACTCTATCGATAATCCATTATCCACACAGACTCTATCGATAATCCATTATCCACACAGACTCTATCTATAATCCATTATCCACACAGACTCTATCTATAATCCATTATCCACACAGACTCTATCGATAATCCATTATCCACACAGACTCTATCGATAATCCATTATCCACACAGACTCTATCGATAATCCATTATCCACACAGACTCTATCGATAATCCATTATCCACACAGACTCTATCGATAATCCATTATCCACACAGACTCTATCTATAATCCATTATCCACACAGACTCTATCTATAATCCATTATCCACACAGACTCTATCGATAATCCATTATCCACACAGACTCTATCGATAATCCATTATCCACACAGACTCTATCTATAATCCATTATCCACACAGACTCTATCTGTAATCCATTATCCACACAGACTCTCTATAATCCATTATCCACACAGACTCTATCGATAATCCATTATCCACACAGACTCTATCTATAATCCATTATCCACACAGACTCTATCTATAATCCATTATCCACACAGACTCTATCGATAATCCATTATCCACACAGACTCTATCGATAATCCATTATCCACACAGACTCTATCGATAATCCATTATCCACACAGACTCTCTATAATCCATTATCCACACAGACTCTATCGATAATCCATTATCCACACAGACTCTATCGATAATCCATTATCCACACAGACTCTATCGATAATCCATTATCCACACAGACTCTATCGATAATCCATTATCCACACAGACTCTATCGATAATCCATTATCCACACAGACTCTATCGATAATCCATTATCCACACAGACTCTATCGATAATCCATTATCCACACAGACTCTATCGATAATCCATTATCCACACAGACTCTATCGATAATCCATTATCCACACAGACTCTCTATAATCCATTATCCACACAGACTCTATCGATAATCCATTATCCACACAGACTCTATCGATAATCCATTATCCACACAGACTCTATCGATAATCCATTATCCACACAGACTCTATCGATAATCCATTATCCACACAGACTCTATCGATAATCCATTATCCACACAGACTCTATCTATAATCCATTATCCACACAGACTCTATCGATAATCCATTATCCACACAGACTCTCTATAATCCATTATCCACACAGACTCTATCGATAATCCATTATCCACACAGACTCTATCGATAATCCATTATCCACACAGACTCTATCGATAATCCATTATCCACACAGACTCTATCGATAATCCATTATCCACACAGACTCTATCGATAATCCATTATCCACACAGACTCTATCGATAATCCATTATCCACACAGACTCTATCGATAATCCATTATCCACACAGACTCTATCGATAATCCATTATCCACACAGACTCTCTATAATCCATTATCCACACAGACTCTATCGATAATCCATTATCCACACAGACTCTCTATAATCCATTATCCACACAGACTCTATCGATAATCCATTATCCACACAGACTCTATCGATAATCCATTATCCACACAGACTCTATCGATAATCCATTATCCACACAGACTCTATCGATAATCCATTATCCACACAGACTCTATCTATAATCCATTATCCACACAGACTCTCTATAATCCATTATCCACACAGACTCTATCGATAATCCATTATCCACACAGACTCTATCGATAATCCATTATCCACACAGACTCTATCGATAATCCATTATCCACACAGACTCTATCGATAATCCATTATCCACACAGACTCTATCGATAATCCATTATCCACACAGACTCTATCGATAATCCATTATCCACACAGACTCTATCGATAATCCATTATCCACACAGACTCTCTATAATCCATTATCCACACAGACTCTATCGATAATCCATTATCCACACAGACTCTATCGATAATCCATTATCCACACAGACTCTATCGATAATCCATTATCCACACAGACTCTATCGATAATCCATTATCCACACAGACTCTATCGATAATCCATTATCCACACAGACTCTATCGATAATCCATTATCCACACAGACTCTCTATAATCCATTATCCACACAGACTCTATCGATAATCCATTATCCACACAGACTCTATCGATAATCCATTATCCACACAGACTCTATCGATAATCCATTATCCACACAGACTCTATCGATAATCCATTATCCACACAGACTCTATCGATAATCCATTATCCACACAGACTCTATCGATAATCCATTATCCACACAGACTCTCGATAATCCATTATCCACACAGACTCTATCGATAATCCATTATCCACACAGACTCTATCGATAATCCATTATCCACACAGACTCTATCGATAATCCATTATCCACACAGACTCTATCGATAATCCATTATCCACACAGACTCTATCTATAATCCATTATCCACACAGACTCTATCGATAATCCATTATCCACACAGACTCTATCGATAATCCATTATCCACACAGACTCTATCGATAATCCATTATCCACACAGACTCTATCGATAATCCATTATCCACACAGACTCTCTATAATCCATTATCCACACAGACTCTTTCGATAATCCATTATCCACACAGACTCTATCGATAATCCATTATCCACACAGACTCTCTATAATCCATTATCCACACAGACTCTATCGATAATCCATTATCCACACAGACTCTCTATAATCCATTATCCACACAGACTCTATCTATAATCCATTATCCACACAGACTCTCTATAATCCATTATCCACACAGACTCTCTATAATCCATTATCCACACAGACTCTATCGATAATCCATTATCCACACAGACTCTATCGATAATCCATTATCCACACAGACTCTATCGATAATCCATTATCCACACAGACTCTATCGATAATCCATTATCCACACAGACTCTATCTATAATCCATTATCCACACAGACTCTATCTATAATCCATTATCCACACAGACTCTATCTATAATCCATTATCCACACAGACTCTATCGATAATCCATTATCCACACAGACTCTCTATAATCCATTATCCACACAGACTCTATCGATAATCCATTATCCACACAGACTCTATCGATAATCCATTATCCACTCAGACTCTCTATAATCCATTATCCACACAGACTCTCTATAATCCATTATCCACACAGACTCTCTATAATCCATTATCCACTCAGACTCTCTATAATCCATTATCCACACAGACTCTATCTATAATCCATTATCCACACAGACTCTCTATAATCCATTATCCACACAGACTCTATCTATAATCCATTATCCACACAGACTCTCTATAATCCATTATCCACTCAGACTCTCTATAATCCATTATCCACACAGACTCTCTATAATCCATTATCCACACAGACTCTCTATAATCCATTATCCACACAGACTCTATCTGTAATTCATTATCCACACAGACTCTCTATAATCCATTATCCACACAGACTCTCCATAATTCATTATCCACACAGACTCTCCATAATTCATTATCCACACAGACTCTATCGATAATCCATTATCCACTCAGACTCTATCTTTAGTTTAGTTTAGAGATACAGCACTTTAACAGGCCCTTCGGCCCACCGAGTCTGTGCCGACCATCAACCACCCATTTATACTAATCCTACACTAATCCCGTATTCCTATCACATCCCCACCTATCCTTATATATTTCCCTACCATCTACCTATACTAGGGGCAATTTATGATGGCCAATTAACCTATCAACCTGCAAGTCTTGGGCATGTGGGAGGAAACCGGAGCACCCGGAGGAAACCCACGCAGACACAGGGAGAACTTGCAAACTCCGCACAGGCAGTACCCAGAATCGAACCCCGGTCCCTGGAGCTGTGAGGCTGCGGTGCTAACCACTGCGCCAATGTGCCCGCCCCCTAACTCTATCTATAATCCATTATCCACTCAGACTCTATCTGTCAACCATTATCCACACAGACTCTATCCGTAATCCATTATCCACACGGACTCTATCTATAATCCATTATCCACTCAGACTCTATCTGTCAACCATTATCCACACAGACTCTATCCGTAATCCATTATCCACACAGACTCTATCCATAATCCATTATCCACACAGACTCTATCCGTAATCCATTATCCACACAGACTCTATCTATAATCCATTATCCACACAGACTCTATCCGTAATCCATTATCCACACAGACTCTCTATAATCCATTATCCACACAGACTCTCTATAATCCATTATCCACACAGACTCTATCTGTAATCCATTATCCACACAGACTCTATCTGTAATCCATTATCCACACAGACTCTATCTGTAATCCATTATCCACACAGACTCTATCTGTAATCCATTATCCACACAGACTCTATCTGTAATCCATTATCCACACAGACTCTCTATAATCCATTATCCACACAGACTCTATCTGTAATCCATTATCCACACAGCCTCTCTATAATCGATTATCCACACAGACTCTATCTCTAATCCATTATCCACACAGACTCTATCTCGAATCCATTATCCACACAGACTCTATCTCTAATGCATTATCCACACAGACTCTATCTATAATCCATTATTCACACAGACTCTCTATAATCTATTACCACACAGACTCTATCTCTAATCCATTATCCACACAGACTCTCTTTGTCAACCATTATCCACACAGACTCTATCTCTAATCCATTATCCACACAGACTCTATCTCTAATCCATTATCCACACAGACTCTATCTCTAATGCATTATCCACACAGACTCTATCTATAATCCATTATTCACACAGACGCTCTATAATCTATTACCACACAGACTCTATCTATAATCCATTATCCACACAGACTCTCTATAATCCATTATTCACACGGACTCTATCTATAATCCATTATCCACACGGACTCTATCTATAATCCATTATCCACACAGACTCTATCTATAATCCATTATCCACACGGACTCTATCCGTAATCCATTATCCACTCAGACTCTCTTTGTCAACCATTATCCACACAGACTCTATCTCTAATCCATTATCCACACAGACTCTATCTCTAATCCATTATCCACACAGACTCTATCTCTAATCCATTATCCACACAGACTCTATCTATAATCCATTATTCACACAGACTCTCTATAATCTATTACCACACAGACTCTATCTATAATCCATTATCCACACAGACTCTATCTATAATCCATTATCCACACGGACTCTATCTATAATCCATTATCCACACGGACTCTATCTATAATCCATTACCCACACGGACTCTATCCGTAATCCATTATCCACTCAGACTCTCTTTGTCAACCATTATCCACACAGACTCTATCGATAATCCATTATCCACACAGACTCTATCGATAATCCATTATCCACACAGACTCTATCGATAATCCATTATCCACACAGACTCTATCTATAATCCATTATCCACACAGACTCTATCTATAATCCATTATCCACACAGACTCTATCGATAATCCATTATCCACACAGACTCTCTATAATCCATTATCCACACAGACTCTATCTATAATCCATTATCCACACAGACTCTATCGATAATCCATTATCCACACAGACTCTATCGATAATCCATTATCCACACAGACTCTATCGATAATCCATTATCCACACAGACTCTCTATAATCCATTATCCACACAGACTCTCTATAATCCATTATCCACACAGACTCTATCGATAATCCATTATCCACACAGACTCTATCGATAATCCATTATCCACACAGACTCTATCGATAATCCATTATCCACACAGACTCTATCTATAATCCATTATCCACACAGACTCTCTATAATCCATTATCCACACAGACTCTATCTATAATCCATTATCCACACAGACTCTATCTATAATCCATTATCCACACAGACTCTCTATAATCCATTATCCACACAGACTCTATCGATAATCCATTATCCACACAGACTCTATCTATAATCCATTATCCACACAGACTCTATCGATAATCCATTATCCACACAGACTCTATCTATAATCCATTATCCACACAGACTCTATCTATAATCCATTATCCACACAGACTCTCTATAATCCATTATCCACACAGACTCTATCGATAATCCATTATCCACACAGACTCTATCGATAATCCATTATCCACACAGACTCTATCGATAATCCATTATCCACACAGACTCTCTATAATCCATTATCCACACAGACTCTATCGATAATCCATTATCCACACAGACTCTATCGATAATCCATTATCCACACAGACTCTATCGATAATCCATTATCCACACAGACTCTCGATAATCCATTATCCACACAGACTCTATCGATAATCCATTATCCACACAGACTCTATCGATAATCCATTATCCACACAGACTCTATCGATAATCCATTATCCACACAGACTCTATCTATAATCCATTATCCACACAGACTCTATCTATAATCCATTATCCACACAGACTCTCTATAATCCATTATCCACACAGACTCTATCGATAATCCATTATCCACACAGACTCTATCGATAATCCATTATCCACACAGACTCTCTATAATCCATTATCCACACAGACTCTATCGATAATCCATTATCCACACAGACTCTATCGATAATCCATTATCCACACAGACTCTATCGATAATCCATTATCCACACAGACTCTATCGATAATCCATTATCCACACAGACTCTCTATAATCCATTATCCACACAGACTCTATCTATAATCCATTATCCACACAGACTCTATCGATAATCCATTATCCACACAGACTCTATCGATAATCCATTATCCACACAGACTCTATCGATAATCCATTATCCACACAGACTCTATCGATAATCCATTATCCACACAGACTCTATCGATAATCCATTATCCACACAGACTCTATCGATAATCCATTATCCACACAGACTCTATCGATAATCCATTA
This sequence comes from Heterodontus francisci, assembly GCF_036365525.1. Taxonomy (NCBI): domain Eukaryota; kingdom Metazoa; phylum Chordata; class Chondrichthyes; order Heterodontiformes; family Heterodontidae; genus Heterodontus; species Heterodontus francisci. The sequence goes on along the minus strand of NC_090404.1, from coordinate 752,858 downwards.
TCCACACAGACTCTATCGATAATCCATTATCCACACAGACTCTATCGATAATCCATTATCCACACAGACTCTATCGATAATCCATTATCCACACAGACTCTCTATAATCCATTATCCACACAGACTCTATCGATAATCCATTATCCACACAGACTCTATCGATAATCCATTATCCACACAGACTCTATCGATAATCCATTATCCACACAGACTCTATCGATAATCCATTATCCACACAGACTCTCTATAATCCATTATCCACACAGACTCTATCTATAATCCATTATCCACACAGACTCTATCGATAATCCATTATCCACACAGACTCTATCGATAATCCATTATCCACACAGACTCTATCGATAATCCATTATCCACACAGACTCTATCGATAATCCATTATCCACACAGACTCTATCGATAATCCATTATCCACACAGACTCTATCGATAATCCATTATCCACACAGACTCTATCGATAATCCATTATCCACACAGACTCAATCGATAATCCATTATCCACACAGACTCTCTATAATCCATTATCCACACAGACTCTATCGATAATCCATTATCCACACAGACTCTATCGATAATCCATTATCCACACAGACTCTCTATAATCCATTATCCACACAGAATCTATCGATAATCCATTATCCACACAGACTCTATCGATAATCCATTATCCACACAGACTCTCTATAATCCATTATCCACACAGACTCTATCGATAATCCATTATCCACACAGACTCTATCGATAATCCATTATCCACACAGACTCTCTATAATCCATTATCCACACAGACTCTATCGATAATCCATTATCCACACAGACTCTATCGATAATCCATTATCCACACAGACTCTATCGATAATCCATTATCCACACAGACTCTATCGATAATCCATTATCCACACAGACTCTATCGATAATCCATTATCCACACAGACTCTATCGATAATCCATTATCCACACAGACTCTATCGATAATCCATTATCCACACAGACTCTATCGATAATCCATTATCCACACAGACTCTCTATAATCCATTATCCACACAGACTCTATCGATAATCCATTATCCACACAGACTCTATCGATAATCCATTATCCACACAGACTCTATCGATAATCCATTATCCACACAGACTCTATCGATAATCCATTATCCACACAGACTCTATCGATAATCCATTATCCACACAGACTCTATCGATAATCCATTATCCACACAGACTCTATCGATAATCCATTATCCACACAGACTCTATCGATAATCCATTATCCACACAGACTCTATCGATAATCCATTATCCACACAGACTCTATCGATAATCCATTATCCACACAGACTCTCTATAATCCATTATCCACACAGACTCTATCGATAATCCATTATCCACACAGACTCTATCTATAATCCATTATCCACACAGACTCTATCTATAATCCATTATCCACACAGACTCTCTATAATCCATTATCCACACAGACTCTCTATAATCCATTATCCACACAGACTCTATCGATAATCCATTATCCACACAGACTCTATCGATAATCCATTATCCACACAGACTCTATCGATAATCCATTATCCACACAGACTCTATCTATAATCCATTATCCACACAGACTCTATCGATAATCCATTATCCACACAGACTCTATCGATAATCCATTATCCACACAGACTCTATCGATAATCCATTATCCACACAGACTCTCTATAATCCATTATCCACACAGACTCTATCTATAATCCATTATCCACACAGACTCTCTATAATCCATTATCCACACAGACTCTCTATAATCCATTATCCACACAGACTCTATCGATAATCCATTATCCACACAGACTCTATCGATAATCCATTATCCACACAGACTCTCTATAATCCATTATCCACACAGACTCTATCGATAATCCATTATCCACACAGACTCTATCGATAATCCATTATCCACTCAGACTCTCTATAATCCATTATCCACACAGACTCTCTATAATCCATTATCCACACAGACTCTCTATAATCCATTATCCACTCAGACTCTCTATAATCCATTATCCACACAGACTCTCTCTATAATCCATTATCCACACAGACTCTCTATAATCCATTATCCACTCAGACTCTCTATAATCCATTATCCACACAGACTCTCTATAATCCATTATCCACACAGACTCTCTATAATCCATTATCCACACAGACTCTCTATAATCCATTATCCACACAGACTCTCCATAATTCATTATCCACACAGACTCTATCGATAATCCATTATCCACTCAGACTCTATCTTTAGTTTAGTTTAGAGATACAGCACTTTAACAGGCCCTTCGGCCCACCGAGTCTGTGCCGACCATCAACCACCCATTTATACTAATCCTACACTCATCCCGTATTCCTATCACATCCCCACCTATCCTTATATATTTCCCTACCATCTACCTATACTAGGGGCAATTTATGATGGCCAATTAACCTATCAACCTGCAAGTCTTGGGCATGTGGGAGGAAACCGGAGCACCCGGAGGAAACCCACGCAGACACAGGGAGAACTTGCAAACTCCGCACAGGCAGTACCCAGAATCGAACCCCGGTCCCTGGAGCTGTGAGGCTGCGGTGCTAACCACTGCGCCAATGTGCCCGCCCCCTAACTCTATCTATAATCCATTATCCACTCAGACTCTATCTGTCAACCATTATCCACACAGACTCTATCCGTAATCCATTATCCACACGGACTCTATCTATAATCCATTATCCACTCAGACTCTATCTGTCAACCATTATCCACACAGACTCTATCTGTAATCCATTATCCACACAGACTCTATCTATAATCCATTATCCACACAGACTCTATCCGTAATCCATTATCCACACAGACTCTATCTATAATCCATTATCCACACAGACTCTATCCGTAATCCATTATCCACACAGACTCTATCTATAATCCATTATCCACACAGACTCTATCTGTAATCCATTATCCACACAGACTCTCTATAATCCATTATCCACACAGACTCTATCTGTAATCCATTATCCACACAGACTCTATCTGTAATCCATTATCCACACAGACTCTCTATAATCCATTATCCACACAGACTCTCTATAATCCATTATCCACACAGACTCTATCTGTAATCCATTATCCACACAGACTCTATCTGTAATCCATTATCCACACAGACTCTATCTGTAATCCATTATCCACACAGACTCTATCTGTAATCCATTATCCACACAGACTCTATCTGTAATCCATTATCCACACAGACTCTATCTGTAATCCATTATCCACACAGACTCTCTATAATCCATTATCCACACAGACTCTATCTGTAATCCATTATCCACACAGACTCTATCTGTAATCCATTATCCACAGACTCTCTATAATCCATTATCCACACAGACTCTATCTGTAATCCATTATCCACACAGACTCTCTATAATCGATTATCCACACAGACTCTCTATAATCCATTATCCACACAGACTCTATCTGTAATCCATTATCCACACAGACTCTATCTGTAATCCATTATCCACACAGACTCTATCTGTAATCCATTATCCACACAGACTCTATCTGTAATCCATTATCCACACAGACTCTCTATAATCCATTATCCACACAGACTCTATCTGTAATCCATTATCCACACAGACTCTCTATAATCGATTATCCACACAGACTCTCTATAATCCATTATACACACAGACTCTCTATAATCCATTATCCACACAGACTCTATCTGTAATCTATTATCCACACAGACTCTCTATAATCCATTATCCACACAGACTCTCTATAATCCATTATCCACACAGACTCTATCTGTAATCCATTATCCACACAGACTCTATCGATAATCCATTATCCACACAGACTCTATCGATAATCCATTATCCACACAGACTCTCTATAATCCATTATCCACACAGACTCTCTATAATCCATTATCCACACAGACTCTATCTGTAATCCATTATCCACACAGACTCTCTATAATCCATTATCCACACAGACTCTATCTATAATCCATTATCCACACAGACTCTATCTGTAATCCATTATCCACACAGACTCTCTATAATCCATTATCCACACAGACTCTATCTGCAATCCATTATCCACACAGACTCTCTATAATCCATTATCCACACAGACTCTATCTATAATCCATTATCCACACAGACTCTATCTATAATCCATTATCCACACAGACTCTCTATAATCCATTATCCACACAGACTCTATCGATAATCCATTATCCACACAGACTCTATCTATAATCCATTATCCACACAGACTCTATCTATAATCCATTATCCACACAGACTCTATCTGTAATCCATTATCCACACAGACTCTCTATAATCCATTATCCACACAGACTCTATCTGTAATCCATTATCCACACGGACTCTATCTATAATCCATTATCCACACAGACTCTATCTATAATCCATTATCCACACAGACTCTCTATAATCCATTATCCACACAGACTCTATCGATAATCCATTATCCACACAGACTCTATCTATAATCCATTATCCACACAGACTCTATCTATAATCCATTATCCACACAGACTCTATCTGTAATCCATTATCCACACAGACTCTCTATAATCCATTATCCACACAGACTCTATCTGTAATCCATTATCCACACAGACTCTCTATAATCCATTATCCACACAGACTCTATCTATAATCCATTATCCACACAGACTCTATCTATAATCCATTATCCACACAGACTCTCTATAATCCATTATCCACACAGACTCTCTATAATCCATTATCCACACAGACTCTCTATAATCCATTATCCACACAGACTCTATCTGTAATCCATTATCCACACAGACTCTCTATAATCCATTATCCACACAGACTCTCTATAATCCATTATCCACACAGACTCTATCTGTAATCCATTATCCACACAGACTCTATCTGTAATCCATTATCCACACAGACTCTATCTGTAATCCATTATCCACACAGACTCTCTATAATCCATTATCCACACAGACTCTATCTGTAATCCATTATCCACACAGACTCTATCTATAATCCATTATCCACACAGACTCTCTGTAATCCATTATCCACACAGACTCTATCTATAATCCATTATCCACACAGACTCTATCGATAATCCATTATCCACACAGACTCTCTATAATCCATTATCCACACAGACTCTCTATAATCCATTATCCACACAGACTCTCTATAATCCATTATCCACACAGACTCTATCTATAATCCATTATCCACACAGACTCTATCTCTAATCCATTATCCACACAGACTCTATCTATAATCCATTATTGACACAGACTCTATCTATAATCCATTATCCACACGGACTCTATCTATAATCCATTATCCACTCAGACTCTCTTTGTCAACCATTATCCACACAGACTCTATCTCTAATCCATTATCCACACAGACTCTATCTCTAATGCATTATCCACACAGACTCTATCTATAATCCATTATTCACACAGACTCTCTATAATCTATTACCACACAGACTCTATCTCTAATCCATTATCCACACAGACTCTCTTTGTCAACCATTATCCACACAGACTCTATCTCTAATCCATTATCCACACAGACTCTATCTCTAATCCATTATCCACACAGACTCTATCTCTAATGCATTATCCACACAGACTCTATCTATAATCCATTATTCACACAGACTCTCTATAATCTATTACCACACAGACTCTATCTATAATCCATTATCCACACAGACTCTCTATAATCCATTATTCACACAGACTCTATCTATAATCCATTATCCACACGGACTCTATCTCTAATCCATTATCCACACAGACTCTATCTATAATCCATTATCCACACGGACTCTATCTATAATCCATTATCCACACAGACTCTCTATAATCCATTATCCACACAGACTCCATCTGTAATCCATTATCCACACAGACTCTCTGTAATCCATTATCCACACAGACTCTCTATAATCCATTATCCACACAGACTCTATCTATAATCCATTATCCACACAGACTCTATCTATAATCCATTATCCACACAGACTCTCTATAATCCATTATCCACACGGACTCTATCTATAATCCATTATCCACACAGACTCTATCTATAATCCATTATCCACACAGACTCTATCTATAATCCATTATCCACACGGACTCTATCCGTAATCCATTATCCACTCAGACTCTCTTTGTCAACCATTATCCACACAGACTCTATCTCTAATCCATTATCCACACAGACTCTATCTCTAATCCATTATCCACACAGACTCTATCTCTAATCCATTATCCACACAGACTCTATCTATAATCCTTTATTCACACAGACTCTCTATAATCTATTACCACACAGACTCTATCTATAATCCATTATCCACACAGACTCTCTATAATCCATTATTCACACAGACTCTATCTATAATCCATTATCCACACGGACTCTATCTATAATCCATTATCCACACAGACTCTATCTCTAATCCATTATCCACACAGACTCTATCTATAATCCATTATTCACACAGACTCTATCTATAATCCATTATCCACACGGACTCTATCTATAATCCATTATCCACACAGACTCTATCTATAATCCATTATCCACACAGACTCTCTATAATCCATTATCCACACAGACTCCATCTGTAATCCATTATCCACACAGACTCTCTATAATCTATTACCACACAGACTCTATCTATCATCCATTATCCACACAGACTCTATCTCTAATCCATTTTCCCCTTCAGACTCTATCTATAATGCAAAACTGGGTATTCAGGAGGCACTGTGGGCCATCAGCAGCAGCAGAATTGTACTCAACCACAATCTGTAACTTCATGGCCTGGCGTATCCCCCACTCTTCCATTGCCATCAAGCTGAGGTGTCAACCTGGTGAAGCTGCAACCCAGGACTTCTTGCCTGCCAAACAGCGTAAGCAGCATGCGATAGACAGAGCTAAGCGGTCCCATAACCAACCGATCAGATCTAAGCTTTGCTGTCCTGTCACATCCAGTCGTGAATGGTGATTATCAATTAAAAGAACTAACTGGAGGAGTTGGCTTCACAAATATGCCCATCCTGAATGATGGGGGAGCCCAGCACATCAGTGCGAAAGATAAGGCTGAAACATTTACATCAATCTTCAGCCAGAAGTGCTGAGCTGATGATCCATCTCTACTTCCTCCTGAAGTCCCCAGCATCACAAATGCCAGTCTTGGGTCAATTCGATTCACTCGCGTGATATTAAGAAACAACAGAAAGCACTGGATACTGCAAAGATTATGGGCCCTGACAACATTCCAGCAATCGTACTGAAGACCTGTGCTCCAGAACTTGCCACGCCCCTAGCCAAGCTGTTCCATTACAGCTACAACACTGGCATCTACCCGGCAATGTGGAAAATTACCCAGGTATGTCCTGTACAGAAAAGGCAGGACAAGTCCAACCCAGCCAATTACCCGCTCCTGTGTCAACTCTCAATTATCAGTAAAGTGATGGAAGGTATCTTCGACAGCAATAACCTGCTCAGTGATGCTCAGTTTGGGTTCCGCCAAGGCCGCTGACCTCATTACATGGACAAAAGAGGTGAACCAGTGAGGTGAGAGTGTCTGCCCTTCACAGCAAGGCAACATTTGACCGAGAATGGCATCAAGGAGCCCTAGCAAAACTGGAGTCAATGGGAATCGGGGAAAATTCTCCACTAGTTGGAGTCATACCTAGGACAAAGGAAGATGGTTGTGGTTGTTGGAGGTCAATCATCTCAGCTGCAGGACATCACTGCAGGAGTTCATCAGGGTAGTGTCCTAGGCCCAGCCATCTTCAGCTGCTTCATCAATGACCTTCCTTCAATCATAAGGTCAGATTTGGGGATGTTCGCTGATGATTGCACAATGTTCAACACCATTCGTGACTCCTCAGATACTGAAGCAGTCCGTGTAGAAATGCAGCAAGACCTGGACAATAACCAGGCTTGGGCTGATAAGTGGTAAGTAACATTCACACCACACAAGTGTCAGGCAGTGACCATCTCCATCGAGAGAGAATCGAGCCATCTCCCCTTGACATTCAATGGCATTACCATCGCTGAATCCCCCACTATCAACATCGTAGGGGTTACCATTGCCCAGAAACTGAACTGGAGTAGCCATATAAATACTGTGGCTACAAGAGCAGGTCAGAGGCTAAGAATCCTGCGGCAAGTAACTAACCTCCTGACTCCCCAAAGCCTGTCCACCATCTACAAGGCACAAGTCTGGAGTGTGATGGGATACTCTCCACTTGCCTGGATGGGTGCAGCTCCAACAACACTCAAGAAGATCGACACCATCCAGGACAAAGCAGCCCGCTGGATCCGCACCCCGCCCAATGCACAGTGGCAGCAGTGTGTACCATCTAGAAGATGCAAAGCAGCAACGCATCAAGGCTACTCGGGCAGCACCTTCCAAACCTGTGACCTAACACCTAGAAGGACAAGGCCAGCAGATGCATGGGAACACCAGGACCTGCAAATTCCCTTCCAAGCCACACATCATCCCGACTTGGAACTATATCGCTGGGTCACAATTCTGGAACTCCCTTCCTAACAGCACTGTGGGTGTACCTAACCCACATGGACTGCAGAGGTTCAAGAAGGCAGCTCACCACCACCTTCTCAAGGGCAATTATGGATGGGCAATAAATGCTGGCCTAGCCCACGAGCCCACATCCCAGGAACAATTTTTTTTAAAAATCCCTGCAGACTTTATAATTCATTATCTATGATATTGTATGTGGTAGAGAATTCACTCAGTGAATGATGTCTCAATGGCATTTCATTATTTATTTTTGAAGTTGCAGGCTGGAACAGTTACCCTAGATGGACAGTCATAAATGTATGGCCTTTTCTCTTTTCTCTGCAGAATATTATGCGCCCCATGATTCCAAAGCTGTTGATCGCGATCCAGACCCTCATTCAGCACAATCAGGTGAGCTTATCTGTGGGCTGGTTGGCTGCAAGTTCTCCTTGGTAAAGGACTACCCTCCCCACCGTCTGCTGTTTTGCTTTTTTCAAGACCATTTTTCAAAGCCAGTTTCCTTGAAGGTATTATTTACACCCAGAATCTGCTGAAAGATAACAAAAGAAGTAACAATCCAGAAAAGCAAGAATGAAAAATTCAAACTGATGTTAACTTCAGGAACTTTTTCTTTTCTGGCCGGGGTACTTTCTTGGTATTCCAGATAACGTTGACTGCGAGTGCATATATGTGGCCTCTAAGGCTCCTGCTAATATTGATTTGAGCTTCTAGTTTGGAAATTCATAACCCTGACATCCCTCTCTCAGGTGCAGGAGGGGTTTGCTGGGGGAAGTGAATATTTACTGGGGAGGGAGGGCTCTGTCTCTTATCCTTAGCCCTGAAGCATCATTATCCAGCTTTCTGGATATGATTGCCAAGTTGGATAACTGGGTGCCTTTGATTTATAATAAAAACAGAAATTACTGGAAATACTGAGCAGCATCTGTGGAGAGAGAAACAGATTTAATGTTTCAGGTCTGTGAACTAGATTAGCAATGTAATTAGCTTTGAGGAAGCAAGAAGAACAAAAGGGAAGGTGTGTGATAGGGCAGAAGAGATTAAATGACAGAGATGTCACGGAACAACAGCAAAGGGAGTGCTAACAGTTGTAAAAGACAAAGCATTAATCCAGAGAGAGTGTTAATGGCAGAATAATGAACAGTGGAGCCGGAGACAATTGCTGAGGAAGGAGATGTGGCTGTGAATACATTATTTATTTCCCTTTGATTTAAGTCCCCCAAGCTCATTGTAACTTTCTGAATATTCTTTTGAATCTTTTTGCAATGAGGTTAAGAGCTTTGTTAGAAGACTTTTTGTGTTATGGCACTCTACATGTTGGATGTTATTAATTTTAATGTAATGAGAGGAAAGTGAGACAGGTGGTAGGTGCAGCAATATCTGTTCTTTGCAGGAATTTGTGCTGCATTTTCTTTGGAATGGGGAAGGGGTCTCTGGAGTGCAGCCAGCAGTTTTTTAAGGTCATTTTTGGGTTATCAGCATTGCTGGCAAGGCTGCCCCCTAGTTGCCCTTTTGAGGTGGAGGTGGTGGGCTGCTGCCTTGGACGGTTGAGCAACAGGCTGTAAGTTGTGCTAGATCAGGGAGGTTACAGTGCTCGTTGCAAGGCCATCTTTGGTAGTTTGATGACTGCTGTTGCATAGCACGTATCTTTTCATACTTGTAATGCCTACACGTCTGACTGCTTTTTCTCGGTCTCTCTCTTTCAACAGGATCAGGCCAGCGAGGCCATGGAAGTTTTCGATGAACTGATGGAGAGTGAAGTATCCATCATTGTGCCATACTTGTCGCAGATAGTCCACTTCTGCTTGGAGGTTAGTCCCGGCGACTGTGAATTTTCTTAACTTCTCCACCTTGTCACAACCCCCTGTAACCCATGTCGCCCTTCCCTTCCTATCTTGAGATGTGGTTCCATCGGTACCAACAGCTTTTGGTATTTCACCATTCTGGTTATTTTTGAAATGTGAGCCTTCCTGATCAGTGTGATTTGAATGTGGGTAGTGTGATTCTCTGAGGTGAGACAGAGCTATTAGCAGTGTGAGGAGTGCTTTACTCCATATCTAACCTATGCTGTACCTCTCCTAGGAGTGTTTGATAGGGACAGTGCAGAGGGAGCTTTACTCTGTATCTAACCCCCCGTGCTGTACCTGTCCTGGGACAGTGTAGAGGGAGCTTTACTCTGTATCTAACCCCCGTTTTTTTTTTTTCCCCATACTGTACCTGTCCTGGGAGTGTTTGATGGGACAGTGTAGAGGGAGCTTTACTCTGTATCTAACCCCGTACTGTACCTGTCCTGGGAGTGTTTGATGGGGACAGTGTAGAGGGAGCTTTACTCTGTATCTAACCCCATGCTGTGCCTGTCCTGGGAGTGTTTGGGGACAGTGTAGAAGGGAGCTTTACTCTGTATCTAACCCCCGTACTGTACCTGTCCTGGGAGTGTTTGATGGGGACAGTGTAGAGAGAGCTTTACTCTGTATCTAACCCCCGTACTGTACCTGTCCTGGGAGTGTTTGATGGGGACAGTGTAGAGGGAGCTTTACTCTGTATCTAACCCCATGCTGTGCCTGTCCTGGGAGTGTTTGGGGACAGTGTAGAAGGGAGCTTTACTCTGTATCTAACCCCCGTACTGTACCTGTCCTGGGAGTGTTTGATGGGGACAGTGTAGAGGGAGCTATACTCTGTACCTAACCCCCGTACTGTACCTGTCCTGGGAGTGTTTGATGGGGACAGTGTAGAGAGAGCTTTACTCTGTATCTAACCCCCGTACTGTACCTGTCCTGGGAGTGTTTGGGGACAGTGTAGAGAGAGCTTTACTCTGTATCTAACCCCCGTACTGTACCTGTCCTGGGAGTGTTTGGGGACAGTGTAGAGAGAGCTTTACTCTGTATCTAACCCCGTACTGTACCTGTCCTGGGAGTGTTTGATGGGGACAGTGTAGAGGGAGCTTTACTCTGTATCTAACCCCCGTACTGTGCCTGTCCTGGGAGTGTTTGATGTGGACAGTGTAGAGGGAGCTTTACTCTGTATCTAACCCCGTACTGCACTGATCTGAATCTGCTTTTGGGACACTAAAGACAGCTTCACCCTGCATCCTGAAATAATGGACTGCAGGTTGGTTGGAAACTACTCTTCAAAGCTGGCGCAGAGTGTGTGCTGCTGCTTTCGAAAAATCTGTAGTTGAATGCTGCCATCTTCCTCTCTACTAGCAGTTGCCCTTTTCTGGTGCTCCTCTTCACTGCCTTATCAACATTGATTCTGTCAGGAAGGTTAGTGAGAAGAAATAGGAACAAGAGCAAGCCATTCAGGCCTTCCATTTACTCACCTTTAAAAGAAAGATAAATTTAGATTTATATTGTGCCTCAGGACATCCCAAAGTGCTTTACTTTGAATTGCGTTGTCACTGTTGTAGTACAGTAAATGCAGCAGCCAGTTTGCATGCAGTCAGGTTCCACAAAGAGCAGTGAGTTAAATGACCAGATAATTTTTTGTTAGTGATGTTGATTGAAGGATAAATATTTGCCCCAGAATACTAGGAGAGAAGACCACTGCTTTTCTTCAAATAGTGCCTTTTATGTCCACCTGAGAGGGCAGACAGTGCCTCAGTTTAACATCTTATCTGAAAGATGGCATCTCTGACAGTGCAGCACTCTCTGCTGCCTCTTTGACAATGCTGTGCTCTCTACTGCCTCTCTGACAGGCTGTACTCCCTCAGCACTGTGCTGTACTGTCGGCCTAGATGTTGTGTCCAAGTCGCTGGAGTGGAACTTGAACTTGCTACCTTCTCAGAGGTGAGGGTGGAACTAGCTGAGCCACAGTTAACCCCATATCTCTCAATACACCTACCCAACAAAAAAATTGTTTCAATCTCAGCCCTGGCAATTTAAAATGTCCACCAGCTTTTTGGACAAGAGATACATTATTAACAAGGTGATGTGCAAGACTTTAGTTAGGTTGCAGTTGGTACGTTATGGCCAGTATTGAGCACCCGAAACAAAGGGAAGGGTCTAGTTTTGCTTTTCTAGGAGTTTAAAAGAGATGTGGGGTTACACCTATGATGAACCTGAAGGAAATGGAGCTGTTTCCACTTGGAGCTGGGAGGGTTCTATCCCTGTGACCTACCTCCAGCCTTACAACCCTCCAAGATCTCTGCGCTCCTCCAATTCTGGCCTCTTGCGCATCCCCAATTTTAATCGTTCCAACGTTGGCTGCAGTGCCTTCAGCTTCCTGGGCCCTAAGTTCTGGAATTCACTCCCGAAACCTCTCTGCTTTCTCTCTCTCTCTCTCTCTCTCTCTCCTCCTTTCAGATTTTGGATCAAAACATCTCTTTATGTGGCTTGATATCAATGTTTTGGTGATTTCCTCTTCTGTGAAGTGCTTTGAGATGTTTTACTGCATTGCGGTCCCATATAATTGCTTGTTATTGATGTCCTAATGGAGATCTTGAAGATGCTGTTCTTCTTCTCCCCCCCCCCCCCCCCCCCCACACCTAGATTGCAGCCAATGCGATTCTGGGGGACAACATCCGCGTAAAGGCCTTGTCGTGTGTGAGCTTCCTGATCAAAGTGAAAGGAAAGGTGAGAGGCACTTCGACTTGTTAAAAATTACACTGGGAATTGGGACACAGTAGATAAGTTCACTTCTTTCAGATGGGGGATTGGGTGGGCACTGGGTCAGATGTTGACCAATCACTGTCTGGAACCTGAAGTCTAACCCAGCCCCAGATGGGAGATGCAGATTTTCTCTTTGCTTTATCCGAGGGGACATGAATGAAGTTTGTAGATACCTTAAATCTGAGGTGTGGCACCTGCCACTCTTGTCCACCTGCGGAGGCACAGAGTTACACAAAGCTGACGTGCCGGGTCTGTGCATCTCACTGGCTGTCTTTGCGCTGGTCATCGGTTGTGTAATGCAGCCAAAAGCACCACAGCCTGACAACAGAAAGAAACTAAAAATAATGCTGGAAATCCACTGCAGATCCAGCAGCATCTGCTAAGGGGAAGGACAGGCTGAATGGATGTAGACCCTTTGTTGGAATGAAAACAAGGCTCTTAAAGGGCTGCACAAAATATTGCTGTCTCAAGATGATTTCCCTGGAGCACTCATCAGTTTTCATCTCTGAACAGAGTAATGCAGCCTATCTGTTTGCAGGGATATCTGACAGTGTGTTAACCTGAGTAATGCAGCCCATCAGTCTGTCTGTTTACAGGATTCAAAAATTCTCAAGCTGTTTAAATCCTTTGATCGCCTCAACACCTCCCCGCACCCCCCGTAACCTCCTTCAGCCCTCCGAGATCTCTGCTGTTTGGCAGCTCCGGCATTCCTTTACTCTGCTATTGGTGCTGTGCCTTCTGCCGTCTAGGCCCTAACTTATGGTATTTCCTGCCGAAATCTCTCTGCCGCTTTACCGCTCCTCTTTTAAGATATTGCTTAAAAACTACCTCTTTGACCATATATTTAGTTCATGATAATGCTATTGTGAAGCACCGTGGGGATGCCTTCCTGTCAGAGTGCCCAATAAATGCAGATTGTTGTGACTAGCACATGTGTTAACCTGAGTAATGTAGCCCAATGCTCAACTTATAACTTTCCTTGTGCCTAAACAGGCGATACTGAAACAGAAGCTGCTCCCCAGTATCCTGAATGTGCTATACCCCATAATGTGTACCCCACCACCAGAGGGGGAAATGGATCCCGAGGACCTTGATCTGGAAGACGACATTGAGGATGAGGTGGAAGCTCAGACTCCAAAACACTTCTCTGCACAGGTACTTGGGAGGACAGTGTAAGATCGGAGATGGAAGAAAATTCCTAAATGGATCCTGTGCCCCAACCTGATGTGTAACAGTCCACGCCTCAGGAGCGTAATGTAGAGGTGATTCAGTGGGTAGCACTATTTTTCTGGGTTTAAGTCCCAATCTAGAAGCCAGAGCTCAAAATTAAGGTCCAATGCACTAGGCGCCAGCACTGAGTGAGCGCTGCTCTGTAGGAAGGTCAGTACTGAGGGAGCGTCGCACTGTCAGAGGGTCAGTGGTGATGGTGTGCCCCACTGTTGGAGGAGGGTCAGTACTGAGGGAGTGCCGCACTGTCGGAGGGTCAGTACTGAGGGAGTGCCGCACTGTCGGAGGGTCAGTACTGAGGGAGTGCCGCACTGTCGGAGGGTCGGTACTAAGGGAACACCGCACTGTCGGAGGGTCAGTGTTGAGGGAGTGCCGCACTGTTGGAGGAGGGTCAGTACTGAGAGAGTGCCGCACTGTCGGAGGGTCAGTACTGAGGGAGTGCCGCACTGTCGGAGGGTCAGTACTGAGGGAGTGCCGCACTGTCGGAGGGTCAGTACTGAGGGAGTGCCGCACTGTCGGAGGGTCAGTACTGAGGGAGTGCTGCACTGTCGGAGGGTCAGTACTGAGGGAGTGCTGCACTGTCGGAGGGTCAGTACTGAGGGAGTGCTGCACTGTCGGAGGGTCAGTACTGAGGGAGTGCTGCACTGTCGGAGGGTCAGTACTGAGGGAGTGCTGCACTGTCGGAGGGTCAGTACTGAGGGAGTGCTGCACTGTCGGAGGGTCAGTACTGAGGGAGTGCTGCACTGTCGGAGGGTCAGTACTGAGGGAGTGCTGCACTGTCGGAGGGTCAGTACTGAGGGAGTGCTGCACTGTCGGAGGGTCAGTACTGAGGGAGTGCTGCACTGTCGGAGGGTCAGTACTGAGGGAGTGCTGCACTGTCGGAGGGTCAGTACTGAGGGAGTGCTGCACTGTCGGAGGGTCAGTACTGAGGGAGTGCTGCACTGTCGGAGGGTCAGTACTGAGGGAGTGCTGCACTGTCGGAGGGTCAGTACTGAGGGAGTGCTGCACTGTCGGAGGGTCAGTACTGAGGGAGTGCTGCACTGTCGGAGGGTCAGTACTGAGGGAGTGCTGCACTGTCGGAGGGTCAGTGTTGAGGGAGCGCCGCGCTGTCGGAGGGTCAGTACTGAGGGAGCGCCGCACTGTCGGAGGGTCAGTGTTGAGGGAGCGCCGCACTGTCGGAGAGTCAGTGTTGAGGGAGCGCCGCACTGTGGGGGGGTTGGTACTGAGGGAGCGCCGCACTGTGGGGGGGTTGGTACTGAGGGAGTGCCGCACTGTCGGGGGGTCAGTACTGAGGGAGTGCCGCACTGTCGGGGGGTCAGTACTGAGGGAGTGCCGCACTGTCGGAGGGTCAGTACTGAGGGAGTGCCGCACTGTCGGAGGGTCAGTACTGAGGGACGCCACACTGTCGGAGGGTCAGTATTGAGGGAGCGCCGCACTGTCGGAGGGTCAGTATTGAGGGAGCGCCGCAGTGTCCGGGGGTCGGTACTAAGGCAGCGCTGCAGTGTCAGAGTTATCGTCTTTGGGATGAGACGTTAAGCGGGGTCACATGGGCACACACATGTATACATGTGCACACCCTTCATTCTCTTGTAACTTTATCATTGTGAAAAGGTGGTGACTGGTGGTCACCTGAATATATGATGCAGACAAAACTGTTGGAAAAGATTGTATTGAATAGTCTGTAGCCCCTAATTGTTTTCCATGACAGGGCATGGGGATGTGGCTGTAGCCTGGATAGAATGCTCTCACAAGCCTTACCTTGTGGTTCCGAAATGTATTTTTTGCAGAAGAAATGTTGCATCGTGTCTGCAACTGGTGTTTAAAGAACACAGCTGCAACTCCCGTCCTTAACTGCAACCATGAAGTAATCAAAACTTCGAACTCCAAGGCTCTGCTGGAGCGAGCATTTGTGACTGTCAGGGCTAGGAAGACTGCTGTCGGATTGGCACCAGTTTGAAACATCTGTCTGCTCTCTCTTAGGTGATCGACATGCTGGCTCTGCATTTGCCTCCAGAGAAGCTATTTTCTCAGTTGGTGAGTTGAAGCCTGACCATGATGAATGGGCCAGGGGTTGGGAGAAGGCTGCTTGGCTCGACCTCCTGAGGTACTGAATAGAGGCAAGTGGCAGCACAGAAGTGCTCAGAGATCAAACCTTTGGAATGATCATGTTGTGGTTAGGGTCAGCAAAGAGGAAACAGTCCAGGGGTCAGGATGTCAGAGGCTTGATGTGTGTTCGGGGAGAACATGAAGCAAGGGGGAGGTTGCCAAGGCAGAGTGGACCAGAGGCGGTGGAGAGATTTAAGGATGCGTTTAAATTTAATATGCTGGGCGACGGAGCCAAGCTAGGTGAGCAAGGATGAGGCATGATGCCAAATGGGATACGCTATGGGATAAGAAATGGGCAGCAATGTAGAGTGATCAGTGGAAAATAAGAAAGACCGTTGAAATAATTGCATCCGGAGGTGACAAAAATGAGGCTAAGGGTTTCAATAGCAGACAGACCCAGTAGGGGTGGAGTTGAGCAATGTTGAGGTCTATGTGATGGGTAGGATGTAGAGTTTGTAGTTCATCTGTAGGCCAAACAGGAGACCAAGACTGCCCAGTTCAAGCGAAACCTGAATGAGTTCCCAGGGCTGGGAATGGAGTTGTTGGCAAGACAGCTCAGTTCCTCATGGAGGCTGGAAACTGTGTCTTCGGTCTTCCTGATTTTCAGGTGATGTAAGTTGCAGTTTACCCATGATTTAATCCCAGACAGTAGTCTGATGGCGCATAGGTGGATGCAGAGTCCTGAGAGGTGACGGCGTGGGGAAATTATAATTGGCATTCATGTAGAAACTGAATGATGTTGTCAAAAGGGCAGCTTGCAGATGACGAAGAAGGGATCCAAGAAAGAGCCTTCAGGGTATCTGGAGATGAAGTGTGGATTTGGAAGGGAAGTCTGTTGTTTATTTGGTGATATCTAGGGATGACTGTGTGGGTTTGGAAGGGAAGTCAGTGTTGTTGTATATTTGGTGATACCTGGAGATAACAGTGTGGGTTTGGAAGGGAAGTCAGTGTTGTTTATTTGGAGATATCTGGGGATGACAGTGTGGGTTTGGAAGGGAAGTCAGTGTTGTTTATTTGGGGATATCTGGAGATGACTGTGGGTTTGGAAGGGAAATCAGTATTGTTTATTTGGTGATATCTGGAGATGACTGTGTGGGTTTGGAAGGGAAATCAGTGTTGTTTATTTGGTGATATCTGGAGATGACAGTGTGGGTTTGGAAGGGAAGTCAGGGAAGTCAGTGTTGTTTATTTGGGGATATCTGGAGATGACAGTGTGGGTTTGGAAGGGAAGTCAGTGTTGTTTATTTGGGGATATCTGGAGATGACAGTGTGGGTTTGGAAGGGAAATCAGTATTGTTTATTTGGGGATATCTGGAGATGACAGTGTGGGTTTGGAAGGGAGGTCAGTGTTGTTTATTTGGGGATATCTGGAGATGACAGTGTGGGTTTGGAAGGGAAGTCAGTGTTGTTTATTTGGGGATATCTGGAGATGACAGTGTGGGTTTGGAAGGGAAATCAGTATTGTTTATTTGGGGATATCTGGAGATGACAGTGTGGGTTTGGAAGGGAAATCAGTATTGTTTATTTGTGGATATCTGGAGATGACAGTGTGGGTTTGGAAGGGAAATCAGTATTGTTTATTTGTGGATATCTGGAGATGACAGTGTGGGTTTGGAAGGGAAGTCAGTGTTGTTGTGATTTTGGGATATCTGGAGATGACAGTGTGGGTGTGGAAGGGAAGTCAGTGTTGTTTATTTGGTGATATCTGGGGGATGACAGTGTGGGATTGGAAGGGAAGTCAGTGTTGATGTTTATTTGGGGATATCTGGAGATGACAGTGTGTGTTTGGAAGGGAATCAGTGTTGTTTATTTGGGGATATCTGGAGATGAGAGTGTGGGTTTGGAAGGGAAGTTAATGTTGTGATTTGGGGATATGTGGGGATGACAGTGTGGGTTTGGAAGGGAACTCAGTGTTGATATTTATTTGGTGATATCTGGAGATGACAGTGTGGGTTTGGGAGGGAACTCAGTGTTGATATTTATTTGGTGATATCTGGAGATGACAGTGTGGGTTTGGGAGGGAACTCAGTGTTGATATTTATTTGGTGATATCTGGAGATGACAGTGTGGGTTTGGAAGGGAAGTCAGTGTTGATGTTTATTTGGTGACATCTGGAGATGACTGTGGGTTTGGAAGGGAAGTCAGTGTTGTTTATTTGGTGATATTTCGAGATGACAGTGTGGGTTTGGAAGGGAAGTGAGTGTTGTGATTTGGGGATATCTGGAGAGGACAGTGTGGGTTTGGAAGGGAAGTCAGTGTTGACGTTTATTTGGGCATATCTGGAGATGACAGTGTGGGTTTGGAAGGGAAGTCTGTGTTATTTATTTGGTGATATCTGGAGAGGACAGTGTGGGTTTGGAAGGGAAGTCAGTGTTGACGTTTATTTGGGCATATCTGGAGATGACAGTGTGGGTTTGGAAGGGAAGTCTGTGTTATTTATTTGGTGATATCTGGAGATGACAGTGTGGGTTTGAAAGGGAAGTCAGTGTTGTTGTGATCTGGTGATATCTGGAGATGTCAGTGTGGGTTTGGAAGGGAAGTCAGTGTTGTTTATTTGGTGATATCTGGAGATGACAGTGTGGGTTTGGAAGGGAAGTCAGTGTTGTTGTGATTTTGGGATATCTGGAGATGACAGTGTGGGTGTGGAAGGGAAGTCAGTGTTGTGATTTGGGGATATCTGGGGGATGACAGTGTGGGATTGGAAGGGAAGTCAGTGTTGATGTTTATTTGGGGATATCTGGAGATGACAGTGTGTGTTTGGAAGGGAATCAGTGTTGTTTATTTGGGGATATCTGGAGATGAGAGTGTGGGTTTGGAAGGGAAGTTAATGTTGTGATTTGGGGATATGTGGGGATGACAGTGTGGGTTTGGAAGGGAACTCAGTGTTGATATTTATTTGGTGATATCTGGAGATGACAGTGTGGGTTTGGGAGGGAACTCAGTGTTGATATTTATTTGGTGATATCTGGAGATGACAGTGTGGGTTTGGAAGGGAAGTCAGTGTTGATGTTTATTTGGTGACATCTGGAGATGACTGTGGGTTTGGAAGGGAAGTCAGTGTTGTTTATTTGGTGATATTTCGAGATGACAGTGTGGGTTTGGAAGGGAAGTGAGTGTTGTGATTTGGGGATATCTGGAGAGGACAGTGTGGGTTTGGAAGGGAAGTCAGTGTTGACGTTTATTTGGGCATATCTGGAGATGACAGTGTGGGTTTGGAAGGGAAGTCTGTGTTATTTATTTGGTGATATCTGGAGAGGACAGTGTGGGTTTGGAAGGGAAGTCAGTGTTGACGTTTATTTGGGCATATCTGGAGATGACAGTGTGGGTTTGGAAGGGAAGTCTGTGTTATTTATTTGGTGATATCTGGAGATGACAGTGTGGGTTTGGAAGGGAATCAGTGTTGTTTATTTGGGGATATCTGGAGATGACAGTGTGTGTTTGGAAGGGAATCAGTGTTGTTTATTTGGGGATATCTGGAGATGACAGTGTGGGTTTGGAAGGGAAGTCAGTGTTGTTGTGATCTGGTGATATCTGGAGATGACAGTGTGGGTTTGAAAGGGAAGTCAGTGTTGTTGTGATCTGGTGATATCTGGAGATGTCAGTGTGGGTTTGGAAGGGAAGTCAGTGTTGTTTATTTGGGGATATCTGGAGATGACTGTGTGGGTTTGGAAGGGAATCAGTGTTGTTTATTTGGGGATATCTGGAGATGACAGTGTGTGTTTGGAAGGGAATCAGTGTTGTTTATTTGGGGATATCTGGAGATGACTGTGGGTTTGGAAGGGAAGTCAGTGTTGTTTATTTGGGGATATCTGGAGATGACAGTGTGGGTTTGGAAGGGAAGTCAGTGTTATTTATTTGGTGATATCTGGAGATGACAGTGTGGGTTTGAAAGGGAAGTCAGTGTTGTTGTGATCTGGTGATATCTGGAGATGTCAGTGTGGGATTGGAAGGGAAGTCAGTGTTGATGTTTATTTGGGGTTATCTGGAGATGACAATGTGGGTTTGGAAGGGAATCAGTGTTGTTTATTTGGGGGTATCTGGAGATGACAGTGTGTGTTTGGAAGGGAATCAGTGTTGTTTATTTGGGGATATCTGGAGAGGATAGTGTGGGTTTGGAAGGGAACGCAGTGTTATTGTGATTTGGGAATATCTGGAGATGACAGTGTGGGTTTGGAAGGGAAGTTAATGTTGTGATTTGGGGATATCTGGAGATGAGAGTGTGGGTTTGGAAGGGAAGTCAGTGTTGTTGTGATCTGGTGATATCTGGAGATGTCAGTGTGGGATTGGAAGGGAAGTCAGTGTTGATGTTTATTTGGGGTTATCTGGAGATGACAATGTGGGTTTGGAAGGGAAGTCAGTGTTGTTTATTTGGTGATATCTGGAGATGACAGTGTGGGTTTGAAAGGGAAGTCAGTGTTGTTGTGATCTGGTGATATCTGGAGATGTCAGTGTGGGATTGGAAGGGAAGTCAGTGTTGATGTTTATTTGGGGTTATCTGGAGATGACAATGTGGGTTTGGAAGGGAATCAGTGTTGTTTATTTGGGGGTATCTGGAGATGACAGTGTGTGTTTGGAAGGGAATCAGTGTTGTTTATTTGGGGATATCTGGAGAGGATAGTGTGGGTTTGGAAGGGAACGCAGTGTTATTGTGATTTGGGGATATCTGGAGATGAGAGTGTGGGTTTGGAAGGGAAGTTAATGTTGTGATTTGGGGATATCTGGGGATGACAGTGTGGGTTTGGAAGGGAACTCAGTGTTGATATTTATTTGGTGATATCTGGACATGACAGTGTGGGTTTGGAAGGGAACTCAGTGTTGATGTTTATTTGGGCATATCTGGAGATGACAGTGTGGGTTTGGAAGGGAAGTAAGTGTTTATTTGGTGATATCTGGAGATGACAGTGTGGGTTTGGAAGGGAAGTAAGTGTTTATTTGGTGATATCTGGAGATGACAGTGTGGGTTTGGAAGGGAAGTCAGTGTTTATTTGAGGATATCTGGGGATGACAGCGTGGGTTTGGAAGGGAACTCAGTGTTGATATTTATTTGGTGATATCTGGACATGACAGTGTGGGTTTGGAAGGGAACTCAGTGTTTTTTATTTGGGGATATCTAGGGGATGACAGTGTGGGTTTGGAAGGGAAGTCAGTGTTGTTTATTTGGTGATATCTGGAGATGACAGTGTGGGTTTGGAAGGGAAGTAAGTGTTTATTTGGGGATATCTGGAGATGACAGTGTGGGTTTGGAAGGGAAGTCAGTGTTGATGTTTATTTGGTGATATCTGGAGATGACAGTGTGGGTTTGGAAGGGAAGTAAGTGTTTATTTGGGGATATCTGGAGATGACAGTGTGGGTTTGGAAGGGAAGTCAGTGTTGTTTATTTGGTGATATCTGGAGATGACAGTGTGGGTTTGGAAGGGAAGTCAGTGTTGTTTATTTGGTGATATCTGGGGATGACAGTGTGGGTGTGGAAGGGAAGTCAGTGTTTTTTATTTGGGGATATCTAGGGGATGACAGTGTGGGTTTGGAAGGGAAGTCAGTGTTGTTTTTTTGGTGATATCTGGAGATGACAGTGTGGGTTTGGAAGGGAAGTCAGTGTTGTTGTGATTTGGTGATATCTGGGGATGACAGTGTGGGCTTGGAAGGGAAGTCAGTGTTTTTTATTTGGGGATATCTAGGGGATGACAGTGTGGGTTTGGAAGGGAAGTCAGTGTTGTTTTTTTGGTGATATCTGGAGATGACAGTGTGGGTTTGGAAGGGAAGTCAATGTTGTTTATTTGTTGAAATCTGGAGATGACACTGGGGGTTTGGAAGGGAAGTCAGTGTTGTTGTGATTTGGTGATATCTGGGGATGACAGTGTGGGTGTGGAAGGGAAGTCAGTGTTTTTTATTTGGGGATATCTAGGGGATGACAGTGTGGGTTTGGAAGGGAAGTCAGTGTTGTTTTTTTGGTGATATCTGGAGATGACAGTGTGGGTTTGGAAGGGAAGTCAATGTTGTTTATTTGGTGATATCTGGAGATGATAGTGTGGGTTTGGAAGGGAAGTCAGTGTTGTTTTTTTGGTGATATCTGGAGATGACAGTGTGGGTTTGGAAGGGAAGTCAGTGTTGTTGTGATTTGGTGATATCTGGGGATGACAGTGTGGGTTTGGAAGGGAAGTCAGTGTTTTTTATTTGGGGATATCTAGGGGATGACAGTGTGGGTTTGGAAGGGAAGTCAGTGTTGTTTTTTTGGTGATATCTGGAGATGATAGTGTGGGTTTGGAAGGGAAGTCAATGTTGTTTATTTGTTGAAATCTGGAGATGACACTGGGGGTTTGGAAGGGAAGTCAGTGTTGTTGTGATTTGGTGATATCTGGAGATGACAGTGTGGGTTTGGAAGGGAAGTCAGTATTGACGTTTATTTGGGGATATCTGGAGATGACAGTGTGGGTGTGGAAGGGAAGTCAGTATTGACGTTTATTTGGGGATATCTGGAGATGACAGTGTGGGTTTGGAATGGAAGTCAGTGTTGACGTTTATTTGGGGATATCTGGAGATGACTGTGTGGGTTTGGAAGGGAAGTCAGTGTTGACGTTTATTTGGGCATATCTGGAGATGACAGTGTGGGTTTGGAAGGGAATCAGTGTTGTTTATTTGGGGATATCTGGAGATGACTGTGTGGGTTTTGAAGGGAAGTCAGTGTTGTGATTTGGGGATATCTGGGGATGACAGTGTGGGATTGGAAGGGAATCAGTGTTGATGTTTATTTGGGGTTATCTGGGGATGACAATGTGGGTTTGGAAGGGAATCAGTGTTGTTTATTTGGAGATATCTGGAGATGACAGTGTGTGTTTGGAAGGGAATCAGTGTTGTTTATTTGGAGATATCTGGAGATGACAGTGTGTGTTTGGAAGGGAAGTCAGTGTTATTGTGATTTGGGGATATCTGGGGATGACAGTGTGGGATTGGAAGGGAA
This sequence comes from Heterodontus francisci, assembly GCF_036365525.1. NCBI lineage: Eukaryota > Metazoa > Chordata > Chondrichthyes > Heterodontiformes > Heterodontidae > Heterodontus > Heterodontus francisci. Next base: position 729,292 of record NC_090404.1, on the reverse strand, counting down.
TCATTGTTGATGTTTATTTGGGGTTATCTGGAGATGACAATGTGGGTTTGGAAGGGAATCAGTGTTGTTTATTTGGAGATATCTGGAGATGACAGTGTGTGTTTGGAAGGGAATCAGTGTTGTTTATTTGGAGATATCTGGAGATGAGAGTGTGGGTTTGGAAGGGAAGTCATTGTTGTTTATTTGGTTAGATCTGGAGATGACAGTGTGGGATTGGAAGGGAAGTCATTGTTTATTTGGTTAGATCTGGAGATGACAGTGTGGGTTTGGAAGGGAACTCAGTGTTGATGTTTATTTGGGGATATCTGGAGATGACAGTGTGGGTTTGGAAGGGAAGTCAGTGTTGATGTTTATTTGGTGATATCTGGAGATGACAGTGTGGGTTTGGAAGGGAAGTCAGTGTTGTTTATTTGGGGATATCTGGGAGATGACTGGGTTTGGAAGGGAAGTGAGTGTTGTGATTTGGGGATATCTGGAGATGACAGTGTGGGTTTGGAAGGAAACTCAGTGTTGATGTTTATTTGGGCATATCTGGAGATGACAGTGTGGGTTTGGAAGGGAAGTCTGTGTTTTTGTTTATTTGGTGATATCTGTAGATGACAGTGTGTGTTTGGAAGAGAATCAATGTCGTTTATTTGAGGATATCTGGAGATGACAGTGTGGGTTTGGAAGGGAAGTCAGTGTTGACGTTTATTTGGGCATATCTGGATATGACAGTGTGGGTTTGGAAGTGAAGTCAGTGTTGTTTATTTGGTTATATCTGGAGATGACAGTGTAGGTTTGGAAGGGAAGTCAGTGTTTTTGTTTATTTGGTGATATCTGGAGATGGCGGGATGGGTTTGGAAGGGAAGTCAGTGTTGTTGTGATTTGGTGATATCTGGGGATGACAGTGTGGGATTGGAAGGGAAGTCAGTGTTGTTTATTTGGTTATATCTGGAGATGACAGTGTAGGTTTGGAAGAGAAGTCAGTGTTGTTATTTGGGGATATCTGGGGATGACAGTGTAGGTTTGGAAGGGAAGTCAGTGTTGTTATTTGGGGATATCTGGGGATGACAGTGTGGGTTTGGAAGGGAAGTCAGTGTTGTTATTTGGGGATATCTGGGGATGACAGTGTGGGTTTGGAAGGGAAGTCAGTGTTGTTATTTGGGGATATCTGGGGATGACAGTGTGGGTTTGGAAGGGAAGTCAGTGTTGTTATTTGGGGATATCTGGGGATGACAGTGTAGGTTTGGAAGGGAAGTCAGTGTTGTTATTTGGGGATATCTGGAGATGACAGTGTGGGTTTGGAAGGGAAGTCAGTGTTGTTATTTGGGGATATCTGGGGATGACAGTGTGGGTTTGGAAGGGAAGTCAGTGTTGTTATTTGGGGATATCTGGAGATGACAGTGTAGGTTTGGAAGGGAAGTCAGTGTTGTTATTTGGGGATATCTGGAGATAACAGTGTGGGTTTGGAAGGGAAGTCAGTGTTGTTATTTGGGGATATCTGGAGATGACAGTGTAGGTTTGGAAGGGAAGTCAGTGTTGTTATTTGGGGATATCTGGAGATAACAGTGTGGGTTTGGAAGGGAAGTCAGTGTTGTTATTTGGGGATATCTGGAGATGACAGTGTAGGTTTGGAAGGGAAGTCAGTGTTGTTATTTGGGGATATCTGGGGATGACAGTGTGGGTTTGGAAGGGAAGTCAGTGTTGTTATTTGGGGATATCTGGAGATGACAGTGTGGGTTTGGAAGGGAAGTCAGTGTTGTTATTTGGGGATATCTGGGGATGACAGTGTGGGTTTGGAAGGGAAGTGAGTGTTGTTTATTTGGGGATATCTGGAGATGACAGTGTAGGTTTGGAAGGGAAGTCAGTGTTGTTATTTGGGGATATCTGGGGATGACAGTGTGGGTTTGGAAGGGAAGTCAGTGTTGTTATTTGGGGATATCTGGGGATGACAGTGTGGGTTTGGAAGGGAAGTCAGTGTTGTTATTTGGGGATATCTGGAGATGACAGTGTGGGTTTGGAAGGGAAGTCAGTGTTGTTATTTGGGGATATCTGGGGATGACAGTGTGGGTTTGGAAGGGAAGTCAGTGTTGTTATTTGGGGATATCTGGAGATGACAGTGTGGGTTTGGAAGGGAAGTGAGTGTTGTTATTTGGGGATATCTGGGGATGACAGTGTGGGTTTGGAAGGGAAGTGAGTGTTATTTGGGGATATCTGGGGATGAGAGTGGAGGTTTGGAAGGGAAGTCAGTGTTGTTGTTTATTTGGTGATATCTGGGGATGACAGTGTGGGTTTGGAAGGGAAGTCAGTGTTGTTATTTGGGGATATCTGGAGATGACAGTGTGGGTTTGGAAGGGAAGTGAGTGTTGTTATTTGGGGATATCTGGGGATGACAGTGTGGGTTTGGAAGGGAAGTCAGTGTTGTTATTTGGGGATATCTGGGGATGACAGTGTGGGTTTGGAAGGGAAGTGAGTGTTGTTATTTGGGGATATCTGGGGATGACAGTGTGGGTTTGGAAGGGAAGTGAGTGTTATTTGGGGATATCTGGGGATGAGAGTGGAGGTTTGGAAGGGAAGTCAGTGTTGTTGTTTATTTGGTGATATCTGGGGATGACAGTGTGGGTTTGGAAGGGAATCACAGAAGCTTTACTGTGCAGAAGGAGGCCAGTTGGCCCATCGTGTGATCTGTGTTGGCTGTGCACGAAGAGCCAAGAATAAAAGCAGGGCTGTGGTCCAGTGCTGAACAGTGGAGGAGAGGCAATGTTGATGGATGGCTTAACTTCCCCATGTAAAATATCGCTGTGAGGTCAAGGAGTGAAACACCCAAATTGTGATTGTGACTTTGAGCAGGGTCCTGATTTGAGAATAATGGATATGGATCTGTGTGCCTGAAATTCATTCTTGCAGTTAGCTGATGGATTGTCGGCCTAGTTCTGAGGATCTTAACTGGACCAGATAGTTCTGCTCCTCTAATGTTAGCAGCTGCGATAGTGATGGTAAAGTTTGGCCAGCTTTGTGAGGGCTGCACCAATTTAGCCATGTCTCTAAGTTCATTTCAGAGGATTACGTTGACTGTGATGATGCCTTACGGTTAAATAATGACCGACACTGGCTCGTACAAGAAAAATGGCCAGTTGTGAGGTACTGGCATTGAGGTTTTGCGCCCCAGCCTGAGTGAGCTCTGCCAGGTGAGGACAGGCACAAAGCAATTTGGTCAAATTCTTTCATGGAGAGCAGTTGTAATTTAAGGCTGGAATTTGCCCCTCCGTTGCTGGTTGCTGTTGTGGTAGAATGAATGATGTTGTTCTGTAAATAACTCTTTCCCCGATGCCAGTCACTCTTGAAATGATTTAACTCACTGTTTCTCTTGCATAGACACCGCTGATGGAGCCAGCACTGAGGAGTGATAATCCATATGAAAGGAAGGCTGGCCTGATGAGTATGGCTGTGCTGGCAGAGGGCTGTGCAGACCACATTCGCCAGAAGTGAGTTCAACCAACAAAACAAGGGTGGAGTCTTCGCAAAACGATGCTATCAGTGCACTCTCCAAAATAGTCTACGGACTGCAATGTTAACACCCATCAGTAAACAGTGTAATAGGGATATCGACTGCAATGTTAACACCCATCAGTACACACTGTAATAGGGATATAGACTGCAGTGTAAACACCCATCAGTACACACTGTAATAGGGATATAGACTGCAGTGTAAACACCCATCAGTACACAGTGTAATAGGGATATAGACTGCAGTGTAAACACCCATCAGTACACACTGTAATAGGGATATAGACTGCAGTGTAAACACCCATCAGTACACAGTGTAATAGGGATATAGACTGCAGCGTAAACACCCATCAGTACACAGTGTAATAGGGCTATAGACTGCAGTGTAAACACCCATCAGTACTCACTGTAATAGAGATATAGACTACAGTGTAAACACCCATCAGTACACACTGTAATAGGGATATAGACTGCAGTGTAAACACCCATCAGTACACACTGTAATAGGGATATAGACTGCAGTGTAAACATCCATCAGTACACAGTGTAATAGGGATATAGACTGCAGTGGAAACACCCATCAGTACACAGTGTAATAGGGATATAGACTGCAGTGTAAACACCCATCAGTACACACTGTAATAGGGATTTAGACTGCTGTGTGAACATCCATCAGTACACACTGCAATAGGGATATAGACTGCAGTGTAAACACCCATCAGTACACACTGTAATAGGGATATAGACTGCAGTGTAAACACCCATCAGTACTCACTGTAATAGGGATATAGACTGCAGTGTAAACACCCATCAGTACACAGTGTAATAGGGATATAGAGTGTAGTGTAAACACCCATCAGTACACAGTGTAATAGGGATATAGACTGCAGTGTAAACACCCATCAGTACACACTGTAATAGGGATATAGACTGCAGTGTAAACACCCATCAGTACACAGTGTAATAGGGATATAGACTGCAGTGTAAACACCCATCAGTACACAGTGTAATAGGGATATAGACTGCAGTGTAAACACCCATCAGTACACACTGTAATAGGGATATAGACTGCAGTGTAAACACCCATCAGTACACAGTGTAATAGGGATATGGACTGCAGTGTAAACACCTGTCAGGACACAGTGTAATAGGGATATAGACTGCAGTGTAAACACCCATCAGTACACACTGTAATAGGGATACAGACTGCAGTGTAAACACCCATCAGTACACACTGTAATAGGGATACAGACTGCAGTGTAAACACCCATCAGTACACACTGTAATAGGGATATAGACTGCAGTGTAAACACCCATCAGTACACAGTTTAATAGGGATATAGACTGCAGTGTGAACATCCATCAGTACACACTGTAATAGGGATATAGACTGCAGTGTAAACACCCATCAGTACACAGTGTAATAGGGATATAGACTGCAGTGTAAACACCCATCAGTACACAGTGTAATAGGGATATAGACTGCAGTGTAAACACCCATCAGTACACAGTGTAATAGGGATATCGACTGCAGTGTAAACACCCATCAGTACACACTGTAATAGGGATATCGACTGCAGTGTAAACACCCATCAGTACACACTGTAATAGGGATATCGACTGCAGTGTAAACACCCATCAGTACACACTGTAATAGAGATATCGACTGCAGTGTAAACACCCATCAGTACACACTGTAATAGGGATATCGACTGCAGTGTAAACACCCATCAGTACACAGTGTAATAGGGATATAGACTGCAGTGTAAATACCCATCAGTACACAGTGTAATAGGGATATAGACTGCAGTGTAAACACCCATCAGTACACAGTGTAATAGGGATATAGACTGCAGTGTAAATACCCATCAGTACACACTGTAATAGGGATATCGACTGCAGTGTAAACACCCATCAGTACACAGTGTAATAGGGATATAGACTGCAGTGTAAATACCCATCAGTACACAGTGTAATAGGGATATAGACTGCAGTGTAAACACCCATCAGTACACAGTGTAATAGGGATATCGACTGCAGTGTAAACACCCATCAGTACACAGTGTAATAGGGATATAGACTGCAGTGTAAACACCCATCAGTACAGAGTGTAATAGGGATATAGACTGCAGTGTAAACACCCATCAGTACACAGTGTAATAGGGATATAGACTGCAGTGTAAACACCCATCAGTACACAGTGTAATAGGGATATAGACTGCAGTGTAAACACCCATCAGTACACACTGTAATAGGGATATAGACTGCAGTGTAAACATCCATCAGTACACAGTGTAATAGGGATATAGACTGCAGTGTAAACACCCATCAGTACACAGTGTAATAGGGATATAGACTGCAGTGTAAACACCCATCAGTACACACTGTAATAGGGATATAGACTGCAGTGTAAACACCCATCAGTACACACTGTAATAGGGATATAGACTGCAGTGTAAACACCCATCAGTACTCACTGTAATAGGGATTTAGACTGCAGTGTAAACACCCATCAGTACACACTGTAATAGGGATATCGACTGCAGTGTAAACACCCATCAGTACACAGTGTAATAGGGATATGGACTGCAGTGTAAACATCCATCAGTACACACTGTAATAGGGATACAGACTGTAGTGTAAACACCCATCAGTACACAGTGTAATAGGGATATCGACTGCAGTGTAAACACCCATCAGTACACAGTGTAATAGGGATATGGACTGCAGTGTAAACACCCATCAGTACACACTGTAATAGGGATACAGACTGCAGTGTAAACATCCATCAGTACACAGTGTAATAGGGATATCGACTGCAGTGTAAACACCCATCAGTACACAGTGTAATAGGGATATGGACTGCAGTGTAAACACCCGTCAGTACGCACTGTAATAGGGATATAGACTGCAGTGTAAACACCCATCAGTACACTGTAATAGGGATATAGACTGCAGTGTAAACACCCATCAGTACATACTGTAATAGGGATACAGACTGCAGTGTAAACACCCGTCAGTACACAGTGTAATAGGGATATAGACTGCAGTGTAAACACCCATCAGTACACACTGTAATCGGGATATAGACTGCAGTGTAAACACCCATCAGTACACACTGTAATAGGGATATAGACTGCAGTGTAAACACCCATCAGTACACAGTGTAATAGGGATGTAGACTGCAGTGTAAACACCCATCAGTACACAGTGTAATAGGGATATAGACTGCAGTGTAAACACCCATCAGTACACAGTGTAATAGGGATATAGACTGCAGTGTAAACACCCATCAGTACACAGTGTAATAGGGATATAGACTGCAGTGTAAACACCCATCAGTACACACTGTAATAGGGATATAGACTGCAGTGTAAACATCCATCAGTACTCACTGTAATAGGGATACAGACTGCAGTGTAAACACCCATCAGTACACAGTGTAATAGGGATATAGACTGCAGTGTAAACACCCATCAGTACACAGTGTAATAGGGATATTGACTGCAGTGTAAACACCCATCAGTACACAGTGTAATAGGGATGTAGACTGCAGTGTAAACACCCGTCAGTACACACTGTAATAGGGATATAGACTGCAGTGTAAACACCCATCAGTACACAGTGTAATAGGGATATAGACTGTAGTGTAAACACCCATCAGTACACAGTGTAATAGGGATATCGACTGCAGTGTAAACACCCATCAGTACACAGTGTAATGGGGATATCGACTGCAGTGTAAACACCCATCAGTACACACTGTAATAGGGATATAGACTGCAGTGTAAACACCCATCAGTACACAGTGTAATAGGGATACAGACTGCAGTGTAAACACCCATCAGTACACACTGTAATAGGGATACAGACTGCAGTGTAAACACCCATCAGTACACAGTGTAATAGGGATATTGACTGCAGTGTAAACACCCATCAGTACACAGTGTAATAGGGATACAGACTGCAGTGTAAACACCCATCAGTACACACTGTAATAGGGATATAGACTGCAGTGTAAACACCCATCAGTACACACTAATAGGGATATCGACTGCAGTGTAAACATCCATCAGTACACAGTGTAATAGGGATATAGACTGCAGTGTAAACACCCATCAGTACACACTGTAATAAGGATATAGACTGCAGTGTAAACACCCATCAGTACACACTGTAATAAGGATATAGACTGCTGTGTAAACACCCATCAGTACGCACTGTAATCGGGATATAGACTGCAGTGTAAACACCCATCAGTACACAGTGTAATAGGGATATAGACTGCAGTGTAAACACCCATCAGTACACACTGTAATAGGGATATAGACTGCAGTGTAAACATCCATCAGTACACACTGTAATAGGGATATAGACTGCAGTGTAAACATCCATCAGTACACAGTGTAATAGGGATATAGACTGCAGTGTAAACACCCATCAGTACACACTGTAATAGGGATACAGACTGCAGTGTAAACACCCATCAGTACACACTGTAGTAGGGATATAGACTGCAGCGTAAACATCCATCAGTACACAGTGTAATAGGGATATAGACTGCAGTGTAAACACCCATCAGTACACAGTGTAATAGGGATATAGACTGCAGTGTAAACATCCATCAGTACACAGTGTAATAGGGATATAGACTGCAGTGTAAACATCCATCAGTGTACATTAATCGGGTCTGTAGACTGCACTGCAACCCCTAAGGGCACAGTCTCTGTACGAAGAATATTTAGTTCCTGTCACTCCTGTAAATCAGTGCAAATGTTTCTTTATGACTTCTTGTCTTTCAGACATCTCCATCCCATGTTGCAGTGTATGTGTCAAGCCCTTACAGATCAGAGCCAGGTTGTCCGCAATGCAGCACTCTTTGCCCTTGGCCAGTTCTCCGAGTTTCTGCAGGTATAAATAAAAGGTTTCAAAGTTCCAATTCATGTTCAGTGAATTACTGAATGATTCTTTATATTTTTTTTACTGTTTCCTTTTCACAAGCTGCTTTATGTGGGAGGGCGGGTGAGTGAGACTTTTCTTTAGTTCAGTTTCAGTGTGTCCTCTTGTGGTTGCTCTCTTGGGCTATTGCTGTCTCACTCTCCCTCCCTGCCTCTTAATATTGCTTCATCCTGTCATGGGTCTTTGCATTCTCATTCTGTCATTTGCCAACCACGTTTGGTGACCTGGTGAAAACATCTACGCTTGTTAAATCACAACCAGCATGTTTTTTTCTCGCTGTGGAGCCTCTCTCCTTTGCTCATTGATGCTCTCTTGATGTGCTTCAATGTTTTGTTTTATTTCATGTCTTTCCCTCTTTTTCTCTTCTCACCCCACAGCCTGATATTAGTAAATATTCCGATGAGATTATGCCACTTCTCCTGAACTACCTGGGCACAATTGACAACTCAAAGGGTGGCCACCTCACCAAGGCTTATTACGCACTGGAGAATTTTGTGGAGAATCTGGGTAAGGTAACACTCTTGTTTTGAACAACTCCTGGTCGAGACTCTGTGAAGTTCTGGTCTCTTTTTCAGGAATTGGAAGACGGTCATTAGGTCTTGGGGCTTTTCCCCAGTCCTTCCTTTGTGCTTAAGGCAAATAGTCGGATTCCTATGAACTGAATCTTAATCTTGCATATATATTATGTTGTGAACTATTTAGCTTCATGTACTGCTGGGTTATACACTTGGAACAGCAAAAAATGCTGCTATATCCTTCCAAACTCACCGGAAGATGGAAAGGCACCACACTGACACACCATGTGGCTCAGGCTAAAACCCCTCATTCATATTTATTGTGAGATAGATTTATGCAGATACAAGAATCTGCATTTAGGTGACGGCCTTTGGACAATATTGAAAATGCTGGTCCCTTGAATTAAACAGGTCTCATTTCAGTGTTAATAGAGAGCAGGTGAGGCTCATTATTGTTTGTATTTAAGGGCTGGGTTTTTGCCCAGTTGGGGAGTTGCCACTGGACAGAGAGTCAGTCCAGAAGGGAAGAGTGGGAACTGATATTTGGACTGAACTATGAATTGACACTAAAACAGTTGTGGATCAGAGATTGTCATTGGCTTCCACATTTTGGTGAATGGACATTTGCCTGTTTAACACCTTGAACATGGAAAAAGGTGCCAGTGACCGTTCCATCTTTCTCCATCGTCCAGCTCTTTCCTTGCTTAATTCCCCAACTACCTATTCAGACATGACCAGAGCATTTTCAGCAATTACTTCTCTTTCCACCTGCTGCACGATTATCTCCAGATTTTGCCCACCACCATCCCTGCCCCCTCCCCCCCCCCCCCCCCCCAACTACCCAACTCTCCTTCACAGTATCTACACTTTTACTCCTCCTCTTTCTCATACACATACTTGTCTTTGTGACAGGATCTGCAGACATCAGCTTCATTGCCACTCTTGTACCTTATGTGAAGAAGTGTTTCTTGACATCACTCTGAATGACATAGCTCTAATTTGAGGGTTATTTTTCCTTGTTCTGGATTCTCGCCACGAGAGGAAATAGTTTCTCTCCATCTACCCCATCAAAGTTTTTAATCATCCTAAACACCTGTATTAAATCACAAGTTAATCTTTTATACTTGCGGGGATACAAGACTAGACTATATAACCTGTCCTTGTAATTTATCTCTTTAGCCCGGTGGCATTCTGGTGAAATTGCAATGCAACCCCTCCAAGGCCAGTACGTCCTTCCTGATGTGTGCCACCCAGAACTGAATGCACTACTGCAGATTACTACATTACAACAATAGCTACATATCAAAAGTGCTTCATTGATTGTAAAGCATTTTGAGGCATTTGTTGGTTGTGAAAAGTGCAATATAAATGCAAGTTTTTTTTTTTAGATGGGGTCTGACCAGTGATTTAACAGATGGTCAGTGCTCCAGATGTGGTCTGATCACTGATTTAACAGATGGTCAGTGCTCCAGATGGGGTGTGATCAGTGATTTAACAGATGGTCAGTGCGCCAGATGTGGTCTGACCACTGATTTAACAGATGGTCAGTGCTCCAGATGTGGTCTGATCAGTGATTAAACAGATGGTCAGTGCCCCAGATGTGGTCTGATCAGTGATTTAACAGATGGTCCATGCTCCAGATGTGGTCTGATCAGTGATTTAACAGATGGTCAGTGCTCCAGATGGGGTCTGATCAGTGATTTAACAGATGGTCAGTGCTCCAGATGTGGTCTGATCAGTGATTTAACAGATGGTCAGTGCTTCAGATGGGGTCTGATCAGTGATTTAACAGATGGTCAGTGCTTCAGATGGGGTCTGATCAGTGATTTAACAGATGGTCAGTGCTCCAGATGTGGTCTGATCAGTGATTTAGCAGATGGTCAGTGCTCCAGATGTGGTCTGATCAGTGATTTAGCAGATGGTCAGTGCTCCAGATGGGGTCTGATCAGTAATTTAGCAGATGGTCAGTGCTCCAGATGTGGTCTGATCAGTGATTTAGCAGATGGTCAGTGCTCCAGATGGGGTCTGATCAGTGATTTAACAGATGGTCAGTGCTCCAGATGTGGTCTGATCAGTGATTTAACAGATGGTCAGTGCTCCAGATGGGGTCTGATCAGTGATTTAACAGATGGTCAGTGCTTCAGATGGGGTCTGATCAGTGATTTAACAGATGGTCAGTGCTTCAGATGGGGTCTGATCAGTGATTTAGCAGATGGTCAGTGCCCCAGATGTGGTCTGATCAGTGATTTAACAGATGGTCAGTGCTCCAGATGAGGTCTGATCAGTGATTTAACAGATGGTCAGTGCTCCAGATGTGGTCTGATCAGTGATTTAACAGATGGTCAGTGCTTCAGATGTGGTCTGATCAGTGATTTAACAGATGGTCAGTGCCCCAGATGTGGTCTGATCAGTGATTTAACAGATGGTCAGTGCTTCAGATGTGGTCTGATCAGTGATTTAACAGATGGTCAGTGCCCCAGATGTGGTCTGATCAGTGATTTAACAGATGGTCAGTGCCCCAGATGTGGTCTGATCAGTGATTTAACAGATGGTCAGTGCTTCAGATGTGGTCTGATCAGTGATTTAACAGATGGTCAGTGCTCCAGATGTGGTCTGATCAGTGATTTAACAGATGGTCAGTGCCCCAGATGTGGTCTGATCAGTGATTTAACAGATGGTCAGTGCTCCAGATGTGGTCTGATCAGTGATTTAACAGATGGTCAGTGCTCCAGATGTGGTCTGATCAGTGATTTAACAGATGGTCAGTGCTTCAGATGTGGTCTGATCAGTGATTTAACAGATGGTCAGTGCTCCAGATGTGGTCTGATCAGTGATTTAACAGATGGTCAGTGCTCCAGATGGGGTCTGATCAGTGATTTAACAGATGGTCAGTGCTCCAGATGGGGTCTGATCAGTGATTTAACAGATGGTCAGTGCCCCAGATGTGGTCTGATCAGTGATTTAACAGATGGTCAGTGCCCCAGATGTGGTCTGATCAGTGATTTAACAGATGGTCAGTGCCCCAGATGTGGTCTGATCGGTGATTTAACAGATGGTCAGTGCTCCAGATGAGGTCTGATCAGTGATTTAACAGATGGTCAGTGCTCCAGATGTGGTCTGATCAGTGATTTAACAGATGGTCAGTGCTTCAGATGTGGTCTGATCAGTGATTTAACAGATGGTCAGTGCCCCAGATGTGGTCTGATCAGTGATTTAACAGATGGTCAGTGCTTCAGATGTGGTCTGATCAGTGATTTAACAGATGGTCAGTGCCCCAGATGTGGTCTGATCAGTGATTTAACAGATGGTCAGTGCCCCAGATGTGGTCTGATCAGTGATTTAACAGATGGTCAGTGCTTCAGATGTGGTCTGATCAGTGATTTAACAGATGGTCAGTGCTCCAGATGTGGTCTGATCAGTGATTTAACAGATGGTCAGTGCCCCAGATGTGGTCTGATCAGTGATTTAACAGATGGTCAGTGCTCCAGATGTGGTCTGATCAGTGATTTAACAGATGGTCAGTGCTCCAGATGTGGTCTGATCAGTGATTTAACAGATGGTCAGTGCTTCAGATGTGGTCTGATCAGTGATTTAACAGATGGTCAGTGCTCCAGATGTGGTCTGATCAGTGATTTAACAGATGGTCAGTGCTCCAGATGGGGTCTGATCAGTGATTTAACAGATGGTCAGTGCTCCAGATGGGGTCTGATCAGTGATTTAACAGATGGTTAGTGCCCCAGATGTGGTCTGATCAGTGATTTAACAGATGGTCAGTGCTCCAGATGGGGTCTGATCAGTGATTTAACAGATGGTCAGTGCTCCAGATGGGGTCTGATCAGTGATTTAACAGATGGTCAGTGCCCCAGATGTGGTCTGATCAGTGATTTAACAGATGGTCAGTGCTCCAGATGAGGTCTGATCAGTGATTTAACAGATGGTCAGTGCTCCAGATGGGGTCTGATCAGTGATTTAACAGATGGTCAGTGCTCCAGATGAGGTCTGATCAGTGATTTAGCAGATGGTCAGTGCTCCAGATGAGGTCTGATCAGTGATTTAGCAGATGGTAAGTGCCCCAGATGTGGTCTGATCAGTGATTTAACAGACGTTCAGTGCTTAACTGCCTTTTATTTTTGCTGGTGCCTTGTGCAGGGAAGAAGATTGAACCGTACCTGCCTACACTGATGGACAGGATGTTAACAGCATTATGCTCGTCCAGCAGCAGCCGCGAGAAGGAATTGGCGGTCAGTGCAATCGGTGCAATTGGTGAGTCGGGATTGTATGCCGTCATGTTCAAATACTAGTTCACCAAATCACACAGCCCAGAAGTCAGCCATTGGCCAGCTCTTTATAAGAACTCTCCTATTAGTTCCGCTCCCCGGCTCTTTCCCCATTGCCCTGCAGGTTTTTGCCTTCTTATCCAATTCCCTTTTGAAATTTCCTGTTTATTCTGCTTCCACTGCCCTTTCAGGCAGTGCATTCCAGATCACAACAACTCGCTGCATCCAATAAGAAGTCTCATCACGTTGTTCCAGGATATTTTACCACTTACCTTAAAACTGTGTCCTCTGGTTAATGACTCTACCGCCACTGGAAACAGTTTCTTCTATTTACACCATCATTATTTTCAAGACACTTTTGCTGGAGTTTCCACAACACTGTTAATGTGGTCTGTTTTCTTTTCTTCCCCCTCTCCAAATACCTCAGCCAGCGCTGCCAAGGAGGCACTGCTTCCGTACTTCCAAGCAGTTATCGTGCAGCTGAAAGGATATTTGGTGAATACGAGTGAGGAGCTGCGCCAGGTCCAGATCCAGTCACTAGGTGAGACTTCCTTTCCCAGTGTTGGTCACGAGTGGACTTGGGGGACAGGCGTGTGGCTGGTAGTGTGCGAGTTCAAGACAGAAACAGATCAGCCATGATCTTTTTGAATGACGGAGCAGGCTTGAGGGGCTGAATGGCCCATTTCTGCTTCTAATTCATATGGTCGTATGGTCGAGTGGATGATTCATGAACACCTCAGTGCAGTGAATCTTCAGGTAGGTCATTAAAGTGGAAAATGATGTACCAGCGCACATTTATTGCAGGGCCCATGGATTGTTCGTGATATTCCCATAGGTTCTTGATATTGAGGATATATTTTAAGTGTTTTTGATCCACTTCATTGAGGGCAGGGAGGTTCTCACTCCCCACAATCCTTGGCACATGTGTCCCTGCTGAGGAGGGGCTGCACAGTCAGTGGGGCGGTACTGAGAGAGCACCACACTGTCGGAGGGTCAGTACTGAGAGAGCCCCGCACTGTCGGAGGGTCAGTACTGAGAGAGCCCCGCACTGTCGGAGGGTCAGTACTGAGAGAGCCCCGCACTGTCGGAGGGTCAGTGCTGAAGGAGCCCCGCACTGTCGGAGGGTCAGTGCTGAAGGAGCCCCGCACTGTCGGAGGGTCAGTGCTGAAGGAGCCCCGCACAGTCAGCGGATCAGTGCTGAGGGAGCCCCGCAATGTCAGAGGGTCAATACTGAGGGAGCGCCACACTGTCGGAGGGTCAGTACTGAGAGAGCACCGCACTGTCGGAGGGTCAGTACTGAGAGAGCACCGCACTGTCGGAGGGTCAGTACTGAGAGAGCACCGCACTGTCGGAGGGTCAGTACTGAGAGAGCACCGCACTGTCGGAGGGTCAGTACTGAGAGAGCACCGCACTGTCGGAGGGTCAGTACTGAGAGAGCACCGCACTGTCGGAGGGTCAGTACTGAGAGAGCACCGCACTGTCGGAGGGTCAGTACTGAGAGAGCACCGCACTGTCGGAGGGTCAGGACTGAGAGAGCACCGCACTGTCGGAGGGTCAGGACTGAGAGAGCACCGCACTGTCGGAGGGTCAGGACTGAGAGAGCACCGCACTGTCGGAGGGTCAGGACTGAGAGAGCACCGCACTGTCGGAGGGTCAGGACTGAGAGAGCACCGCACTGTCGGAGGGTCAGGACTGAGAGAGCACCGCACTGTCGGAGGGTCAGGACTGAGAGAGCACCGCACTGTCGGAGGGTCAGGACTGAGAGAGCACCGCACTGTCGGAGGGTCAGGACTGAGAGAGCACCGCACTGTCGGAGGGTCAGGACTGAGAGAGCACCGCACTGTCGGAGGGTCAGGACTGAGAGAGCACCGCACTGTCGGAGGGTCAGGACTGAGAGAGCACCGCACTGTCGGAGGGTCAGGACTGAGAGAGCACCGCACTGTCGGAGGGTCAGGACTGAGAGAGCACCGCACTGTCGGAGGGTCAGGACTGAGAGAGCACCGCACTGTCGGAGGGTCAGGACTGAGAGAGCACCGCACTGTCGGAGGGTCAGGACTGAGAGAGCACCGCACTGTCGGAGGGTCAGGACTGAGAGAGCACCGCACTGTCGGAGGGTCAGGACTGAGAGAGCACCGCACTGTCGGAGGGTCAGGACTGAGAGAGCACCGCACTGTCGGAGGGTCAGGACTGAGAGAGCACCGCACTGTCGGAGGGTCAGGACTGAGAGAGCACCGCACTGTCGGAGGGTCAGGACTGAGAGAGCACCGCACTGTCGGAGGGTCAGGACTGAGGGAGCGCCGCACTGTCGGAGGGTCAGTACTGAGGGAGCACCGCACTTTCTAAAGGTTAGTACTGAGAGAGCACCACACTGTCGGAGGGTCAGTGCTGAGAGAGCACCGCACAGTCAGAGGGTCAGTACTGAGAGAGCACCGCACTGTCGGAGGGTCAGTACTGAGAGAGCACCGCACTTTCTAAAGGTCAGTACTGAGAGAGCACCACACTGTCGGAGGGTGAGTTCTGAGGGAGCGCCGCACTGTCGGAGGGTCAGTACTGAGAGAGCACCACACTGTCGGAGGGTCAGTACTGAGAGAGCACCGCACTTTCTAAAGGTTAGTACTGAGAGAGCACCACACTGTCGGAGGGTCAGTGCTGAGAGAGCACCGCACAGTCAGAGGGTCAGTACTGAGAGAGCACCGCACTGTCGGAGGGTCAGTACTGAGAGAGCACCGCACTTTCTGAAGGTCAGTACTGAGAGAGCACCACACTGTCGGAGGGTGAGTTCTGAGGGAGCGCCGCACTGTCGGAGGGTCAGTACTGAGAGAGCACCACACTGTCGGAGGGTCAGTACTGAGAGAGCACCGCACTTTCTAAAGGTTAGTACTGAGAGAGCACCACACTGTCGGAGGTGAGTTCTGAGGGAGCGCCGCACTGTCGGAGGGTCAGTACTGAGGGAGCACCGCACTTTCTAAAGGTTAGTACTGAGAGAGCACCACACTGTTGGAGGGTCAGTGCTGAGAGAGCACCGCACTGTCGGAGGGTCAGTGCTGAGAGAGCACCGCACAGTCAGAGGGTCAGTACTGAGAGAGCACCGCACAATCGGAGGGTCAGTACTGAGAGAGCACCGCACAATCGGAGGGTCAGTACTGAGAGAGCACCACACTGTCGGAGGGTCAGTACTGAGAGAGCACCGCACTGTTGGAGGGTCAGTGCTGAGAGAGCACCGCACTGTCGGAGGGTCAGTGCTGAGAGAGCACCGCACAGTCAGAGGGTCAGTACTGAGAGAGCACCGCACTATCGGAGGGTCAGTACTGAGAGAGCACCGCACTTTCTAAAGGTTAGTACTGAGAGAGCACCACACTGTCGGAGGGTGAGTTCTGAGGGAGCGCCGCACTGTCGGAGGGTCAGTACTGAGAGAGCACCACACTGTCGGAGGGTCAGTACTGAAAGAGCACCGCACTTTCTAAAGGTTAGTACTGAGAGAGCACCACACTGTCGGAGGGTCAGTACTGAGAGAGCACCGCACTGTTGGAGGGTCATTACTGAGGGAGCACCGCACTGTCGGAGGGTCAGTGTTGAGAGAGCACCGCACAGTCAGAGGGTCAGTACTGAGAGAGCACAGCACTATCGGAGGGTCAGTACTGAGAGAGCACCGCACTTTCTAAAGGTTAGTACTGAGAGAGCACCACACTGTCGGAGGGTGAGTTCTGAGGGAGCGCCGCACTGTCGGAGGGTCAGTACTGAGAGAGCACCGCACTATCGGAGGGTCAGTACTGAGAGAGCACCGCACTTTCTAAAGGTTAGTACTGAGAGAGCACCACACTGTCGGAGGGTGAGTTCTGAGGGAGCGCCGCACTGTCGGAGGGTCAGTACTGAGAGAGCACCACACTGTCGGAGGGTGAGTTCTGAGGGAGCGCCGCACTGTCGGAGGGTCAGTACTGAGAGAGCACCACACTGTCGGAAGGGTAGTACTGAGGGAGCGCCGCACTTTCGGAAGGGTAGTACTGAGGGAGCGCCGCACTTTCGGAAGGGTAGTACTGAGGGAGCGCCGCACTGTCGGAGTGTCAGTACTGAGGAATGACTGCACTGTCGGAGGGTCATACTGAGGGAGCGTCGCACTGTCAGTAGGTCGGTACTGAGGGAGCGCTGTAGTGTCGGAGGGTCAGTACTGAGGGAGCGCTGTAGTATTGGACGGTCAGTCCTGAGGGACTGCTGCACTGTTGGAGCGATAGCCTTTCGGATGAGATGTGAAATTGAGGGTCCCTCTTTCCTCCTCGGGTGGGACATAAAAGATCCCATGACACACGCTTCAAAAGTACTTTATTGCCTGTGAAGTGCTGTAAGGTCGTGTAAGTCATAGAGTTATACAGCACAGAAACAGGCCCTTCGGGCCATCGTGTCTGCCGACCATCAAGCCACCTACCTATTCTAATCCCATTTTCCAGTACTTGTACTTCTCGCCTTGGATGCGATGGCGTTTCAAATGCTCACCTAAATACTTTTTAAATGTTGTGAGGGTTCCTGCCTCTACCACCCCTTCAGGCAGTGTGTTCCAGATTCCAACCACCCTCCGGGTGAAAAATGTTTTCCTCAAATCCCCTCTAAACCTCCTGTACCTTACCTTAAATCTATGCCCTCTGGTTATTGACCCGTCCGCGAAGGGAGAAGGTTTTTTTCTATCTAACCTATCAGTGCCCCTCATAATTTTGTATACCTCAATCATATCTCCCGTCAGCCTTCTCTGCTCTAAGGAAAACAACCCTAGCCTTTTCAGTCTCTCTTCATAGCTGAAATGCTCCAGCCCACGCAACATACTGGTGAATCTCCTCTGCACCCACTCCATTGCAATCACATTCTTCCTATAGTGTGGTTCCCAGAACTGTACACAGTACTCCAGCTGTGGACTAACGAGCGTTTTATACAGCTCCATCATAACCTCCCTGCTCTTATATTCTATGCCTCGGCTAATAAAGGCAAGTATCCCATATGCCTTCCTAATGTTCCGATGAAGGGTCACTGACCTGAAACGTTAACTCTGCTTCTCTTTCCACAGATGCTGCCAGACCTGCTGAGTGATTCCAGCATTTCTTGTTTTTATTGCCTTCCTAACCACCTTATCTACCTGTGCTGCTGCCTTCAGTGATCTATGGACAAGTACACCAAGGTCCTTCTGTACTTCCTAGGGTCCTACCATCCATTGTATATTCCCTTGCCTTGTTAGTCCTCCCAAAATGCATCACCTCACACTTCTCAGGATTAAATTCCATTTGCCACAGCTCTGCCCATCTTACCAGCCCATCTATGTTGTTCTGTAATCTAAGGCTTTCCTCCTCACTACGACACCACCAATTTTCGTGTCATCTGCAAACTTACTGATCATACCTCCTATATTCACGTCTAACTCGTTAATGTACACTACAAACAGTGGTACACCACTGGTCACAGGCTTGCACTCGCAAAAACAGCCCTCAACCATCACCCTCTGCCTCCTGCCACTAAGCCAATTTTGGGTCCAATTTGCCAAATTGCACTGGATCCCATAGGCTCTTACCTTCTTAACCAATCTCCCATGCGGGATCTTATCAAAAGCCTTACTGAAGTCCATGTGGGCTACATCAACTGCTTTACCCTCATCTACACATTTCGTCACCGCCTCAAAACATTCAATCAAGTTAGTTCGACGCGATCTCCCCCTAAATAAGCCATGCTGACTATCCCTGATTAATCCCTCTGGCTCCAAGTGGAGATTAATCCTGTCAATATTTTCCCAACCACTGGTACCGGCCTGTAATTACCTGGTTTATCCCTGCTTCCTTTCTTAAATAATGGTACCACATTCGCTGTCCTTCAATCCTCTGGTGCCTCTCCCGTGGCCAGAGAGGATTTGAAAATTTGTGTCAGAGGCCCTGCAATCTCCTCCCTTGCCTCACATAACAGCCTGGGATACATCTCATCTGGGCCTGAGGATTTATCCACTTTTAAGCTCGCTAAAACAGCTAATATTTCCTCCCTTTCAATGCTAATATGTTCAAGTACATCACAGTCCCCCTCCCTGATCTCTACACCTATATCGACCTTCTCCATAGTGAACACAGATGAAAAGTAATCATTTAAAACCTCACCTGTGATCTCCGGCTCCACACAAAGATTGCCACTCTGGTCCCTAATGGGCCCTGCTCTTTCCCTGGTTATTCTCTTGCCCTTAATATACTTTTTCAAACGCCTTAGGATTTTACTTTATCTTGCCTGCCAAGGTTTTTTGTCATGTCCCCTCTTCACTCTCCAAATTACTTTTTTAAGTACCCCCCCCCCCCACCTACACGTTCTATATTCCTCTAGTGCCTCCACTGTTTTCAGCACTCTGAATCTGTCATAAGCCTCTTTTTTTTTTTACTGATCCAATCCTCTATATCCTTTGACATCCAGGGTTCCCTGGACTTGTTAGTCCTACCCTTCACCTTAATGGGTACATGTTGACCCTGAACTCTCACGATTTCCTCTTTGACTCCCACTGATCTGATGTCGACTTTCCTACAAGTAGCTGCTCCCAGTCCACTTTGGCCAGATCCCGTTTTATCATCTTAAAATCGGCCTTCCCCCAATTCAGTACCTTTATCTTTGTCCTTTTCCATAACTACCTTAAATCTTAGAGTTACGGTCACTATCCCCGAAATATGGCCACACTGACGCTTCAACCACTTGTCCGGCTTCATTCCCTAGGATTAGGTCCAGTACTGCCCCTTCTCTTGTTGTACTTTCTACGTACTGGCTCAAAATGCTCTCCTCTATGCAATTTAAAAATTCCGCCCCCTTTAAGCCTTTTGCACTAAGACTATCTCAGTTGATATTGGGGAAGTTGAAATCCCCTTCTATTATTACCCTATTATTTTAACACCTCTCTGACATTTTCCCACATATCTGCTCCTCTATCTCTATCTGACTGTTTGGCGGCCTGTCGTGCTCTCCCAGCCAAGTGATTGCCCCCTTATTGTTCTTAAGTTCTCCCCCATATGGCCTCATTTGAGGAACCTTCTGAGATGTCATCCCTCCTTACTGCAGTAATTGACTCCTTGATCAACAGTGCAATGCCACCTCCTCTTTTACACCCTCCCCTGTTATGCCTGTACCCTGGAATATTGAGATGCCAGTCCTGTCCCTCCCTCAACCATCTCTGTGATAGCAATATTATCATATTCCCATGTGCTAATCAATGCCCTCAATTCATCTGCCTTACGAATAAGACTACTTGCATTAAAATTGATGCAGTCCAACCTTGCATTTTTCACTTGTGCCTCAACAGGTCTATATTTGCTCTGCCTTCCAGACTGACTCAGTTTCTCTTCTATATTTGACTGTGCATCACCCCCAACTGCAACTCCACTCTGTATCCCATCCCCCTGCCAAATTAGTATAAACCACCCCCCACCTCCCTCCCCAACAGCACGAGCAAACCTCCGAGCAAAGATGTTGGTTCCGTTCCGGTTCAGGTGCAACCTGTCTGACTTGTACAGGTCCCACCTTTGCCAGAAACAGACATAGTGATCCAGGAAACTAAAGCCCTCCCTCCTGCACCACCTCCTCAGCCACGCATTCATCTGCTCTATCCTCCTATTCCTATACTCACTAACATGTGGCACTGGGAGTAACCCAGAGATTACAACCTTTGAGGTCCTGCTTTTTAAACTGCTACCGAGCTCCCTAAATTCTTGTTGCAGGACCTCATCCCTCTTTTTACCTATGTCGTTGGTACCCGTGTGTACCACGACCTCTGACTGTTCACCCTCTCCCTTCAGAATGTCCTGCAGCTGCTCCGTGACATCCTTGACCCTAGCACCAGGGAGGCAACATACCATCCTGGAGTCTCGTTTGTGGCCACAGAAACGGCAATCTGTACCCCTTATGATTGAATCCCCTATCAGTATGGCTCTCCCACTCTTTTTCACCCCCTCCTGTGCAGCAGAACCATCTGTGGTGCCACGAACCTGGCTGTTGCTGCTTTCCCATGGGAGGCCAATCCCCCCCACAACAATATCTGTTTGAGAGAGGGATGGCCACAGGGGACCCCTACACTACCTGCCTGCACCTACTACTCCTCTTGGTGGTCACTCATTCCCTTTTCTGCCTCTGCAGCCATTACCTGTGGTGTGACCACCTCAGTAAACGTGCTATCCATGACGTCCTCAGCATCGTGGATACTCCACAGTGAGTCCATCCGCAGCTCCAACTGCGCAATGCGGTCAGCTAGTAGATGCAGCTGGACACACTTCCTGCACACATGATCACTAGAGACACTGGAAGTGTCCCTGATTTCCCACATAGCACGGGAGGAGCATGCCATGGGGCTGAGCTGTCCTGCCATGACTTAGCCTTAGATTAAGCTCCTTAGTTACTCCCTTTAACTTAGAGTACTAATTATGATAGGGACCTTATTCTACTCCAAACACTACCTACTACAACCAATCAGCTGCCTCCTCTTGCAACGTGCCTCTTTCTGAACTGTGATGTCAGTCCTGAAATACTCTCGCTGTCCTCGTGAGAGAATGCCTCACTGGAACACCCGCTCGCCGGTGCGCCTCTCCTCGCAGGTCTGCCTCGGTCTCACTCTGCCCCGGTCTCTCGCAGCCTCTTTTAAACTGCTGGAACACCCGCTCGCTGGTGCCTGTCTCCTTGCAGGTCTGCTGGGTTTCGCTCTGCCCCTGGTCTCTCGCAGCCTCTTTTAAACTGCTGGAACACCTGCTCGCTGGTGCCTGTCTCCTTGCAGGTTTGCTGGGTCTCGCTCTGCCCCTGGTCTCTCGCAGCCTCTTTTAAACTGCTGGAACACCCGCTCGCTGGTGCTTGTCTCCTTGCAGGTTTGCTGGGTCTCGCTCTGCCCCTGGTCTCTCGCAGCCTCTTTTAAACTGCTGGAACACCCGCTCGCTGGTGCCTGTCTCCTTGCAGGTCCGCTGGGTCTCGCTATATAAAAGCAAGTCTTTTACAATATCCCAAGTAACTCCTGTTGGCACAGTCTGTGCACAGTTCCGACGTTGCACAAAACAACCAAAGATTAACTGTAGTGCAGAATGCACATACAATTGGGTTGAGGTGTGCTGCATATTGCGAGGAAACTTTGTTCTAACCCTGTGCTGAAGAGGACTGAATTTCAAGGTTATGGGGAAAAAGCTGGCGTGTGGCACTAATTGAAAAGCTCTTTCAGACTGCCAGCGCAGCCGTGATGAGCCGAATGGTCTCCTTCCGTCCGCTAAGATTCTATGTGCCCTGGGAGTTTATAATGAGACCGTGTCGAAGGAGCCTTACTCTTTATCCTAACCTTTTTTTTTTCTCTCTAACCCCCATGCTTCACCTGTCCTGGGAGCGTTTGATGGGGACAGTGTAGAGGGAGCTTTACTCTGTATCTAACCCCGTTTTTGTTTACTCTGTATCGAACCCCGTTTTTTTTTATGTCGAGGGGGCCTTTATTGCTCAGGCCCCCTTTATATACATATTTACATTTTTAAAATAACTTTATTAAAAACAGATAAATAAACTAAAATCTCAAATTAAAATGCCATTCTTGGCGTCGGCAATGCACTCCAGTCCCTGCGGTGCCCACCGGTTGCGGAAGGCCTCAAGTGTACTGACAGACACCGCATGCTCCTTCTCCAGGGACACCCGGGCGCGAACATAACTGCGGAAGAGGGGCAGGCAATCGGGGAGGACGGACCCCCCGACGGCCCGCAGCCTGGACCTGTGAATTGCCACCTTGGCCAGGCCCAGGAGCAGACCGATGAGATCCTCCTCCCGGCCTACACCCCTCCGCACCGGGTGCCCAAAGATCAGGAGCGTGGGACTGAGGTGCAGCCAGAACTTGAGCAGCCCCTTCAAATACTCAGGGGCTGCAGTATCTAACCCCGTGCTGTACCTGTCCTGGAAGTGTTTGATGGGATAGTGTAGAGGGAGCTTCTATTGTATGATGGACCTGCCTTACGAGCATGCGGGGGCTATGAGGAATGATGGCTGTACATGGTAGAATTGTCTGTATTTCTAAAATTATTAGAAAGAACGGCTTCATTAGTAGAAGTGAGAAATGGGACTGAACAGGCTAATGGTTGTTCCTAATTGCAGAAACCTTGGGGGTGCTTGCTCGAACAATTGGGAAAGAAGTCTTTTTGCCCCTTTCCGAGGAATGCTGCCAACTTGGCCTGAATCTCATTGACCACGTGGATGATCCTGATTTGCGGAGGTGCACGTAAGTTTTCCCTCTGGTAGCAGTGTGTTGTTCAGGTGAATGTTGGGAAAGTCGCCTCCACTCTTCGAATGGTCAAAGAACTGCGCTCAGGCTGTCCAGACACCCTGTCATACATACCCCACACTATAATGCTCTAATCATCTCCATATACTTCAATAGAAGTACAAAGATGTAGCGCATTCTCTCACTGCAGCCATGTGCTGTAGCACACCCTGTTTTGGGTCCCCCAAGAAAGACCTAATAAATGTACTCTTGTTATAGAGCACTTTCTCCTGGCCTTCTCATCTATCTGACTCACAAATGCAGAGGCTCCAATTTTCTTTGCAAGTTCTTCATGTTCCTTCCACTTTCCTAATATGGCCCATCTCCACCCTTGTCTTAGCCGAACTGCCGCTGAAACCCTCGACTGTGGTTTCGTTACTTCCAGACTCCACCAGTCCACTGCTTTCCTGGCCAGCCTCCCATTTCCCTCCACCACCCCCCCCCAGCTCATCAGAAACTCAGCTGCCCCATATGCTAACTTGCACGAAGTCCTGTCCACCCATCGTGCTTTCTGACCTACATTGGTTCCCAGTCTGCTAATGCCTCGATTTTAATATTCACGTCCTTGATTTCACCCTCCGCCCCATGGCCTCCCCCTCCCTATTTCTGTAAACTCGTTCAGCCCTACAATCTTCTCAGATCTCTGCGCTTCTCTAATTCCAAATTCATACTCATTCCCAACTTCAGTCGCCGCACCGTTGGCGGCTGTGCCTTCAGCTGCCAAGGCCCTGAGCTCTGGAATTCCTTCCCTAAATTTCTCTGCCTCTCTGCTGTGCTCTGCTTCTTTACAACCCTCCTTAAAACCTATCTCTTTGATCAAGCTTTTGGTCACCTTTCAGATTTCTCTTTAATGTGCTTTGCTGTCAATTTTCCTGTGATTTACATGTCTGTGAAGCATCTTAGAAAGTTTTACTTTGTTAAAGGCGCTATATAAATGCAAGTTGTTGCTGTTGCAGCAACACAGCATTAGCTCATAGAATGATACAGCACAGAAAGAGCTGATTTGGGCCATTGTGCCTTTGTTTGGCACTTTGGTAATGCTATCGGATTAGTCTCATTCCTCTGCTTTTTTCCCCCTCCCTCCATTTTTCTGCCCTTCAAGTATTTATCCAATTTCCTTTAGAAAGTTACTATTGAATCTGCTTCCAGCTCCCTTTCAGGCAGCATGTTCCTGTTCACAGCAATTTGTTGTGTAAAAGAAAATTCTCATTGTCTCCCTACTCTGGTTCTTTTGCCAATTATCTTAAAACTGTGTCCTCTGGTTACTCACCCTCCTGCCACTGGAAAGAATTTCTCCCTATCTGCTCTAACAAAACCCCTCATAATTTTGAACTCCTGTATTAAATCTCTGCTCCAAGGGGAACAATGCCAGTATCTCCAGTCTCTCCAGTTAACTGAAGTCCCACATCCCTGGTACCATTCTGGTAAGTCTCCTCTGCACCGTCTCCAAGGCCTTGACATTTTATTTCTGATTGTAGGTACAGTCTCTTTGCTGCCTTGTCAGTGGTGATGGGTCCGAGCATGGCGCCTCACCTTGAGAAAATGACCACTGTGATGCTGCTGTCCATCAAATCGACAGAAGGTGTTACGGTAAGGATTTGAAGGATTTGGAAGGGTGATGTTCTTATGACCCATTGAATTGAGTTGTCACGGTTAAAATGGGCTTTCTGCATTTTGAAGTTTTCTTTTAGCCTTTTCTCTGTCCCCATAGCTGTTTTCAAAAAAATGTTGTGTCCTGGTCTCCCTGTTTTCTTTTAGCCAGAAGGCTGGAATCATCTTTGCTACAGATTTTGCATCAATATTAATCTGTATTCCTGTTCCCCTGGCTGGCCTCTCACCTTCCATCCTTGACCTTCATCGCAAGGGGATTTGAGTAAAAGAGTAAAAATATCTTGCTGCAATTGTATAGAGCCTTGGTGAGACCGCACCTGGAGTAGTGTGTCCAGTTTTGGTCTCCTAATCTAAGGAAGGATAAATTTGCCATAGAGGGAGTTCAATGAAGGTTCACCGAACTAATTCCTGGGATGATGGGATTGTTTTATGAGAGAGATTGAGGAAACTGGGCCTGTATTCTCTAGCGTTTTGAAGAATGGGAGGTTTTCTCATTGGAACGTACAAAATTTTTACAGGGTGGATGTAGATAGGATGTTTCCCCTGGCTGGTAAGTCTAGAACCAGAGGACATAGTCTTAGAATAAGGGGCAGGCCATTTAAAACTGAGATGAGGAGGAATTTCTTTACTGAGAGGGTTGTGAATCTTTGGCATTCTCTACCCCAGAGAGCTGTGGAAGCTCAATCATTGAGTATGTTTGAGTCAGAAATTGATAGATTTCTGAATACTAATGACATCAAGGGATATGGGGATAACGCGGGAAAATAGCATTGAGGTAGGTGATAAGCCATGATCTAATTGGATGGCGGAGCAGGCTCAAAAGGTTGAATGGCCTACTCCTGCTCCTATGTTCCTCTCTGTAAGCTTGAGCTTAACCAAGTATCTGCTGCCTGTATCCAAACACAGATCAAGTCCTGTTCCCCCACTACTCCTGTGTTCTCTCCAGCCTACATTGGCTCCCAGTCTGGCAACACCTCAAATTTACAATTCTCCATCCTTGTGTTCGAATCCCTCCACGGCCACGTCCTCTCCCTATCTCTGTCACCATCCTCTGAGATCTCTGTGTTCCTCCAATTCTAGTGTCTTGTTAATCCCCAATTTTAATTGCTCCACCATTGGCAACTGTGCCTTCAGCTGCCTGGGCCCCTATGCTCTCAATTCCTTCTCTAAACCTCTTTACCTCTCCTTAAGACCTACCAGTTTGACCAAACATTTGGTCATCTGTCGGGCGGCACAGTGGCGCAGTGGTTAGCACCGCAGCCTCACAGCTCCAGGGACCCGGGTTCGATTCTGGGTACTGCCTGTGTGGAGTTTGCAAGTTCTCCCTGTGTCTGCGTGGGTTTTCTCCGGGTGCTCCGGTTTCCTCCCACAAGCCAAAAGACTTGCAGGTTGGTAGGTAAATTGGCCTTTATAAATTGTCGCTAGTATAGGTAGGTGGTAGGGAAACAAAGGGTCAGGTGGGGATGTTTGGTAGGAATATGGGATTAGTGTAGGATTAGTATAACTGGGTGGTTGATGGTCGGCACAGACTCGGTGGGCCGAAGGGCCTGTTTCAGTGCTGTATCTCTAATCTAATCTAATCTAATATCTCCTTATGCAGCTCAGTGTTGAATTTATGTCTGATAACACTTCTGCTAAAGGCGCAGTACAAATACAAGTTGTTCTATCTTTGGCGTCGCGGTGCACTTTGCAGAGAAGAGTGGTTCTCCAATGAATGCTTTGTTACCTCACCTTTCAAAACTAGTCTGCTTTATGTCCACGATATTGATGATCTCCGAGAAGTTGAGCTGGTCGCATTTTAGAATGGGTTGCGCATTTATGTTCTAATCTACAAATCCTGACATCTCCTGTGGATTACAGCACACGAGATGCTTCCATTTCCTAATGCTGGGACAATCCCAGTGTTCTTCTGCTCTCGGTAACTAACCCTTGCC
Organism: Heterodontus francisci; assembly: GCF_036365525.1. Classification (NCBI taxonomy): domain Eukaryota; kingdom Metazoa; phylum Chordata; class Chondrichthyes; order Heterodontiformes; family Heterodontidae; genus Heterodontus; species Heterodontus francisci. Next base: position 702,243 of record NC_090404.1, on the reverse strand, counting down.
TCAACTTTCGGTGTACCAGGTGCTTTCATTTTCTAAAACTAGTTTAGTTCCAATGCTGTCTCCCCTGTCAGGGCATTCAAACCAAATATGGTTTGCAATAATTCCTTTCATCCTGTTCAATCAAGCAGTGTCCCTAAGCAGTAGACATAGAGAAATAAATCAGTTACCCCATTTGTCCTTTTTGATCCTGACTTTCTCAAGATCGTTATAGACCTCTACTTGCCCACTGTCCTAGATGATTCATTATGTCCTGATAAAGTTATTGTGAACAAGACCCCCAGAAATGACACAGGTCCCAACTTGTTCACCACCTCAGTGTATTGGACCACTTCCCATTGGCATCTTGGGCCCATCTCATTTCACAATGTATTGTCAAAAGTTTAGTCAGAGATAAGTCACGCATTTTTCACTTTCTGCAGAAACTAAATAACACAGTCAACTAAATTGTGCCCTGGCGTATGAGCCCCTTTTACTATTTCGTTATTTCTAGCCACAGTAAAATCCATGAACATAGTTAAAAGAAAGCAGAAACCTTAATCTTATGAGATTATATGAAACCAAATCTGAACCCTCCGTATCTATGTATACAAGACTAGGGTATCAGACACCTTTCCCTTTGCAGACAGTCTCCTCACATGACTTAACCCTGCCTGGGCTTTCGTTGTGGCAACACCACACTTCTCTGCCTTAGGGAGAAAGTCAAGTGTGCCAGTTCTGGAATCTCCCGCCACCCACACAAGGCACCTCCCGGGCTCGGCCCACGACACAAGGTCCAATGACTGCCTGCTGTTGTTTCTCCGCAGGCCCATTATGACAACGACAGCAAAACGTTCCTGCTTCTGGATGATGACCTCGATGAGGAAGAGACGATTACGGAAGAGGAGGAGGATGACGATGACGCTGACATCACTGGGTACATTGAAGCTGCCTTTCCAAACCATTGCTCAATCGTGTTCTTCAGTCAGGCCTAGTTTGTGGAGTGCCTGTTATTGATGTTTTTAGTGCAGAGGAGTTATGATTGGTTTATCTCTTGCTTCCAGTTTCAGTGGGGCTGTAATTTGGTTTTGTGGTTGTTGTCAAATGAGCAGGATGGCATTGCCCACCTGTTATTCACCCTGTCCCATATTTCAGGGGAAGTGAATCAGAGGGTGAGTGGAAAAAGGTTATGAAATAAGCAATAATTTGTTAATTTTTATTGCACATGGTCTCCATACTATAGAAAAGATGTAGAGGCTCTGAAGAAGGTGCAAAACAGATTTACCAGAGCTGAGAGGTTATATATAACAGGAAATACTGAACAGGAAAAGAGAAGGCTGAGGGTTGACCTGATGAAGGTCTTTAACATTTTGAGAAGGTAGACGTAGAGAAAGGTTTTCCACTTGCAGGGTCCCAAAACTTGGGGACCATAAATATTAGATAGTCATGAATAATAAACTCCAGTGCAGTACTGAGCGTATGCTGCACTATCAGAGGTGCCATTATTCAGATGAGATGTAAAACCCATCTGTCCTCTGAAGTGGACAGGAAAGATTCTATGGTACTGTATTGAAGAATAGTGGGTGAGTTATTTCCAGTGTCCCAATATTCATTCCTCAATCAACATCACATTGCTGTTTGTGGGATTTTGCTGTGTACAAATTGACTGCCTACATGACAACAGTGACTATACTTCAAAAGCACTTCATTGGCTGTAACGCACTTTGGGACATCCTGAGGTCGTGAAAAGTGCTATATAAATGCAAGTCTTTCTTTAGAATGAATTTAGGAGAAATTTCTTGACCCAGAGCGTGACTAGAAAGTAGAATTCACCACCACAGTGGTTGAGACAATTAGCATAGATGCCTTTGAGGAGAAACTAGATAATTACTTGAGGTACTGAAGTGTTGTGTGCTGGAAGGTAGGATTAGATTGGGCGGCTTTTTCTTTTAGCCGACGCAGACACGATGGGCTGAATGACCTCCTTCTGTGCCATAACGTTTCTATGGTTCTATGCTTCTAGGTATAATATGATTGAATTTTACATTCAGTTTGAGGGAGAGAAGAATGGGTCCAAGATTAGTATTTTAAACTTAAATAAGGGCAATTATGAGGGCATGAAAGCAGAGCTAGCTAATGTGAACTGGCAAATTAGGTTAAGAGCTAGGTCAACAGAGATGCAGTGGCAGACATTTCAGGGAATATTTCAGAATACACAGAATAGAGACATTCCAAGGAGATGACCCACTATCCGTGTTAACTAAAAAAGTTAAAGGCAGTATCAAAATTTTTTAAAAAGCATATAATTACATAAAGTTGGGTGGCAGGTCAGACGATTGGACAGAATATATAGAACAGCAAAGAGTGACAAAAGATTGATGAGGGAAAAATTAGAGAATGAGAGAAAGCTAGCTAGAAATATAAAAACAGATAGTAAGAGTTCCTCGAGATTTTTTTTTAAAAAGAGTAACAAAGTGAGCATTGGTCCCATAGAAAGTGAGTCTGGGGAATTAATAAGGGAACATAAGTAGACAGCAGATGAATTGAACAGGTATTTCGCATTGGTCTTCACTATAGAGGATACAAGCAACATCCCAGAAATATCTGTAAATTAGGAAATGGAAGGAAGGAAGGAACTCAAGACAATTGCAATCACCAGGGAAGTGGTACTGACCAAATTGTGGGAGCTGCGGGCTGACAAGTCCCCGGGTCCTGATTGACTTCATCCTAGGGCCCTAAAAGAAGTGGCTAGTGAGATAGTTGATGCATTGGTTTTAATTTTCCAAAATTCCCTAGATTCGGGGAAGGTTCCTTTAGATTGGAAAATGGTGAATGTAACTCCTTTAATCAAAAAGGGATGGCGATAGAACACAGGAACCTTAAGGCCAGTTAGCTTAACATCTATCATAGGGAAAATGTTAGAAGCTATTATTAAAGATGTTTTAGCAAGGCATTTAGAAAAATTCAAGGTAATCAGTCAGAGTCAACATGGTTTTGTGAAAGGGAAATCATGTTTAACCAATTTATTGGCGTTCTTTGAAGAAATAACATGTGCTGTGGATAACGGGGAACCGTTGGATGTACTGCTTTAGATTTCCAGAAGGCATTTGATAAGCCACATCAAAGGTTATTGCAAAAATAAAAGCTCACGGTATAGGGGGTAACATATTGGCATGGATAGAAGATTGGCTAGCTAACAGGAAACAGAGAATAGGCATAAATGGGTCATTTTCTGGTTGGCAAGATGTAACAAGTGGTGTGCCACAGGGATCAGTGCTGGGGACTCAACTTTTTACAATTTATATAAATGACTTGGATGAAGGATTCGAAGGTAGGGTTGCTAAATTTGCAGATAACACAAAGATAGGTCGGAAAATAAGTTGTGAAGAGGATATAAGGATGCTACAAAGGGATATAGATAGGTTGTTAGTGGGAAACGATCTGGCAAATGGAGTATAATGTGGGAAAATGTGAAATTGTCCATTTTGGCAGGAAGAATAAAAAATAAGCATATTATCTAAATAGTGAGAGATTGCAGAGCTCTGAGATGCAGAGGGATCTGGGTGTCCTAGTGCATGAATCGCAAAAGGTTAGTATCCAGGTACAGCACATAATTAGGAAAGCTACTAGAATGTCATTGTTTATCGCGAGGGGAATTGAATACGAAAGTAAGGACGTTGTGCTTCAGCTATACAGGGTATTGGTGAGGCCACATCTGGAGTACTGTGTACAGTTATGGTCTCCTTATTTAAGGAAGGATGTAAATGCATTGGAAGCAGTACAGAGAAGGTTTACGAGACTAATACCTGGAATGGGTGGGTTGTTGCATGAGGAAAGATTGGACAGACCAGGTTTGTATCTGCTGGAGTTTAGAAGAGTAAGAGGCGACTTGATTGAAACATATAAGATCCTGAGGGGTCTTGACAGGGTGAATGTGGAAAGAATGTTTCCTCTTGTGGGAGAATCTAGAACTAGGGGTTACTGTTTAAACATAAGAGGTCATCCATTTAAGACTGAAATGAGGAGAAATTATTTCTCTGAGGACTGAGAGTCTCTGGAACTGTCTTCCTCAAAAGGCACTGGAAGCAGAGTCTTTGAATATTTTTAAGGCGGAGGTGGATAAATTTTTGATAAGCAAGGGGTGAAAGGTTATTGGGAGTAGGCAGGAATGTGGAGTTGAGGTGACTATCAAATCAGCCATGTTCTCGAATGGCAGAGAAGGCTCAATGGGCCGAGTGGCCTACTCCTGCTCCTAATTTGTATGTTTGTATGTATGTTTGTAAAGGAATAGATAGGCTGGGAGCAGGCTTGTGTGGAGCATAAATACCAGTACGGAGCAGTTAGGCTGTATGGCCTATTCCTGTGCTGTTAATTCTGTGGTACTATTCCTTGTGTTCTGGACAGTTTCAGCGTGGAGAATGCTTATCTTGATGAGAAGGAGGATGCCTGTGACGCTCTGGGAGAAATTGCTGTCAATACTGGGTAAGAACGTCAAAATACTCCATCAGCCCCATTCTCTGCCATGTCTAGGTACAATTATTCTAACATTCTCTTCCCTGCCACACTGCTGGCCAGTCTTGCCAGCGATGTCCACATGCATCATCTTGAGTGTTAGCCATAGCTCATTTGGTAGCATTTTTGCCTCTGAGTCAGAAGGTTTTGAGTTCAAGTCCCGCTCCAGAGACTTGAGCACAAGAATCTAGGCTGAAACTCGAGTGCAGTGCAGTATTAAGGGGGTGCTGCACTGCTTGTGGTGCTGTCTTTGGGTAAGACGTTAAACTGAGTCCCCGCTTTCTCTCTGGTGTCCTGGGACCAATATTTATCCCTCAACCAATATCACTTTTATAAATAAAATGTTTATCAGTTCATTGCTGTTGATGGGAGCTTGCTGTGCACAAATTAGCTGCTGCGTTTCCTACATCCCAACAGTGACTAGACTTCGCAAAGTACTCCATTGGTTGTACAGCGCTTGGGATATTCTGAGGTCAATGAGAGATGCTGTAGGGATGCAAATCTTTTTTTTTTGGAATTATTCACATGAACCTTGCTCTAGACTCTGAATTTTATACCTGGTTCCCCCAATCTTAGACACGTCGTCCATTAAATGTCTTGTTTCTATTCACTCCATCTATGTACAGTTGTTTATTTGGTAGACCTGTGGCCAGCCAGTCTATTCTCCAGTAGAAACAAGTAAGCCCGAGACTTTCTTCATAACTTGGTTCCCTAAGACTGGGAATGGTTCCCAGTGTATCCCTGCTGAAATTGTTGTGGTCGCAGGCTGTTCCACGTGTCTGGAACCACACAAGTTCTGCCCCAATTGGGGAATTGGTTATCGCACTTTATAGAACTACCCTGTCGCTTTTAAACAGTCTATGTGCAGGTACTTTTGGCTTTCTTTCAGTTACGCTTTAAGGAGAACTTCAACTCCCAATGCCCCAGTGAACCCTCTTCAACCTATTACTGCATGTAGGATTCTGTCTCTTTCAATAATATCTCTGCAGCCATACAGAAGAACCAGGATCTAACTGAATGGCGGAACAGGCTTGAGGGGATGAACAGCCTCCTCCTGTTCCTTTTTTCCTCGAACTACACAACCGATCCTGTCCCTTTAGTTGTGCTGACGCAAGTCCCTTTTGACTGCATCTTTGCAGAGCTGCATGAGGAGCTCATGTTCCTAGAGGAGGGGGAGGCGGTGGTGGAGCAGTAACGTCACTGTACTAGTAATCCAGAGCCCAGACTAATGCTCTGGGGACATGGGTTCGAATCCCACCACGGCAGATGGTGATATTTGAATTTAATTAATAAAAATATGGAATTAAAAGCGAGTCTAATGGTAACGGTCCTTACCTGGTCTTTCCTACATGTGACTGTGGTTGACTCTTAAATGTTCTCTGAAATGGCCTAGCAAGACATTTAGTTCAAGGGCAATTAGGGATGGGTAATAAATGCTGGCCTAACCAGTGATGCCCACATCCCACAAGTGAATTAAAAAAACAAGGTTCCCTTTCAATGGTATTTGAGCAGCACTACCTAGTGGAGCCTGTCCCTTTTCACTATGATCTACGCAGAACAAAAGATTGTGATCAAGATTAAGCATGAATTGTTAAAACCAATTATTTATTTAGGGATACAGCACTGAAACAGGCCCTTTGGCCCACCGAGTCTGTGCCAACCAACAACCACCCATTTATATTAATCCTGCATTAACCCCATATTCCCCACCATTCTCCTACCACCTACCTGCACTAGGGGCAATTTATAATGGCCAATTTACCTATCAACCTGCAAGTCTTTGGCTGTGGGAGGAAACCGGAGCACCCGGCGGAAACCCACGCAGACACGGAGAACTTGCAAACTCCGCACAGGCAGTACCCAGAACTGAACCCGGGTCGCTGGAGCTGTGAGGCTGCGGTGCTAACCACTGTGCCACCCATTGTTGAAATAGATTGAAGAGCATTGTCTCCTTGTTCTTTGGCCACACACCTGGGAAATTGGTAGCTGAGGTTCTCCCTCAGGCACAGACTGAAAGGAAAGGCAGAACAATCTGGAATAAGCAAAGCAAAGGAACCCAGAAATCTCTGGCGATTGGATCCTGTCCCTGTGGATAGTAGACACCTTTTTAAAAGGGTGGTTATGAAATACAATCTCTCTCTCGTTAGATCTGTACGCTAAAGAAAGATTTCGAGCTAAACGTATTTTGTTTGCTTTAGGGCTGCCTTTATGCCATATATGGAATCCTGCTTTGAAGAAATCTTCCGCATTAATGATGTGAGTATCTGTTTTCTGAACACTTAGCGTAATTCTTGCAGCTGTTCCGCCTCTCCTCCCCCCACCCCCGTTAGTTAGAATTCTGGCAAGAGCATCCAGGACGACTGCCATTAGCTGTTTGACTGAGCTGGACGCTAATCGTTCAGGTGAGAGGAACAGACTATGTTCTCTAGAGGACGACCTCAGACCCACAATGAACTTGACCAGCACGGTAGACAGTCCGCAGAATTCGCGTCCATGTCAAATCAAATCAAGCACCTCTTACTGCACTGGCAATATTGTGTTAGACATTCGGCACATGCCTGGCATTGCCCAGAACAGTGCGATCCCAGTCTTAAATCGATCGGTAAGGCAAATAACACACACTCTAGTCGTTGGGGGAGAGAGAATCGGTCAGTGCTGCCCTTCTACATCTGTTCAGTCAGTTATACAACGGCACAGCAGATAGCCTAGGAGCATGTTTACTTGCCTTCTACCCTCTCACCTGGGAGATGATGGGTGTCTTCGAAGAGCCAGAGGAAAAAATGAAATCATTTATTAATTGGAGGGGGAGGAAGTCCCAGAAAACCCGTTACTGCAGTGATAACATGGAGTTGCACGGACCTGCGGAATTGTAGCTTCACTGCTTGCGGAATGAATAAGTATAAATTTCTCAGTCAGTGCGCTGAGAGACTAAGATAGCTCGGGTACTTTGAAAATCCCACTTAGGGTTTGGGCTATGGGTGCCTGGCTGGCAAATAGATAGTATCTCTCTGTGATGCCGATCGCTTTATCATTAATGCACCACACCCCCGCCCCCCCTCATAAAGGAGCTCTGCATTGTGAGTTCACAAGCTAAGGCACGAGGTCTTTCGCACAAGGGCGAAAACATGCTGAACTCCCTATGATGCTGATGGCAGAGGATTGTTAGGAGACCTTTGTTGGGAGTTGGCCATGGCTCAGCTGATATCACTCATTCCCAGTTAAATTAGAAGGTCATAATTAGGAGCCCTGCTCAGACTCGAGCCCCATAATCCAAGCCCAACACTTTCGGTGCCAGAGCTGAGGTATTGCTGCACTGTCAGTGAGTCAGTACTGAGGGAGTGTCGGAGAGTCGGTACTGAGGGAGCGTCGCACTGTCGGAGGGTCAGTACTGAGGGAACGCCGCACTGTCGGGTGGTCAGTACTGAGGGAGCGCCGCACTGTCGGAGGGTCAGTACTGAGGGAGCGCCGCACTGTCGGAGGGTCAGTACTGAGGGAGCGCCACACTGTCGGAGGGTCAGTACTGAGGGAGCGCCGCACTGTCGGAGGGTCAGTACTGAGGGAGCGCCGCACTGTCGGAGGGTCAGTACTGAGGGAGCGCCGCACTCTCGGATGGTCAGTACTGAGGGAGTGCCGCACTGTCGGAGGGTCGGTACTGAGGGAGTGCCGCACTGTCGGAGGGTCGGTACTGATGGAGCGCCGCACTCTCGGAGGGTCAGTACTGATGGAGTGCCGCACTGTCGGAGGGTCGATACTGAGGGAGTGCCGCACTGTCGGAGGGTCGGTACTGAGGGAGTGCCGTACTGTCGGAGGGTCAGTACTGATGAAGTGCCGCACTGTCGGAGGGTCAGTACTGAGGGAGCGCCACACTGTTGGAGGGTCAGCACGGAGGGAGCCCCACACTGTCGGAGGGTCAGTACTGAGGGAGCGCCGCACTGTCGGAGGGTCGGTACTGAGGGAGCGCCACACTCTCGGAGGGTCAGTACTGATGGAGTGCTGCACTGTCGGAGGGTCGGTACTGAGGGAGTGCCACACTCTTGGAGGGTCAGTACTGATGAAGTGCCGCACTGTCGGAGGGTCAGTACTGAAGGAGTGCCGTACTGTCGGAGGGTCAGCACGGAGGGAGCCCCACACTGTCGGAGGGTCAGTACTGAGGGAGTACTGCACTGTTGGAGGGTCGGTACTGAGGGAGCGCCACACTCTCGGAGGGTCAGTACTGATGGAGTGCTGCACTGTCGGAGGGTCGGTACTGAGGGAGTGCCACACTCTTGGAGGGTCAGTACTGATGAAGTGCCGCACTGTCGGAGGGTCAGTACTGAAGGAGTGCCGTACTGTCGGAGGGTCAGCACGGAGGGAGCCCCACACTGTCGAAGGGTCAGTACTGAGGGAGCGCCGTACTGTCGGAGAGTCAGTACTGAGGGAGGGCCGCACTGTCGAAGGGTCAGTACTGAGGGAGTGCCGCACTGTCGGAGGGTCGGTACTGAGGGAGTGCCGCACTGTCGGAGGGTCGGTACTGAGGGAGTGCCGCACTGTCGGAGGGTCGGTACTGAGGGAGTGCCGCACTGTCGGAGGGTCGGTACTGAGGGAGTGCCGCACTGTCGGAGGGTCGGTACTGAGGGAGTGCCGCACTGTCGGAGGGTCGGTACTGAGGGAGTGCCGTACTGTCGGAGGGTCAGTACTGATGAAGTGCCGCACTGTCGGAGGGTCAGTACTGAAGGAGTGCTGCACTGTCGGAGGGTCGGTACTGAGGGAGTGCCACACTCTTGGAGGGTCAGTACTGATGAAGTGCCGCACTGTCGGAGGGTCAGTACTGAAGGAGTGCCGTACTGTCGGAGGGTCAGCACGGAGGGAGCCCCACACTGTCGAAGGGTCAGTACTGAGGGAGCGCCGTACTGTCGGAGAGTCAGTACTGAGGGAGGGCCGCACTGTCGGAGGGTCGGTACTGAGGGAGTGCCGCACTGTCGGAGGGTCGGTACTGAGGGAGTGCCGCACTGTCGGAGGGTCGGTACTGAGGGAGTGCCGCACTGTCGGAGGGTCGGTACTGAGGGAGTGCCGCACTGTCGGAGGGTCGGTACTGAGGGAGTGCCGCACTGTCGGAGGGTCGGTACTGAGGGAGTGCCGCACTGTCGGAGGGTCGGTACTGAGGGAGTGCCGCACTGTCGGAGGGTCGGTACTGAGGGAGTGCCGCACTGTCGGAGGGTCGGTACTGAGGGAGTGCCGCACTGTCGGAGGGTCGGTACTGAGGGAGTGCCGCACTGTCGGAGGGTCGGTACTGAGGGAGTGCCGCACTGTCGGAGGGTCGGTACTGAGGGAGCGCCTCACTCTCGGAGGGTCGGTACTGATGGAGTGCTGCACTGTCGGAGGGTCGGTACTGAGGGAGTGCCACACTCTTGGAGGGTCAGTACTGATGAAGTGCCGCACTGTCGGAGGGTCAGTACTGAAGGAGTGCCGTACTGTCGGAGGGTCAGCACGGAGGGAGCCCCACACTGTCGAAGGGTCAGTACTGAGGGAGCGCCGTACTGTCGGAGAGTCAGTACTGAGGGAGGGCCGCACTGTCGAAGGGTCAGTACTGAGGGAGTGCAGCACTGTCGGAGGGTCGGTACTGAGGGAGTGCCGCACTGTCGGAGGGTCGGTACTGAGGGAGTGCCGCACTGTCGGAGGGTCGGTACTGAGGGAGTGCCGTACTGTCGGAGGGTCAGTACTGATGAAGTGCCGCACTGTCGGAGGGTCAGTACTGAAGGAGTGCTGCACTGTCGGAGGGTCAGTACTGAGGGAGCGCCACACTGTCAGAGGGTCAGTACTGAGGGAGCGCCGCACTGTCGGAGGGTCGGTACTGAGGGAGCGCCGCACTGTCGGAGGGTCGGTACTGAGGGAGCGCCGCACTGTCGGAGGGTCGGTACTGAGGGAGCGCCGCACTGTCGGAGGGTCGGTACTGAGGGAGTGCCGCACTGTCGGAGGGTCGGTACTGAGGGAGTGCCGCACTGTCGGAGGGTCGGTACTGAGGGAGTGCCGCACTGTCGGAGGGTCGGTACTGAGGGAGTGCCGCACTGTCGGAGGGTCGGTACTGAGGGAGTGCCGCACTGTCGGAGGGTCGGTACTGAGGGAGTGCCGCACTGTCGGAGGGTCGGTACTGAGGGAGTGCCGCACTGTCGGAGGGTCGGTACTGAGGGAGTGCCGCACTGTCGGAGGGTCGGTACTGAGGGAGTGCCGCACTGTCGGAGGGTCGGTACTGAGGGAGTGCCGCACTGTCGGTACTGAGGGAGTGCCGTACTGTCGGAGGGTCAGTACTGATGAAGTGCCGCACTGTCGGAGGGTCAGTACTGAAGGAGCGCCACACTGTCGAAGGGTCAGTACTGAGGGAGCGCCGCACTGTCGAAGGGTCAGTACTGAGGGTGCGCCGTACTGTCGAAGGGTTAGTACTGAGGGAGTGCCGCAATGTTGGAGAGTCAGTACTGAGGGAGTTCCGCACTGTCGGAGAGTCAGTACTGAGGGAGTTCCGCACTGTCGGAGAGTCAGTACTGAGGGAGTTCCGCACTGTCGGAGAGTCAGTACTGAGGGAGTTCCGCACTGTCGGAGAGTCAGTACTGAGGGAGTTCCGCACTGTCGGAGAGTCAGTACTGAGGGAGTTCCGCACTGTCGGAGGGTCAGTACTGAGGGAGCGCCGGAGGGTCAGCCTTTTGAATGAGATGTTAAATTGCCATCTCAGTTGGGACGTAAAAGATCCCATGGTCACTGTTGGAAGAAGAGCAGAGGAATTTTTCCTCATGTCCTGGCCCAACATTCATCCTTCGAACAACATCAATATTCAGGCTGCATTTAACCAAGTATGGCCTCAAGGAGTGCTAGTCAAATTGACGTCAATGGGACTCGGGGAAAACTCTCCACTTGTTGGATTCACAGTTAGCACAAAGGAAGATGGTTGTGGTTATTGGAGGTCAATCATCTCATTCCCAGGATATCACTGCAGGACTTCCTCAGGTAGTGTCCTAGGCCCAACCATCTTCAGCTGCTTCATCAATGACCTTCCCTCCATCATAAGGTCATAAGTGGGTATATTCGCTGATGATTGTACGACGTTCAGTAGCATTTGCATCTCCCCAGATACTGAAGCAGTCCGTGTCCATATGCAGCAAGACCTGGACAACATCCAGGCTTAGGCTGATGGGTGGCAAGTAACATTTGTGCCACACAAGTGCCAGACTGTATTGATCTCCAACAAGAGCGAATCTAACCATCTCCCCTTGACATTCAACGGCATTACCATTGTTGAATTCCCTTCCATCAACATCTTTGGGGTCACCATTGACCAGAAACTGAACTGGAACAGCCACATAAATACCGTGGCTACAAGAGCAGGTCAGAGGCAGTGAATTCTGCAGTGGGTAACTCTCCTCCTGACTCCCCAAAGCCTGTCCACCATCTACAAGGCACAAGTCAGGAGTGTGATGGAATACTCTCCACTTGCCTGGATGGGTGCAGCTCCAACAACACTCCGGCAGCTTGACACCATCCAGGACAAAGCACCCCATCCACCACCTTAATGATATGAACTGCCGCATCACGGCATGGATAGGTTATTAGAATGGACGACAGATGGCAGGTGGAATTTAATAATGACAAGTGTGAGGTGATGCATTTTGGCAGAGGGAATAGGGAGAGGTAATATATACCTAATCGCACAGTTCTGAAGACTGTGCAGGAACAGGGGGACCTGGGGGTTCATGTCCATCAATCTTCGAAGGTGGCAGGACATATTGAGAGAGCGGTTAGCGAAGCATTTGGGATCTTGGGATTCATAAATAGAGGCATTGAGTACAAAAGCAGGGAGGTTATGCTGAACCTTTATAAAGCTCTGGTTAGGTCACAACTGGAGTATTGAGTCCATGTTCTGGTCACCACACTTTAGGAAGGAGGTGAGGGTCCTTGAGAGGGTGCAGAGGAGATTTACCAGAATGGTTCCAGGGATGGGGGATTTTAGTTACAAGGTTAGGTTGGAGAAACTGGGGTTGTTCTCCCTGGAGTAAAGGAGATTGAGGGGAGATTTGATAGAGGTGTACAAGATTAAGTTCGACAAGGAAAAGCTGTTCCCATTAACTGATGGTACAAGGACTAGGAGACACAGATTGAAGGTTTTGGGTAAGAGATGCAGGGGGAATATGAGGAAGCAATTTTTTTACCTAGCTGGTGTTCCTGACCTGGAACGCGCTGTCCATAAGGGTGGTGGAAGCGGAAAGAATCAGTGATTTCAAAAAGAAATTGGATGGTCACTTGAAGAAAATAGCAGTTCAAGAAGGCAGCTCACCACCACCTTCTCAAGGTCAATTAGGGATGGGAAACCAATGCTGGCTTTGCCAGCGGTGCTCACATCCCATGAAATGAAACATTGCCTGATTATCTTATTGCTGTTTGTGGAATCTTGCTGCATTTACTACATTACTACAGTGACTACTTTTCAAAAGTACATGATTGGCTGTAAAGTGCTTTGGGTCATCCTGTGGTGGAGAAATATGCCACAGAAATGGGAGTTGTTTTTTCTCTTGTGGACTATGTTTTTTTCCCCCCAAGTGTAGGCCCAGGTTAAAGTCTAATTCCATTGTATTGACTTCTTTTGCAGTATCCACACGTCAATGTCAGGAAATCTGCCTACGAAGCTGTTGGCCAGTTCTGCTGTGCCCTTTATAAAGTTGCTCAGGAAAACCCAACAGACCAAAACTTGGAAGGTAATAGTTTCGCCTAACACTCTTCCACCCACTGTGCCCACACCTCACCCCCAAACACTATCGGGAACGTTTTTTGTGTTCCTGAAGGAGGCGGACTGGCAAATTGTGCTGAAACACAGCAAATGACATTTAGGGCAGAGATGTGTGAAATGATACAATTTAGTAGTATTGAGAAGGGGCAATGTAAAATAGTACTGTTTCAAAGAGGGTGCGGGAACAGATAGACATAGGGGTGTATGTGCAAAAATCTTTGAAGGAGGTAGGTCAAGTTGAGAAGGCTGTCAAAAAAAAAAAGGCTTGTTCTCTTCAGAGCAGAGAAGGTTAAAAGAAGATTGGATAGAGGTGTTCAAAATTAGATTCGATAGTAACTTTCAAAAGGAAATTGGATAAATACTTGAAGGGGAATAATTTGCGGGGCTGTTGGGAAAGAGCAAGGAGAGTGAGACTGTTTAGATAAAAATAAAATCCCATGAGATCCAGGGAAATGCAGCAAGGTGGCTACAAAATTGGCTCAGTGGCAGGAAACAAAGGGTAATTGTTGATGGGTGTTTCAGCGACTGGAGGACTGTTTCCAGTGGTGTTCCGCAGGGCTCAGTACTGGTTCCCCTGCTTTTTGTGGTATAAACGATTTGGACGTAAATGTAGGGGACATGATCAAGAAGTTTGCAGACGACACAAAGATTGGCTGTGTGGTAGGTAGGATAGCTGTAGGCTGCAGGAAGATATTGATGGTCTGACCTGTTTCTGTTTTGTAGACTATATAATTAATTGGCAATTTTTTTTTAAATGGAGAATTTTGTGCTCAAGACAAAGGATATTAGTCTTAATGCTACATTTTTGAGACTCAGATTAAATATTTCCTTGGATTTAGCATCATTGGCCATTCACATGAGCGAATCTTGCACACGTCATGAATCAGAGCGAACCTTTATCTGCCCGATGTCTAGGTAAACATAGCGAGACCCCAGGGATTGAATGATACTCTGGCTTGCAAGGATATATCACCTGATGTCAGCCATGGCTCAGTGGTAGCACTCTCGCCTCTGAGTCAGAAGGTCGTGGGTTCAAGTCCCACTCCAGAGACTCGAGCTCCATAAATGAGGCCAACACTTCCAGTACCAGTAACTGAAGGAGTGCTACACTGTCGAAGGTGCTGGCTTTCAGAGTAATATGTTAAACCGAAGCCCTGTCTGCCCTCTGTAAGGTGAGACATAAAAGATTCCACAGTTGCTATTGAAGGAAGAGCAAGGGAGTTCTCCCTGGGGCCAATATTTATTCTACAATCATCACTGAAAGACAGATTATCTGTCATTTATTTCATTACTGTTTGTGGAAGCTTGCTCTGTGCACATTGGCTGCTGGGATCCCTACATCACAACAGTGATTGCTTTTCAAAAGTGCATCATTGACTGTTAAGCAGTTTGAGTCCTTCTGAGGATGTGAAAGGCGCTATATAAATGTACATCTTTCTTTCTCTGATGCCATGCGATATCTGTCTTTGGTAGGCCCAAGAATGTACTCTATGTTGGACCATGGCTCCAGCTATAATCGACTAGGCAACTTTACTGAATATAAGACAGATAGATGAATGATACTCAATCCAAACAGGAGACTTGCAGCCATGGTAAACATGGTTTTTATCTGCTCAGTCAAAAACAGCAGAGGCACCTCTCCCATTGCTAACTCTTAACATAAAGCTGATTCTTGAAACACAGTCTGTTTATGTTGCTGTGGAGTCACTGATCTGCCCCCTTACCTCTGCTGCTTCAGCCTGACTGTTGTCTTCATACAAGATACAGTTCCAAATTCTACACTGCAAGTCATTAAACCATGAAGAACCCATTTCCTCGCCTCTCCCAAACAGGCAGCATCTGTGGAGAGAGAAGCAGAGTTAATGTTTCAGGTCTGTGACATTTCATCAGAACTGGCAAAGGTAAGAAAAGTATTTGGTTTTAAGCAAGTGAAGGGGGTTTTGGTGGTGGTAGGGAAGAGAACAAAAGGGAAGGTGTGTGATAGGGCTGAGGGCAGGAGAGATTAAATAACAAAGATGTCATGGCACACCGACCACTCTTTGGTGTGCAGCAAGGTTAGACTCAGACCAAAGAAGTTGCATCATTCCAAGCAGAAGGGCCACCTGCGCATCAACACGAGCAGAATTTCTCACCCACAGCTGTTACAAAAATTTCTAAATTCACTTGTAACAGCCCTTCAAAACACTCCCACTACAAAAATTTCTAAATTCACTTGTAACAGCCCTTCAAAACACTCCCACAGGGGATGCTGAGACCAAGTGGGCCCACATCAGAGACGCCATCTATGAGTCAGCTTTGACCACCTACGGCAAAAGTGCGAAGAGAAATGCAGACTGGTTTCAATCTCATAATGAAGAGCTGGAACCTGTCATAGCCGCTAAGCGCATTGCACTGTTGAACTACAAGAAAGCCCCCAGCGAGTTAACATCCGCAGCACTTAAAGCAGCCAGAAGCACTGCACAAAGAACAGCCAGGCGCTGCGCAAACCACTACTGGCAACACCTATGCAGTCATATTCAGCTGGCCTCAGACACCGGAAACATCAGAGGAATGTATGATGGCATTAAGAGAGCTCTTGGGCCAACCATCAAGAAGATCGCCCCCCTCAAATCTAAATCAGGGGACATAATCACTGACCAACGCAAACAAATGGACCGCTGGGTTGAGCACTACCTAGAACTGTACTCCAGGGAGAATGTTGTCACTGAGACTGCCCTCAATGCAGTCTACTGCCCTCTACCAGTCATGGATGAGTTGGACATACAGCCAACCAAATCGGAACTCTGATGCCATTGATTCTCTAGCCAGCGGAAAAGCCCCTGGGAAGGACAGCATTACCCCTGAAATAATCAAGAGTGCCAAGCCTGCTATACTCTCAGCACTACATGAACTGCTATGCCTGTGCTGGGACGAGGGAGCAGTACCCCAGGACATGCGCGATGCCAATATCATCACCCTCTATAAAAACAAAGGTGACCGCGGTGACTGCAACAACTACCGTGGAATCTCCCTGCTCAGCATAGTGGGTAAAGTCTTTGCTCGAGTCGCTCTAAACAGGCTCCAGAAGCTGGCCGAGCGCGTCTACCCTGAGGCACAGTGTGGCTTTCGTGCAGAGAGATCGACCGTTGACATGCTGTTCTCCCTTGGTCAGATACAGGAGAAATGCCGTGAACAACAGATGCCCCTCTACATTGCTTTCATTGATCTCACCAAAGCCTTTGACCTCGTCAGCAGACGTGGTCTCTTCAGAATACTAGAAAAGATTGGATGCCCACCAAAGCTACTAAGTATCATCACCTCATTCCATGACAATATGAAAGGCACAATTCAACATGGTGGCTCCTCATCAGAGCCCTTTCCTATCCTGAGTGGCGTGCAACAGAGCTGTGTTCTCGCACCCACACTTTTTGGGATTTTCTTCTCCCTGCTGCTTTCACATGCGTTCAAGTCCTCTGAAGAAGGAATCTTCCTCCACACAAGATCAGGGGGCAGGTTGTTCAACCTTGCCCGTCTAAGAGCGAAGTCCAAAGTATGGAAAGTCCTCATCAGGGAACTCCTCTTTGCTGACGATGCTGCTTTAACCTCTCACACTGAAGAGTGCCTGCAGAGTCTCATCGACAGGTTTGCGGCTGCCTGCAATGAATTTGGCCTAACCATCAGCCTCAAGAAAACGAACATCATGGGGCAGGACGTCAGAAATGCTCCATCCATCAATATTGGCGACCACGCTCTGGAAGTGGTTCAAGAGTTCACCTACCTAGGCTCAACTATCACCAGTAACCTGTCTCTAGATGCAGAAATCAACAAGCGCATGGGAAAGGTTTCCACTGCTATGTCCAGACTGGCCAAGAGAGTGTGGGAAAATGGCGCACTGACACGGAACACAAAAATTCGAGTGTATCAAGCCTGTGTCCTCAGTACCTTGCTCTATGGCAGCGAGGCCTGGACAACGTATGTCAGCCAAGAGCGACGTCTCAATTCATTCCATCTTCGCTGCCTCCGGAGAATACTTGGCATCAGGTGGCAGGACCGTATCTCCAACACAGAAGTCCTCGAGGCGGCCGACATCCCCAGCTTATACACACTACTGAGTTAACGGCACTTGAGATGGCTTGGCCATGTGAGCCGCATGGAAGATGGCAGGATCCCCAAAGACACATTGTACAGCGGGCTCGCCACTGGTATCAGACCCACCGGCCGTCCATGTCTCCGCTTTAAAGACGTCTGCAAACGCGACATGAAATCCTGTGACATTGAGCACAAGTCGTGGGAGTCAGTTGCCAGTGTTCGCCAGAGCTGGCGGGCAGCCATAAAGGCGGGGCTAAAGTGTGGCGAGTCGAAGAGACTTAGTAGTTGGCAGGAAAAAAGACAGAGGCGCAAGGGGAGAGCCAACTGTGTAACAGCCCCGACAAACAAATTTTTCGGCAGCACCTGTGGAAGAGCCTGTCACTCTAGAATTGGCCTTTATAGCCACTCCAGGCGCTGCTTCACAAACCACTGACCACCTCCAGGCGCTTACCCATTGTCTCTCGAGATAAGGAGGCCAAAGAGACATGGGACAAAGGCAAAGAGTGTGTTAATGTTTGTGGTGAAAGACAAAGCATTAGAGAGTCATAGAGAGATACAGCACTGAAACAGGCCCTTCGGCCCACTGAGTCTGTGCCGACCAACAACCACCCATTTATACTAATTCTACATTAATCCTATATTCCCTGCCACATCCCTACCTACACAAGGGGCAATTTACAATGGCCAATTTACCTATCAACCTGCAAGTCTTTGGCGGTGGGAGGAAACCAGAGCGCCCGGCGGAAACCCATGCAGTCGCAGGGAGAACTTGCAAACTCCACACAGGCAGTACCCAGAACCGAACCCGGGTCGCTGGAGCTGTGAGGCTGTGGTGCTAACCACTGTGCCGCATTAGGACAGAGAGTGCGTTAATTGAAAGCGCAACAGGAAAAACAGGCATATAGTTTAAAAAAAACAAAATACTTAAAAAAGGAAATAAAAGATAAAGAAGGCCAGTCATGCTGTTAAATTGTTGAAATCAATGTTGATCCCGCAAGGATGTAGAGTGCCTAATTGAAAGATGAGGTGCTGCTCCTTGAGCTTGCCTTGATGTTCGCTGGAACACTGCAGCAGGCCAAGGACAGAAATGTGGGCATGAGAGCAGGGGGGTGTGTTGAAGTGGCCAGCAACTGGTAGCTCAGGGTCATGCTTTCAGACTGAGCGGAGGTGTTCCGCAAAGCGGTCACCCAGTCTGCGTTTGGTCTCCCCAATGCAGAGGAGAGCACATTGTGAACAGTGAATACAGTATACTACATTGAAAGAAGTACAAGTAAATCTCTGCTTCATCTGGAAGGAGTGTTTGGGGCCTTGGATAGTGAGGAGAGAGGAAGTAAAAGGGCAGGTATTACATCTCCTGTGATTGCATGTGAAGGTGCCGTGGGAAGGAGACAAGGTGTCGGGAGTGATGGAAGAACCAGGGTGTCACGGAGGGAACCATCCCTTTGGAATGCTGACAGGGGAGCGGAAAGGAAGGTGTGTTTGGTAGTGGCATCACGCTGGAGGTGGTGGAAATTGTGATGTATGATCTTTTGGATGTGGAGGCTGGTGGGGTGGAAAGTGAGGAGAAGGGGAACCCTGTCACAGTTCTGGGAGAGAGGGGAAGGGATAAAGGCAGAAGTGCGGGAAATGTGTTGGACACAGTTGAGGGCCCTGTCAACCATAGTGGGGGGGGAATCCTCGGTTGAGGTAAAAGGAAGACGCAGCAGAAGTGCTGTGGTGGAAGGTTGCATCATGAGAACAGATGCATCGGAGACGGAGACACTGGGAGAATGGAATGGAGTCCTTACATGAGGCATGGTGTGAAGGAATGTAGTCAAGGTTGCCGTGGGAGTCGGTCGGCTTATAATGAGCATTAGTAGACAACCTATCCCCAGCGATGGAGACAGAGAAGTCGAGGAATGGAAAGGAAGTGTCGGAGATAGACTATGTAATGGTGAGAAAAGGGTGGAAATTGGAAGCAAAGTTGATGAAATTTTCCAGTTCGGGGCAAGAGCAGGAAGCGGCACTGATACAGTCATCAATGTACCGGAAAAAGAGATGAGGGAAGGAGCCTGACTACGACTGGAACAAGGAATGTTCGACATATCCCACAAAAAGAGAGGCACAACTAGGACCCATGCGAGTACCCATAATAACACCTTTTATTTGGAGGAAGTGAGTGGATTTGAAGGAGAAATCGTTTCATGTAAGAACAAGTTCAGCCAGGCGGAGGAGGGTGGTGCTGGATGGGGCTCTGTTCAAGGAATAAGTGGAGAGCCGTCAGACTGTCCTGGTGCGGGATGGAGGTGTAGAGAGATTGGACATCCATAGTGAAGGGGAGGCGGTTAGGGCCAGGACATTGGAAATTGTCCAAATGAGGGGACTCTATAATCAGGGGCACAGATAGGCGTTTCTGTGGACGTGAAAGAGACTCCAGGATGCTCTGTTGCCTCCCTGGTGCCAGGGTCAAGGATGTCTCTGAATGGACAGGGGGCATTCTAAAGGGGAGGGTGAACAGCCAGAGGTTGTGGTACACATTGGTACCAATGACATAGGCAGGAAGAGTGACTTGATCCTGCAGGGGGAGTTTAGGGAGTTAGGTAGAAAGTTAAAAGACAGGACTTCTAGGGTTGTAATCTCGGGATTACTCCCTGTGCCACGTGCCAATGAGGCTAGAAATAGGAAGATAGTGCAGCTAAACATGTGGCTGAACAGCTGGTGTAGAAGGGAGGGTTTCAGATATCTGGACCATTGGGATCTCTTCAGGGACAGATTGGACCTGTACAAGAAGGACGGGTTGCATCTAAACTGGAGGGGCACAAATATCCTGGCTGCGAGGTTTGCTAGCGTCACTTGGAAGGGTTTAAACTAGTGTGGCAGTGGGGTGGGAGCCAGAGCAGTAGGACAGCAAGTGAAATAAATGAGGGGAAGCGAGTAAATAAGGCCAGTAAGACTAAGAGGAAGAGCAGGCAGGGAGATGTTGCTGAGCATAGTGGGACTGGTGGTCTGAAGTGCATTTGTTTCAATGCGAGAAGTACAACAGGTAAGGCAGATGAACTTAGAGCTTGGATTAGTACTTGAAACTATGATGTTGTTGCTATTACAGAGACTTGGTTGAGGGAAGGACAGGACTGGCAGCTAAATGTTCCAGGATTTAGAAGCTTCAGGCGGGATGTAAAAGGGGTGGGGGAGTTGCATTACTTGTTAAGGAGAATATCACAGCTGTACTGCGGGAGGGCACCTCGGAGGGGTCGTGCAGTGAGGCAATATGGGTGGAGCTCAGGAATAGGAAGGGTGCAGTCACGATGTTGGGGGTTTTCTACAGGCCTCCCAACAGCCAGCGGGAGGTAGAGGAGCAGATATGTAGACAGATTTTGGAAAGATGTAAAGGTAACAGGGTTGTAGTGATGGGTGATTTTAACTTCCCCTATATTGACTGGGACTCACTTAGTGCTAGGGGCTTGGATGGGGCAGCATTTGTAAGGAGCATCCAGGAGGGCTTCTTGAAACAATATGTAGATAGTCCAACTAGGGATGGGGCCGTACTGGACCTGGTATTGGGGAATGGTCGAAGTTTCAGTAGTGGATCATTTCGGGAACAGTGACCCTAATTCCATAAGTTTTAAGGTACTTGTGGATAAGGATAAGAGTAGTTCTTGGGTGAAGGTGCTCAACTGGGGGAAAGCTAATTATAACAATATTAGGCAGGAACTGAAGAATTTAGATTGGGGGCGGCTGTTCGAGGGTAAAACAACATCTGACATGTGGGAGTCTTTCAAACGTCAGCTGATTAGAATCCAGGACCAGCATGTTACTGTGAGGAAGAAGGATCAGTTTGGCAAGTTTCGGGAAGCTTGGATAACGCGGGATATTGTGAGCCTAGTCAAAAAGAAAAAGGAAACATTTGTAAGGGCTGGAAGGCTAGGAACAGACAAATCCCTTGAGGATTCGTACAGTAGACAGTAGGAAGGAACTTAAGCAAGGAGTCAGGAGGGCTAAAAGGGGTCATGAAAAGTCATTGGCAAAGAGGATTAAGGAAAATCCCAAGGCTTTAAATAAGTATATAAAGAGCAAGAGGGTAACTAGGGAAAGGGTTGGCCCACTCATGGACAGAGAAAGGAATCTATGTGTGGAGCCAGAGGAAATGGGCACGGTACTAAATGAGTACTTTGCATCAGTATTCACCAAAGAGAAGGATTTGGTGGATGATGAGCCTAGGGAAGGGAGTGTAGATAGTCTCAGTCATCTCATTATCAAAAAGGAGGTGGTGTTGGGTGTCTTGCAAAGCATTAAGGTAGATAGGTCTCCAGGGCCTGATGGGATCTACCTCAGAATACTGAGGGAGGCAAGGGAAGAAATTGCTGGGGCCTTGACAGAAATCTTTGCATCCTCATTGGCTACAGGTGAGGTCCCAGAGGACTGGAGAATAGCCAATGTTGTTCCTTTGTTTAAGAAGGGTAGCAAGGATAATCCAGGAAATTATAGGCCGGTGAGCCTTATGTCAGTGGTAGGGAAATTATTAGAGAGGATTCTTCGGGACAGGATTTACTCCCATTTGGAAACAAACAAACTTATTAGCGAGAGACAGCATGGTTTTGTGAAGGGGAGGTCGTGTCTCACTAATTTGATTGAGTTTTTTGAGGAAGTGACAAAGATGATTGATGAGGGAAGGGCAGTGGATGTTATCTATATGGACTTCAGTAAAGCCTTTGACAAGGTCCCTCTTGGCAGACTGGTACAAAAGGTGAAGTCACACGGGATCAGAGGTGAGCTGGCAAGATGGATACAGAACTGGCTCGGTCATAGAAGACAGAGGGTAGCAGTGGAAGGGTGCTTTTCTGAATGGAGGGATGTGACTAGTGGTGTTCCGCAGGGATCAGTGCTGGGACCTTTGCTCTTTGTAGTATATATAAATGATTTGGAGGAAAATGTAGCTGGTCTGATTAGTAAGTTTGCAGACGACACAAAGGTTGGTGGAGTTGCGGACAGTGATGAGAATTGTCAGAGGATACAGCAGGATATAGATCGGTTGGAGACTTGGGCGGAGAAATGGCAGATGGCGTTTAATCCAGACAAATGTGAGGTAATGCATTTTGGAAGGTCTAATGCAGGTGGGAAGTATACAGTAAATGGCAGAACCCTTAGGAGTATTGACAGGCAGAGAGATCTGGGTGTACAGGTCCACAGGTCCGCAGGTGGATAAGGTAGTCAAGAAGGCATATGGCATGCTTGCCTTCATCGGTCGGGGCATAGAGTATAAAAATAGGCAAGTCCTGCTGCAGCTGTACAGAACCTTAGTTAGGCCACACTTAGAATATTGCATGCAATCCTGGTCACCACACTACCAGAAGGACGTGGAGGCTTTGGAGAGGGTACAGAAGAGGTTTACCAGGATGTTGCCTGGTCTGGAGGGCATTAGCTATGAGGAGAGGTTGGATAAACTCGGATTGTTTTCACTGGAACAACGGAGGTGGAGGGGTGACATGATAGAGGTTTACAAAGTTATGAGCGGCATGGACAGAGTGGATAGTCAGAAGCTTTTTCCCAGGGTGGAAGAGTCAGTTACTAGGGGACATAGGTTTAAGGTGAGAGGGGCAAAGTTTAGAGGGGATGTGCAAGGCAAGTTCTTTCCACAGAGGGTGGTGAGTGCCTGGAACGTGCTGCCGGGGGAGGTGGTGGAAGCAGGTACGATAGCGACGTTTAAGAGGTATCTTGACAAATTCATGAATAGGATGGGAATAGAGGGATACGGTCCCCGAAAGTGCAGAAGGTTTTAGTTTAGGCAAGCATCAAGATCAGCGCAGGCTTGGAGGGCCGAATGGCCTGTTCCTGTGCTGTACTGTTCTTTGTTCTTTGACGTAGGGTGTCAGAAGAGTCATGGATGTTGGTGGGAAGAGACTGGACCAGGGGAGAAAAGATAAAGTCACGATAGGAAGAAATAAGTTCAGTGGGGCAGGAACAAGCTGAAATGATGGGTCTGCCAGGGCAGTCCTGTTCTGGTCATCTTTAGATTAGGCACTTGACAACCTTGCGGACTCAACATTGAGTTCAACAAGTTCAGTGCATAACTGGCCATTTTTTTATTACTTTTTAAAAATTATTTTATTTTTTAACTATGTGCCTGTTTTTCATGTGCTTTTGGACAGAGCTGCTCATTATTCTGCCATTAACGCACTCTCTGTACCAATGCTTTGTCTTTAACCACAACCATTAACACTGCCAGGTAAGCTCCCCACCTGCCAAGAATGAGGACAAATAATTTTGCCACATGAACATTGATTTTAGACTATTGTTGGTGAAGAAAGAACTTGCTTTAAAAAACAATTGGAGACTTTGGCTGGAGAGAGACATTAGCATATCAACAGACAAGTACTTCAAAGGACAAAGGAACTATTCCCTGCTCCAATTTAATCCACAATGGACTTTTGATTACCAGACTTTGAAGATGGAAAGGCTAGCATTCCAGGTTAACTGCTAAAATGGCCGAATACACAAACAGACGTGATTGGACCAGTATGGTCGTGTGACTGGCTGACTGTTGGAGTTTTTTGGATTTGAACTTCCAACAGGGTTTTTGAACTCAGAAAGCTGTTTTCTCCTGGACTGAGAACATCTCGCTCCTGTCTGCTCTCATCCCGCTCTCACCAGCTTCGGAAGACACATGAACCCCAAGAGAGAGAAGTCTCCTCCGGTAAACAACGTTTAAGAAGAATACTGGGCCCCAACGAAAAGCAAGATTACTTACAAAAGGACTACAGTGAGCTTGAAGCACAGTAAACAAGGAACTCTTCTGATATTGCCTCTTTTCTGTCCCTATTTGCATGTGTGTATTGCAAGTGCATGCTAACGTGGGTGCATTGTATATCCGTCGGCGTTAACTGTTTTAGGGTTTAAGTTTAAGGTTGAATAAATTTCATTTTTCTTCCTTCAACCTAAGAAAGCCTGTTTATGCTCATTTATTTGCCTTATAATTGGAAAGTGGTGAACAAGGAGTCACCAAAGGGGGAGCTCAAAACGCAGTGTGTTTAAAATTAAACCCTGTTAGAATAGGACCAGGTGAAGACAGTAAAAGACCCCTAGACACCTTTCTCACCTGGTCGTAACAACATGCTCTTTGTCTTTGTCCCAGGACAGCTTTGTTATTTCATCTTTCCTGCCCTCATCACACACATTCCCTTTTTTTCTCTTCACCACCACCACCCTTCTTCACTTGCTTAAAACCTAATACATTTCTTCCCGTTGCCAGTTCTGATGAAAGGTCACAGACCTGAAACATTAACTCTGCTTCTCTCTCCATAGATGCTGCCTGACCTGAGTATTTCCAGTACTTTGTTTTTATTTCAGATTTCCAGTATCTGCTGTATTTTGCTTTTATTACCATCTGTCTGACCTCTGAGTCAGAAACTTGTAGGTTTGATCCCCACTGCAGGAGAGCTGAGCTGGCTGACATTTCCAGTACCAATACTGAGCGAGTACTGCACTGTCTGAGGACACATTAAACTGAGACCGCAGCGCTGTCAGGTGAAGTGTAAAAGATCTCATGGCACTATTGGAAGAAGAGTGAGAAAGTTAACCTCGGTGTCCTGGGTTCAATATTTATCCCTCAACTAACATGAAACAACACAAAAAAATGACCCCATTTATCTCAATGGGGTTTGCGGGAGCTTGCTGTGCACAGATTGGTTGCCACGTTTCCTACATTACAACAGTGACTACACTTCATCGCTGTAAAGTGCTTTGGGCCACCCGGAGGTCTATAAAAGTGCAAGTTTTCTTTCTTTAATGCAGTCTACTTTTCTCATGTCCCACACTTTCTAATTTTGTAATAGCCCAATGTTCACTTGATATATGAAGCATCAGTAATGGTCACTGATTTCAGGGTTTTCTGACTGCTGTCCGAAATTGTGTTGTTTTGGGCTCCTGTGTCCAATCTCCACACCCAGTCTGTCAGACAGTGTCTGCTTGTGCCATCCTCATCCTCTGATCCTATCTCATCACTGCCAAACAAAAAAGAAACCGCGCTCTCTCCACCTCCAATCTCCATTTTCTTCTGATAGCCTCATCCTGAGTTCTTACTCCTCACGTCCTCCATTCTACACAAGTTTCCATTCACCACCCTTGCTAACCTCCACTGGCACCCCTTTCCTCAGTGCACTGACTTCAAATTCCCTGTCATCATCATCACATCCCACCATGGCCTTGCTGCTCTTCCAACTTTGGCCTACTCCCCATCATCAGAGGCAGAGCTTCTAGCCATTTTCCCAGATAGTTCTGTACATTGTGCCCTTGATAGCTCTTTGAAAGAGCTAGTTAGTCTCACTACCCTCACCACACCCGCCCCCCCCTCGACCCCTGCAAAGATTTCCTTTTCAACGATCTATCCAATACCCTTTCAAGCATGAAATCTGCTTCCACCACCCTTTCAAGCAGTGCATTCCAGATCATAATAACTCCCTGCATATAAAAGAAAATTCTCCTCTTCTCACCTCTGGTTCCTTTGCCTTAAATGTTAACCTTAAATTTGTATGTCTTCTGGTTACAGACCCTGCTGTCACTGAAAACAGTTTCTCCTCATTTACGCTATCAAAACCACTCATAATATTGGACACCTTTCTGAAATCTCCTCCTAAGCTTCTCTTCTCCAAGGAGAACAACAACCCCAGCTTCTCTACACATAACTGAAGTCCCTCATCCCTGGAACCATTCTAGTAAATCTCCTCTGAACCCTCTCCAGGATCTGGACATCTTTCCTAAAGTGCGGTGCCTAGAATTGGGCAGAGTATTCTAACTGAAGCCTAAACAGTGATTTATGAAGGTTTGGCAAAAACGTCCAGGCTTTTGTATTCTCTGCCTCTGTGTATAAAGCCCAGGATCCTGTATGCTTTTTAAAACATGTTTCTCAACTTGTCCTGCCACCTTCAAAGATTTGTGTATATACATTCGCAGGTCTCTCCGTTCCTGCACCCAGTTTTACCATATAGTTTATATTTCCTCTCCTCATTCTCCCTTCCAAAACACATCAGTTCACACTTCTCTGCATGAAAGCTCATGTGCCATTTCACATCTTTTAAGAAGCCTCTGTATAACAGACTTCTTTGACTTCAGCTCCCTCTCTGACTTGATCGGGCCTGCTGTTGGAACTGTGAAGTGCATTAGGATGTGTTTCTGGATTGTGGTGTCAGTCTAGGTGGCCACCCCAGCAACATTCTGTCACCTTTGCTGGGTATCAGCTGGCGAGCAGGCAGTGCTGTTTACAAGCTGCGACACCGCTCTGTGTTGAGAAGGGCATTTTCCCCTCCATATTCCAGCGAGTATTCACAGCTAGACAGCCTGTAAGGAAGGAACAGTCATCTCATTCCTGAGAAAACCACCTATTTCAGCACTGTGCAATCAGTGAGGGAGGTGGCAGCTTTTATTTTAACTACTGCTTCTCCATGTGGATGAAGGAATCCAATGGTTAAGAAGAAGTCTCCTTGCTTGTAGAACAGTTGGGATAGAGTCATAGAGTTATACAGCACAGAAACAGGCCCTTCGGCCTATCGTGTCTATGCCGGCCATCAAGCACCAAACTATTCTAATCCCATTTTCCAGCACTTGGCCCGTAACCTTGTATGCTGTCGCGTTTCAAGTGCTCATCTAAATACTACTTAAATATTTTGAGGGTTCCTGCCCGCTAAAACAGCTAATACTTCCTCTCTTTCAATGCTAATATGTTCAAGTATATCACAATCCCCCTCCCTGATCTCTACACCTACATCGTCCTTCTCCATAGTGAATACAGATGAAAAGTAGTCATTTAAAACCTCACCTATGTCCTCTGGCTCCACACACAGATTGCCACTTTGGTCCCTAATGGGCCCTACTCTTTCCCTGGTTATCCTCTTGCCTTTAATATACTTATAAAACGTCTTAGGATTTTCCTTTATCTTGCCCGTCAGTGTTTTGTAATGTCCCCTCTTCATTCTCCTAATTACTTTTTTAAGTACCTCCCTACACTTTCTGGATTCCTCTAGGGCCTCCACTGTTTTCAGCACTCTGAATCTACCATAAACCTCCTTTTCTTTTTCTGATCCAAACCTCTATATCCCTTGACATCCAGGGTTCCCTGGACTTTTTGGTCCTACCCTTCACCTTAATGGGTACATGTTGCCTCTGACCTCTCAATGTTTCCTCTTTGAATGACTCCCACTGATCTGATGTAGACTTTCCTACAAGTAGCTGCTCCCAGTCCACTTTGCCCAGATCCTGTTTTATCATCTTAAAATCGGCCTTCCCCCAGTTCAGTGCTTTTATTTTCGATCCATCTTTGTCCTTTTCCATAACTACCTTAAATCTTAGAGTTATGGTCACTATCCCCAAAATGTTCCCCCACTGTCACTTCTACCACTTCATTCCCTAGGATTAGATCCAGTACTGCCCCTTCTCTTGTAGGACTTTCTACATACTGGCTCAAAAAGCTCTCCTGCATGCATTTTAAAAATTCTGCCCCCTTTAAGCCTTTTGCACTAAGACTATCCCAGTTGATATTGGGGAAGTTGAAATCTCCTATTATTACCCTATTATTTTAACACCTCTCTGACATTTGCCCACATATCTGCTCCTCTATCTCTCCCTGACTGTTTGGAAGCCTGTAGTACACTCCGAGCCAAGTGATTGCCCCCTTTTGTTTTTATGTTCCACCCATGTGGCCTCATTTGAGGAACCTTCTAAGATATCATCCCTTCTTACTGCAGTAATTGACTCCTTGATCAACAGTGCAAAGCCACCTCCTCTTTTACCCCCTCCCCTGTCATGCCTGAAGATTCTATAACCTGGAATATTGAGCTACCAGTCCTGTCCCTCCCTCATCTGTGTCTCTGTGATAGCAATAATATCATAATGCCATGTCTAATCAGTGCCTCAATTCATCTGTCTTACTAGTAAGACTCCTTGCATTAAAATCAATGCAGTCCAGCCTTGCATTTTTCACTTGTGCCTTAACAGGTCTTTATTTCCTCTGCCTTCCAGACTGACTGTTTCTCTTCTATATTTGACTGTGCATCACCCCCTCCCTACTGTAACTCCACTCTCTATCCCATCCTCCTGCCAAATTAGTTTAAACCCCCCGCCCCTCCTCAAACAGCACTAGCAAACCTCCCAGCAGGGATGTTGGTCCCGTTCCGGTTCAGGTGCAACCTATCCAACTTGTACAGGTGCCACCTTTGCCAGAGACAGACACAGTGATCCAGGAAACTAAAGCCCTCCCTCCTGCACCATCTCCTCAGCCATGCATTCATCTGTTCTATCCTCCTATTCCTATACTCACCAGCACGTGGCACTGGGAATAACCCAGAGATTACAACCTTTGAGGTCCTGCTTTTTAATCTGCTACCTAACTCCCTAAATCCTTGTTGCAGGACCTCATCCCTCTTTCTACCTATGTCGTTGGCACCCGTGTGTACCACGACCTCTGACTGTTCACCCTCTCCCTTCAGAATGTCCTGCAGCCGCTCTGAGACATCCTTGACCCTAGCACCAGGGAGGCAACATACCATCCTGGAGTCTCGTTTGTGGCCACAGAAACGGCAATCTGTTCCCCTGACGATTAAATCCCCTATCAGTATGGCTCTCCCACTCTTTTTCACCCCCTCCTGTGCAGCAGAGACATCTGTGGTGCCACGAGCTTGGCTGTTGCTGCTTTCCCATGGGAGGCCAATCCCCCCCCACAACAATATCTGTTTGAGAGAGGGATGGCCACAGGGGACCCCTGCACTACCTGCCTGCGCCTACTTCTCCTCTTGGTGGTCACTCATTCCCTTTTCTGCCTCTGCAGCCATTACCTGCGGTGTGAGCACCTCGCTAAATGTGCTGTCCACGACGTCCTCAGCATCGCGGATACTCCACAGTGAGTCCATCCACAGCTCCAGCTGTGCAGTGCGGTCAACTGGAAGCTGCAGCTGGACACACTTGCTGCACACATGGTCACCAGGGACTGGAAGTGTCCCTGATTTCCCACATAGCGCCGGAAGAGCATGCCATGGGGCTGAGCTCTCCTGCCATGACTTAGCCTTAGATTAAGCTCCTTAGTTACTCCCTTTAACGTAGAGTACTAATTATTATAGTGACTTTATTCTACTCCAAACACTACCTAATTCAATCTAAATTCCCTACCTTTACTTTTACTTCATATATATATATATATATATATACTTCAGGGCGGCACAGTGGCGCAGTGGTTAGCACCGCAGTCTCACAGCTCCAGCGACCCGGGTTCAATTCTGGGTACTGCCTGTGTGGAGTTTGCAAGTTCTTCCTGTGTCTGCGTGGGTTTTCGCCGGGTGCTCCGGTTTCCTCCCACAAGCCAAAAGACTTGCAGGTTGGTGGTAAATTGGCCATTATAAATTGCCCCTAGTATAGGTAGGTGGTAGGGAAATATAGGGACAGGTGGGGATGTGGTAGGAATATGGGATTAGTGTAGGATTAGTATAAATGGGTGGTTGATGGTCGGCACAGACTTGGTGGGCCGAAGGGCCTGTTTCAGTGCTTTATCTCTAAATAAATATTGAAAGTAGTAAAGGCTAGAAATACACATCTGTTTCTACTTACCAATCAGCTTCCTCCCCTTGCAACACGTCACTTTCTGAATTGTGATGTCAGTCGTGGAACTCTCTTGCTGTCCCTGTGAGAGTATGCCTCTTTTAATCTGCTGGAACTCCCGCTCGCCGGTGCCTGTTCCCTCACAGGTCTGCCTCGGTCTTGCTCTTTCCCTGGCCTCTCGCAGCCTCCTTTAAGCCACTGGAACTCCCGCTCGCCGGTGCTTGTCTCCTCGCAGCTCCGCCTTGGTCTTCCCATGTGTCCAGGTATCCAGTTCACCACCTAAGATACCCACATCCTATAAACTTAGCCATTGGATTTTGCCAAGTGGCTGACCCAACCTGCAGTTTAGGAAGGAATGCAGTGGATGATGAACGTTAGCGACAGGAGTAGGGCTATTCGGCCCCTCCTGCCTATTCCTGTCATTCATTCAGATCATGGCTGATCTGTAACTGAACTCCATTTACCTGTCTTTGCTCCCTATCCCTGAATGCCCTTACCCAACAAAGATCTACTGATCTTGGTCTACTAGATTCCCATTATCCTGCTGTCAGTCACATCCTCCTCTTCCTGAAACGCTCTATGTAGTGTGGCTGTCTTCTGGAGTAAACATTCAAAACTGATGGCCAGAAAAGGGCAGCTGGTGTCTCAATTCTGCCTCACCTCCACCCTGTCCACCACCCAACCTCCTCAAACCGCTACATGTAATCTCCTGGGGGTGGCTAAGAGCACAGAGAAAAAAACTTCAGGGCCAGTAAGGGGGAAAAAACATAGTAACATTCTTCTCTGACCCCCTCAAGCAATCAAAACCCGTCCAGGATGTCACATGGACCAAGTGTTACCTGTAAAGACACTTAACTTCTGTATGTTGCCATTTCTGTCCCAGTCAGGAACAGTCCAGCTCCTTGAAGGCATAAGCTATCCAGATATTTGTGCCATCTCCATGATGTGTTGCAGTGTCTGTAACTGGTACTCCAGCTGAAGACTGGAAGCAGAGACATTTCCCACGTGTGGTCAGTCACCCAGGACAGTTTAGCTGCCCACAATCTGCAGCTCTGACGCACCTTCTGTGCTACTTTAGTGTACAGCAGTCACTTATTCATCTATTTATAGTGCTAACTTCTTCATCTTTAGTATTAAATTATGACCAGCAGATGGAGTTAGATTCCTAACAGAGGAGTATAGAAAGTGTTGAGGGGGTACTTAAAAAAGTAATTAGGAGAGCGAAGAGGGGACATGAAAAAACATTGGCGGTCAATATAAAGGAAAATCTTAAGGCGTTTTATAAGTATATTAAGGGCAAGAGGATAACCAGGGAAAGAGTAGGACCCATTAGGGACTAAAGTGGCAATCTGTGTGTGAGCCGGAGGACATAGGTGAGGTTTTAAATGATTACTTTTCATCTGTATTCACTATGGAGAAGGACAATGTAGGTGTAGAGATCAGGGAGGGGGAGTGCGATATACTTGAGCATATTAGCATTGAAAGGGAGGAAGTATTTGATGCTTTAGCGGGCATAAAAGTGGATAAATCCTCAGGTCCAGACGAGATGTATCCCAGGCTGTTGTGTGAGGCAAGCGAGATGATAGGGGCTCTGACACAAATTTTCAAATCCTCTCTGGCCATGGGAGAGGTACCAGAGGACTGGAGGACAGCGAATGTGGTACCATTATTCAAGAAGGGTAGCAGGGATAAACCAGGTAATTACGGAAGACCGGTGAGTCTAACATCAGTGGTTGGGAAACTATTGGGAAAAAATTCTGAGGCACAGGATTAATCTCCACTTGGAGAGGCAGGGATTAATCAAGGATAGTCAGCATGGCTTTGTCAGGAGGAGATCGTGTCTAACTAGCTTGATTGAATTTTTCAAGGAGGTGACCAGGTGTGTAGATGAGGGTAAAGCAGTTGATGTAGTCTACATAGACTTCAGTAAGGCTTTTGATAAGGTCCCACATGGGAGATTGGTTTAGAAGGTAAGAGCCCATGGGATCCAGGGCAATTTGTCAAATTGGATCCAAAATTGGCTTAGTGGCAGGAGGCAGAGGGTAATGGTCGAGGGTTGTTTTTGCGATTGGAAGCCTGTGACCAGTGGTGTACTGCAGGGTTCGGTGCTGGGACCCTTGCTGTTTGTCGTGTACATTAATGATTGAGACATGAATATAGGAGGTATGATCAGTAAGTTCACAGATGACACAAAAATTGGTGATGTCGTAAATAATGAGGAGGAAAGCCTTCGATTACAGGACGATATAGATGGGCTGGTAAGATGGGCGGAACAGTGGCAAATGGAATTTAAACCTGAGAAGTGTGATGCATTTTGGGAGGACTAACAAGGCAAGGGAATATACAATGGATGGTAGGACCCTAGGAAGTACAGAAGGTCAGAGGGACCTTGTGTACTTGTCCATAGATCACTGAAGGCAGCAGCACAGGTAGATAAGGTGGTTAGGAAGGCATATGGGATACTTGCCTTTATTAGCTGAGACATAGAATATAAGAGCAGGGAGGTTATGATGGAGTTGTATAAAACACTAGTTAGTCCACAGCTGGAGTACTGTGTACAGTTCTGGTCACCACACTATAGGAAGGATGTGATTGCACTGGAGAGGGTGCAGAGGAGATTCACCAGGATGTTGCCTGGGCTGGAGCATTTCAGCTATGAAAGACTGAAAAGGCTAGGGTTGTTTTCCTTAGAGCAGAGAAGGCTGAGGGGGGACATGATTGAGGTATTCAAAATTATGAGGGGCATTGATAGGTTAGATAGGAAGAGACTTTTTCCCTTAGCGGAGGGATCACTAATCAGGGGGCATAGATTTAAGGTAAGGTGCAGGAGGTTTAGAGGGGATTTGAGGAAAAAAATTTTCACCCAGAGGGTGGTTGGAATCTGGAACACACTGCCTGAAGGGGTGGTAGACTCACAACATTTAAGAACTATTTAGATGAGCACTTGAAATGCCATAGCATTCAAGGCTGCAGGCCAAGTGCTGGAAAATGGGATTAGAATAGTTAGGTGATTGATGGCCAGCACAGACACGATGGGCCGAAGGGCCTGTTTCTGTGCTGTATGACTCTTTGACTCCTTTTAGTTACCTTTATTGCTCACTTTATTTAGTCAGCATTAATTTCTGTTGGATTGTTTTTAAATATTTATTTACTTACTTAAAACTGCTCGTTAGATTTTTGCCCCTTTGTCTTTCAATTCCATTTTTTAGGCATAGCAGTCTCTTAATCTAGGGTATAATTAAATATTGAAGCGTGGGATAAATAACTGAATGCTTTGTTTTTGTTCCTCGGTCAATTCACTTGGAACCTCCTTCCCCTCAGCGAAAAATCTCTACTCTTCCAGATTCCCATTCTGGAAGGCCTCACTCTGTTCTGTAACAATGCCAACTGAGAAGAGATTGTCTGATTACCCACTTGTACGTACACGGTGCGTTATGTGACCGGGAGCTCAAACTCGTCTCTGCCAGCAGAGTCAATCAGTTGAAGTCAAGCTCTTCATCATTTAAGGAGGGAAAGAGCTGCTCCTTCAAAGACTGCAGCCAACAAATGGATTGTGAAAAGCTTTGCTTGCTCAGGTTCCCATGCACCCTTGCTCTGCCTGCTCTGGTCCCAGGGCACCAAGGAGGAGGGAACATGCCCAAGGTCCAAGCCAGTTACTGGATTGTGTAGGGACAAATGTTTGTCTAGCATCGACTGTCCCCATCTCCCTTCTTGCACTCCCTCCCTGCCCTGTTACAATGCATACATCTTATTTCTTCTTTCATTTCAGGTTTCCAGAAGTTGTTATCCATGGTGTTCCCAAACTATCTGAAAACCATTCATGAGGAGAAGGACCGCCTGGTGGTTATGACGATTCTGGAGTCCATGAACAACGTGCTGAAGAACTGCAAAGGGGACGCACTAAAGGAGCCAGGTCGCCTGGACGAGATCTGCAAAGCCATCCGGAACGTGCTGCAGAAAAAGGTAACGGCCAAAGCTCATACTGAGAACCCTACCTCTTTGGCTAAGCGTTCTGGTCAGCTGTCCTGCTGTCTCCTTCTATGGCTGAGTCAACACTTTCTCCCAATGCTCCTGTGAAGCACCTTGGGTGGGAGGGGCAGGGGTGGTGCGGGTGCATTATGCAAGTTGCTGCCATTGCTCGCTGCTCACATGCATTTTGTGTCTTGCAGACAACTTGCCAAGATCCGGAAAATGAAGAGACCGAGTCGGATGAAGAGCAGGAGGTAGGTGGTGAGAGATTTTGCTGTGCTGAGATTATTTGGAGACTTCAGTTTCCCAAATGTTCACAATCATTATTTGAGTCATTGAAGTTACTTTGAGGAAAAAAAAAATTTTTTTTCTCTCTTTCTGTTTTGAATTCCATCCATTCCAGTTAAACTCTGCTGATTCCAAATGCAGTGATCTGCGATGGCTGTACATTCATTTAAAAATATACTTTTTCTTGTACCAATTCAACATTACTTGCTTGTAGTGTTTTTTTTAATAGGAAACCTACTTGCCTTTTGGATTGTATCTGGTTGAAACTTTGCACATTTACTGGATATCTGGATGCATATAAACATATAAAACTGAGGGGCAGGACAAAACCAGCTGGTCCAGCAAGCCTGTCCCTCACAGCACCATAGCACTTCTTCCCTCCCCAAGCCCTCACCTTACACCTGACCCCCTGCCCCCCCAACTCTGTAGCCACATAACCTCCTGGGAGAGGTAAAGCAACCAGAGAGAAAAGCCAGGGTCAGTTGAGGAAAAAACACTGTAAACTTCCTTTGCAACCCCCTTAGGCCAATTGAAGCCAGTCCAAGAGATCATGTGGACCAGGTGTTACCTTTCCTTATGATGTGATCTCTGCCGCAGTCAGTAACCGGACCACCTCCCTCATTTTCAGGGGGTCAGCACCCACCACACCAGCCAGCAGTGTATTCCAGAGGTTCACTGCTTCATGGTGTTAGCATTGGTTGGGAGAAGGAATGTTGGCCAGGACAGCAGGCAAACTCTCTGAAATTATAACATCAACAATCACCAGAGATTATGTGGGCAGCCCAGCACTTCCTATTTTGCAAAAGATGAAAAGTAATACACTGTGCAGGCCAGAAACCTTGTCAGATTTATTTATAGATTAAACACACACACACATATATAGAAGCCACAGCAAAATACCTAAGCATGCAAAGTGAGTGGGCTACCAGATTGTTTAGTTAACAGACAGGATTCCATGAGCCAAGGCCCTGAACTCTGGAATTTCTCCCCCTAAGTATGTCCACCCACCTCTTCTCTCCTACTTTAAGAGACTTCTACCTCTTTCACCAAGCTTTTGGTCGCCTGTCCTAATATCGCCTTATGTGGCTAAATTCAGATTTTGTCTTATAATTCCCCTTGGGCCATTTTACTACGCTAAAGGTGCTGTCGATTGACCATGATGGTGTTTTGTATCAGTCTGCAAGGGCATTTATCATTGTCACAAAGTCCCAGTTGGTGAAGATTTTAAGGAGCACCAGCCCTGTCATGTCCGGTTTGGTTGAGATGTACCTGACTAAGGCAGTGCCAGTTGAATCCTGTTTGTTGTGCAGGTGAGATGGTAACTTATAGGAGCAATTGCTGTCTGCTGTTGACACCAGCAATCGGGAACAGTTGTCCATAGTGAAGAAGGCTGGCCCGGGATTTTTTTTTTGCTCCCAATTAATTGCCATTGCATGAAATAGAAAGGGCAATCTCCTCATCTTGTCTGCCTGTGTTCCCCAACAGTTTGCAGCCTTTTCTTTCACTGATGTTCAGTAGCATGTGGATGAGTCTTTGTGAGTCAGACTGCGTGGGTTCCACACCATGTTTTGAGCATTTAGAAAGTCGTGCGAAGAAGCTACAGCAAAGCTGCTCAAAGCAGCTAATTAAAGGAGAGGTCAGTCCAAGGTATGGGAGACCTGGGTACAGCATTAGTGTGGCAACTAGCCCGGTAAGGAGGGAGCCTGGCTGTGTGGCCGGAGTGCAAGTTGACTGCGTTGTCCATAGGTGGCTGCTGTTTAGAGGAAGATCTGATACATCTTCCGATAGTGGTGATCCTGAAGGTGCGATCAGCTTCATTATGGAAATCTGGCACTGCACCTCAGAGCTGCCCATGCACATGCTTTGGTAGAAGACGTAGCTGGTCACAACCAGTAACTCGACAAGCGTAAGACAGGGGTCCGGTAGGTGGAAGCCGCGCAGACAGTGGAGGCGGTCAAAGGGGTGGCTTCCTGAGCATTGGTGGGCAAAACGGATATCATCAGGATAGTAGCGGGCTCCATAAGAGGCAGCAATGGTCCAGCAGAACAGTGCGTAGATCCCGTTCACTAGTGGCAGTGGGTGGCTGACAGGAACTGGCTGTGCAAAGATCAGGCACTTGCCTGAGGCTGACATTCGCTGGCGTCTGGTGGTGAAGTGTGTCTCCACAGCAATCAGAGCCGGGATTAGGAAGGTGACAGCATTGTAAGTCTCGTTGAGAAAGGCAGCAAATCGTAGTGAGATCACCTCCTGGCTGTTTGCCAGCTCCAGGTCTGCAAACCAGCAGATGAAGAGGTAGCCTAGGAAGGGCACAGAAAATATCCCTTAGGTGTTAGATAACTGGCAAAGACATTGTATCATGGCCACCTTTACCCTCTGTGCTGTTTGCACTGGCCGCTGGCCAGTTTTCTGTTTTAAGCCCCCCCCCCACCCCCGCCTTTATTCCATGTATTGATTCATGTACAAATCCATCTTGTGCAATTTCTAATGCAGTTTAAATATTCACCCCTCAAGACTGTTCTGCCCATTCAGTCATAGGAACAGGAGGAGGCCATTCAGCCCCTCAAGCCTGTTCTGCCTTTCAATGAGGACAGGGATGATCTGTATCTTAATTCTATCTACCCATCTTGGTTCCGTAACTCATAATACCTTTGCCTAACAAGCTAAAGTGTATATAACTTCTTCACAGTATGACGGATGGCATTTTGGGGCTTGATACAATTTTCAACTCCTTGTATAAAAATCCAAAATTAAATGCAGCCAGATTAAAAGCAGAAATTCCAATATCCTTGTGCTCTCTTGCTCCCTGCATAGTCTCTCTTTCTGATCCTCCTATTTCTCTCTCTCTCGCTCTCTTTTTCTCTGCACATGATTTCTTCCTCTCGTATGCAATTTCTGTCTCTCGCTATCTGCATGTGATTCTCATACTGCTTCTCTCTCTCTTTGCATATGGTCTCCCTCTGCGCTATTTCTCTCTCTCCGCACATTGTCCCCCCGCCCACCCCCTGTCATGTATGTTGTTTCTCATCTTGCTCTCTGCACATGGTCTTTCTCGTATGCTCTCGCTCACTCTCTGCACCTTGTCTGTCTCTCTTATATGCTATTGCTCTCTTTCTTGCTCTTGATCTCTGTACATAATCTCATTAAATAACCCAGGCAACTACCAGCTTTCCTCATTTTCTTGCCATTGCCCTCACAGAGATAAAAATTCCTGTAAAGTACAGACACTCTTGTTGATGCAGCAGTACTGTTCTGCTCCAACATCAGCTGATAAAGTACAAATAATCTCTGTATTTGTTCACGTTTCTCCTCCTCTTGTTTTACTGTATGGAAAGCCCCTGAACAAAGAGATAGCCTACTCTTTCCTGGTTTCTACACCTGACAGGATACAATCACTCAGAGCACTTTGAACTTGGACATGTTACTGCGGGCTTGGGGCGGGGGAGCTGGTGTTGTGTGTGGTGGTGCTGGGTGAGGCACAGGAGGAAGGGTTACCTGGCCTGTTGTCACATGGTCAAGATAGTTGTTTGCCCTCTTGATGTGTTATCTGGGAGAAAATGCTGATCAAACGTATAGAAGATAGATACTCCCAGGCACTCCAGCCCTTTCTTGTATAGCACGGTTTCAGCAGAATAACATTTTTGTTTCAATTTTAGTGTCATTAGAAACTGCCAGCCCTTCAGGCTCACAACCTGATTCACAGCCAGCCCAGACTAACAAAAGTGATTTCTATCACCTAAGTGCCTAGCTCTTCAGTTTACAGGAATAGTGTTAGCTCTGTGGTGTCACTGTAACTTTGACTGTCATGCAAAACATTTACATCGATCTAAAACAGGTGCATGCACATCTCTGCAAAGGTTGCAGATTTAAGTCCCACATAGAGGCTTGAGCACAAAATCAAGGCTGACATTCTCGTGCAATACTGAGGGAGTGTTGCACTGCCAGATGAGGTATTAAACTAAAGCCCCTCCTTCCCTCTGAGGTGGCAGGTAAAAGATCCTATGGCCACTATTTTGAAAAAGAGGAGGGGAGTTCACCCTGATGACCTGGACAATATTTATCCCTCAACCAACGTCACTTAAACAGATGATCTGGTCATTACATTATTGTTGTTTGT
Source organism: Heterodontus francisci (assembly GCF_036365525.1). Lineage (NCBI taxonomy): Eukaryota > Metazoa > Chordata > Chondrichthyes > Heterodontiformes > Heterodontidae > Heterodontus > Heterodontus francisci. The sequence continues at coordinate 664,012 of NC_090404.1, read as the reverse complement.
GGGATCTTGCTCTGTGAAAACTGGCTGCATTACAACAGTGTCTACACTTCAAAAGTACTTCTTTGGCTGTAAAGGGCTTTGGGATGTCCTGAGTTGGTGAAATACAAGAGCCTTTGAAAGAGCTATCCAATTAATTGCAATCCCCCCTACTCTTTCCTCATAGCCCAGCAAATCTATCCTTTTCAATATTTATCCGATTCCCTTTTTAATCTGCTTCCAGTGCCCCCTCGGGCAGTGCATTCCAGATTACAACTCGCTGTGTTTGCTGACAATGCAACCGCTAGGTGGTGCAGTACTTACTTGCACATGCACAAATGCAAGCTCTTCAACTGGAATGTCAGTGTCTGAGATGTTCAGGCAGCTGCCAGGATTAAAGATGGCACTGCTCAATTTATCACAGGAAATGCTTATGGCTAGATCGTTCCAGCAAACCAACCTTACATTAAGTTGGATGGAAACCCAGTAATATGCTATGTAGTTATAGGATACTAACTGTAATCCTCAGATCAATTTAATATTCCAGTAATCCTATTAAATACAAAAGGAATTTTATGATTGAACTTCCATTGGAAGATAGTGAATTGGCACCCCAATCGATGGAAAAGAGTATAAAATGTGCTCCCAATTCGTTATTGTGATTCGTTTATATGACTAATCAGGACTGATTTCACCTGAACACAGCTACTAGCTCCAGCCCCACTGACCGCTCTACCCCCTCGGCAACTCACTTTCTCCCCCTCCTCCTTACCGGCTACTCCCCCCCCCCCCTCCCCCCGCCCTGACCAGCCCCTCACTCCAGGCCTTGCTGCTTCCTGCCCCCCCCAACTTTCCTGGCCAATTGTTCCCCTCTCTGGCCACCCTGCTCTGTGGTCAGTCACTCACTCGGTCCCCGCAAACCACCCCCCCCTCCCCGCCGCCCCAGCCGCTAGTTATAGGCGGCGCCGCGTCCCTCCTGTTGGCCACTCGCTCCCACGTTTGATCGTTCTCCGTGTGCCGCCCGCAGAAGCAAGGTGGGCTTCAAGGGGCGACGTAGGAGCAAGTGGCCGAGAGGAGGGAAGCAACACAACCTAAAGCTAGCGGCTGGAGAGCAGGGTGGTGCAAAACGAGGAACAATTGGCCCGGCGAGTGGGGGGGGAGCAGCGAGGTCTGGAGCCGAGCGGCTGAGGGGAGGAAGCGTTGAGGTCTGGAGCGAGTTGCTGTGGGGGGGCGGGGGGGTAGGGGGGAGAGCTCCAGCCTCAAAGTCTCCCATTCAGCCGCTTCCTCCAGCCAAGTTGGGGGTGCTGGATACCCGATGATGCTTTATCATGCATGTGCGGAGATGGGCCAGGCACAGATACACTATGATTTAGCGCTGCACGATGACGTCCCTCGTGCATGTGCCACTTAGTCCTGGCAAGATGTAGTTGTGCATGTGCGCAGCTTGGAGCACTCTGATGGTGTCAGAGTCACTTGGAAATAAAAATTATCCTCATCTCCCTTCTGGTTCTTTTGCCAATAATCTTAAATTTGTGACCTGTTTGGTTATCAACCCTCCTGCCACTGGGAACAGTTTCTCCTTATTTACTCTGTCAAAACTGCTTCATTATTTTGAGTATCTCCATTAAATCTCCCTTTTATCATCTTGGCTGAAGGGGGAATAATCCCAGCTTCTCCTGAGTCTCTTCACAAAATGGAAGGGCACTGGATTTTGCCTATCTGCTGCCCAGATGCACAAAAGACATTAAAGAGGATGAGAGAGTGGTTAGTTTTGATGCTGTACCTGTGACACAGACGTCTGTAAACAGGAGAAGAATAATGGTCTGTCCACTGACCGTCTGTGTGAAGACAGACCCCTTTGAGCAAGCGAGATTGCTGGTGATCCTTACTGCTCCAAGGCATAGTGTCCTCTCTACCAGCCCCATACTGCACAAAGAAATAATTTTTATGCGAGGTAAAACTTTACTTGTCTAAACGAAAAACCAAGTGCAGGTCCATGTAAAAAAGAAACTGGGCAGCAGGAGCAGAAGCCAGGTTGTTCTTGAGCGAGTTGCTTTCTGCCGTCCCTCGTCGAGTATTTTGAAGAGTTAAGGACAGTGCTGTTGTCGTTGGGCTAGTCACCATTCAGAGCCAGTCTGCAGTTGGCTGGTGCAGAGAGCTGTTGGATGCTTTGCATAGCTTCCGTTGTGTTTCAACAGGCAGGCAGGTATTTGAGATTTGCTTTAGAGCAGGTTTAACCTGTTACAGCACAAGTCTACACAAACAAAAGGATCTGCCTATAGAGGGAGGTGGTGTTGGGGAAGGGAGTCTAGAGAATGTCTGCTCCCTGTTCAGACAAGTGCATTTTGCATTTTTCAAACTAGAAGGATTGCAAGGTTAATGGTGGTGGCAGTGGTCCAGTTCTGACTTTTAGCTCAGACCTGTTAACGAAGCAGTTATGTTTGCTCCCCTACCAGCCATCTTCCTAAACCCTCTCCCCTGCCCCTTCCACACTCACCTTGAATAGTAAGATGGAGACCATCTGTTCAGTGATCTCTGGCCTGCCCATTCCTTTCGTTTGGACACCAATCCAAGGATCCTCCCTCACCATAGCTGATATTATAAATGGCTCCATCCCCTTGAGTATTGTGCCTCCCCCCCCACCTCTCCACCAACACCCATCTGCCGTCATCATCCCCTCACAAAAAATATCCACCTTTGATCCCTCTGTCTTTGTAAACTATCGCCCCCATCTCCACAGTCCAAGGACACACTATCGTGTTTCACATGTATGCTGACGACATTAATCTTTACCTCACTACCACTTACTCTGCCCTCTCCACTGTCTTTGTGTTGTCAGACTTTCCCTGACATCCAGTACTGGATGAGGTGCAATTTCCTCCTACTAAATGTTGGGAAGACCGAAGCCATTGTCCTTCGTCACATACTCTGTTTCCTCGCTAATAACTCGTCCCTCTCCTTGATCACTGTCTGAGGCTGAACCAGACCATTCACAACCTTGGCATCGTGTTTGATCTTGCTGAGCCACCGACCCCATCTCCTCCTCTTCACCAAGACTGTTTACTTCTACCTCAGTAACATGGCCCATCTCTACTCCTTCCTCAGTTCATCCACTACTGAAACTCTCATCCATACTGGAAGCGTCAACCGAAGTCCTGGGTCGGCAACCTTTTTACCTGAAGAGCCTCTTTTTAAAAAAAAAAAAAATGCCTAAAGTAAAAACTATTGGGAGCCGCAAGATGAAAATTCAGCATTTCTCACCTAAGTACTTGGCAAATTGTCAAGTGTCTCTGGTTAAATATATAATTTGCATAGATAATAAAATACATGTATTGAATTTATGTATCAATAGAAAAAAATCTAAATTAAAATTGATCTAACTCTGAATTATCACGTTTTTTGATTTTTCTTTTCACTGTAATTTTGGCAATAATAACTTATAACGCGTAGAATTAAGGCAATTTTTTTCGGCTATTGAATCTCGTGATTTAAAAAAAAACGCTTCTAACAGCACATTCAAAACAATTTGTTGTCTCAGCTATTAGAAAATTAATGGTTGCAACCATAAAACTTGTTCTTCGAACCAAAGGCATTATCGATAACCATGGTATAGCTATATCACTCAAACAGATTTATTTAGAGCACAATGATGTTTTTCGTTAACATAATTTAAAACTGTAAAGTGCAGCATAATGCCTTTTGTCCCCACAATAAAAAAAAAACATAGTACTTCCTTTTCTTGACATAATTATTTTTAGGTTTTTTTCCATGTTAATGCGATCCAACTGGAAAAGGTTGGGAGCTGCAAATGAGATGTTAAAGAGCCACATTCCCACTCCGGAGCCACAGGTTGCCAACCTTTGGCTTAGGTTATAGGCTTAAATCCACAACCTTCTGACTCGAATGCAGAGTTAAATGTTGTCTTTTGGTATCACACTAGGTGTTGTCAAAGATGTGTATCTTGAGTTCTGGTATATTATGAAGTGAGTTATGGAAAGAGGGGGGTGTTTAAAACAAAATTCTTTTGCTTAGATCTGCTGTACCTCTGCAGAGTGCCTATCGATACCAGTGTGTCAATCAGTGATAAAAACAGAAAATGCTAGAAATACTCAGCAGATCTGGCAGCATCTGTGAAGAGAGAAACAGAGTTAACATTTTAGGTCAGTGACCCTTCATCAGAAAGTGTGTCAGCCAGTGGGTTGTCCTGTGTCAACCAATGAATTGAAGGTTGGGCTTCTGATAGGGCTTGCAGCAACCAGTATATTTTACCACAACCTAAATGTATTTATTTAGCAAACAGAGTCTATTTAAACAGCACACTACAGCAAACAGTCTACAGAGTCTATTTAACGAGTCTCTATAAACTACAGCAAAAAAGAACTCAAGACCGAAAGAAAGACTTACATTTATATAGTGCCTTTCACATATCAGAATGCTCCAAAGCACTTTGCAGATAGTGAAGCACTTTTGAATACAGCAAGCGCTCATGAATAGCAATGTGATAATGACCAGATGGTCGTATATTTTGTGATGTTGATTGAGGGATAAATATTGGCTAGGGCATTGGCAATAAATCCCCCTGCTCTCTTCAAAAAGGTGACCATAAGATCTTTTATATCACCTGAGAGGGCAGACAGGGCCTTGGTTTAATATCTCAACTCCAACAGTGCAGCAGTCCCTCTACTATACTGGAGTGCCAGCTTTTTTTGACTTTTGTTTTGTGCTCAAGTCTCTGGAGTGACCTTATCTCTCAGAGCTAAGGATGCTACCAACTGAGCTTGGCTGAAACACAACTGTAGCAGTGTCTCATGGTAAAAGCAGAGTGATTTCTCCAGCAAAATGCAGCATGTGGAAGATAGTTGCATATGAACTATGTGTGTAAAATAGATCCCAGCCACTTCCAGCAGTGCAGTCTCCAGGCATAATTGAAGGAGAAATTTGTAGACTGTCTCCATTCTGCAGGGAATTGCAGTGTCAGTACATATAACCATACTCCTGTCTATCGGTTTGTCTGTACCTGACTTGTCTTTTCCTTTCTCCTCCTCCTCTCTCCTCACTATCCCAGGCCCCAAACACTCCTTTCAAGTGAAGCAGCGATTTATTTGTTGTACTTTCAATGTAGTATACTGTATTCACTGCTCACAATGTGGTGTCCGCTACATTGGGGAGACCAAACGCAGACTGGGTGACCGCTTTGCGGAACACCGCCGATCCGTCCGCCAGCAGGACCCTGAGCTTCCGGTTGCTTGCCATTTCAACACTCCCCCCTGCTCTCATGCTCACATCTCTGTCCTGGGATTGCTGCAGTGTTCCAGTGAACATCAACGCAAGCTCAAGGAACAGCATCTCATCTACCGATTAGGCACACGACATCCTGCCGGACTGAACATTGAGTTCAATAATTTCAGAGCATGACAGCCCCCCATTTTACTTTGATTTTTAGTTGTTATTTCTTTTTACATTTTTTACAACCTTTTTTTGCATTCATTTCATTTCATATTAGTTTGTTCAGTTTGCTTACCCACTTTTTTTTCATGTTTGTCCTTGCTGCTGTTCAATATTCAGTCCGTTAACACCTTTTCTGTACTAATGCTTTGTCTTTCAACACACCATTAACATATTGTTTGCCTTTGCTCCGTGACCTTTTGGTCAGCTATGTGGCCTGGTCCAATCTACACCTTCTCCTTTGTTATCTCTTGCCCCACCCCCACCTCACTTGCTTATAACCTGTGACATTTTTAATGTTTGTCAGTTCTGAAGAAGGGTCACTGACCCGAAACGTTAACTCTGCTTCTCTTTTCACAGATGCTGCCAGACCTGCTGAGTATTTCCAGCATTTCTTGTTTTTATTTCAGATTTCCAGCATCTGCAGTATATTACTTTTATTTTTGTCTTTTCCTTTCTTGGCAGGCGGAATATGACTCCATGCTGCTGGAGTACGCAGGCGAGGGTATTCCCCTTCTGGCAGCTGCTGTGGGAGGGCATATTTTTGCCCCATACTTTGCTGGATTCCTTCCCCTGTTGCTGTGTAAAACGGTACGTGTGGCTTCAGCGTGTAACTGCTGTCGGGTTTCGGGTATCTTGCGGCATTGAGCTGAGACCTCATTCCATGAACAAAGAGCAAGAAAGTAATCCAGTGCTGCTGGAAACTTAATACTGAGCGTAACATCACCTCTCAACTGCCAACAATTGGGGATACCAATGCATGACAATTTAAGAGCAATTTTGATATCAGGGCAACAAATAGAACGGCGGAGTAAGTGCAAAACCCAAGCAGCCTAGAAGCCAAAAAAATCCTACAGCCCCACCCCGTGAACTTTAGACATCTGCCATGTGATGATGGCAGATACCAGCGGGAGATTTGAAATGTCAAAGTTCAGTACAGGCTCTGAGCATGGTACAGATCAGAAAATTAAAAAATTGAAATTGCTGGGAAATGGGGGCCATAAAGATGAGGTATTAACAGCATTCGCCATTACTAACTTTTTTAAAAGAAAAAAGAGATCCCAAACTTTACAAAGTAGGAGAGAGGTGGCATGACTTCTGATCCTCCTCCAATTGCTGGCTGCTTTGAACTGCTCCATCGTTAACATTGCTAAACCTGATGAGTCCCTTTTTGCCGCAAGGCTCTCTTCCTGCCACTGCCCCCCCCCCCATTGAATTGAATGGCAAAAGTGCCAGATTTGTAATCCTCTTAGGAACTATTCCTGCTGCAGTCCTTTAGGGCTGGCAGTTATGACCCTGATGCAGCGCTCAACCTTGGAGGGTCAACAAAGGGTGATCCAGTAAGCTGTGCCTCTCACTCCAGCAGGTAGTGAATTGTTCAGAGAAGAGTTTTTTCATAATTCTGGTCCCAGGTGTGACATTATTGGATTGAAGTGCTGACAATTTACGGTGTAGGATGTCAGCATAAAAGGTCCAATTACCGCAGCTCACTGCCAAACCCACCATTGCGGCAATTTCTGGCCCATTGATACTTCCACTTGTCAGACTTGAATGCAAAGTTTGGATGTCCCAATCATATGAAATTTGTTGTCCTTGGTACAAACATGAGGAATCAAGATGATTCCATAGATTTATTGAATCTACAGCACAGAAACAGGCCATTCGGCCCTGCTGGTCTGTGTTGGTGATTATGCTCCACACTAGCCTCCTTCCACCCTTTTTCATCCAACCCTATTATTCAGGAGTTTGTTCAAAGTATATAGTGACTTGTAGTCACTGGAAAAAGCCAAACTCCATTTTGCTGAGTTTATGTGACTTAATTGAGGCTTTTCTTGGTAGCTGAGAATTAACATTGGGCAGTAATTATTTACAGACATAGCGTATTGTATACTTTTTATACAAACAAATAAACCCTAAACATGCACACAGTTCAATACAAATGTGCTGAGAAACATTTGAATACGGTAGTTAGAATTTCACAATGTCATGCACAGCGCATACAGGAGGGGCAGGACAATGGAACGACTATCTGACCAGTCAGTGCTCAATCCCTTTGTTCATGCCCCCTCCTGTCCCAGTCTCCGCAACTGTTGGCATGGTAACCACTTGGCAAGGGTAAAGAAAACCTGTGGCCAATTTCAGCAGAAAAGCTTGCAATGTAGAGTGCTATCCGACAGAGGAGGCAAGCCATCAGCCATGATCTACTTAAGTAGCGGGATAGGCTTAGAGAGGCTGAATTGCCGACGTTCAGAATAGTTGGACATCAGGAAGCAGTGGCAGAAGGCTCAACGGGAACAGGCCAGATCAAAGGAGGTAGGTTTTAATTTAAGAGGGGGGAGGGGAGGGAACAAAGTGGAGGATTCAAAGAGTGTTCCGGGGGCCAAACATAGGGCATACCAAGAAAAGCAGATTTGGGAGAAGGGAGGGCACATGCTGGTATGCAAAGGTTGCCAAGTAGGAAGAAACGAGATGAGAACAAGAATTCTGAAATCAATTCAGTGATGCTTCAAATCAGCTCAGCCCAGCAGCGCCTCAATTTTAAAATCTTCATTTTTGTTTTAAAATCCCTGCATGGCCCTAACCCCTCCCTATCTCAGTAACCTCCTTTAGCCCCACAACTCATCTTTCTGGCCTCTTGCACATCCCCGACCATTGATGCCTTCAGCTTTCTAGGCCCTAAACTATGGAATTCCTTCACTAAACCTCTCCGCTTCTCTCCTCCTTTAAGATGTTCCTTTTAACTCTTTGTCCAAACTTTTGGTTAGCTGTCCTAATATCTCCTTCTGTGGCCCTGCGCCACATTTTGTTTAATAAAGTTTCTCAATGTTTACTACTTTAAAGACGTTGTGTAAATGCAAGTTGTTGCTCACTACCATTCCACAGCAGTCTCAAAACACTCATCCACTCCTTTTAGGTCAGTCTTCCTTCAATAGTTCACTGGTCGTTGTACCTAAATTGACATGTATGTCCTTCTTAATGGGTTACTGTTACTACACTGTGAAGGGAAATCAATCACATGAACAAACCCTTTCCTTACAGACACCCAGAGCCGTGAGCTGTTATGCTTTGGAACACGCTCCCTGAAAGGAAGCAGATCCAATAGTAATAGGGGAATTGGCTGTATAGTTGAAGGGGAAAATTTACAAGGGTATCCAGGTGTGGGGGAAGGGCAGGGGAGAGTGACCACTTGGAAAGCTCTTTCAGAGAGCCAGCACAGGCACAATGGGCTGAGTAGCCACCTTCTGTGATGTATCACTGATGCCACGAGAGCTCTGTGTGAATAGAATTTGGAGAGAAAGCTCATGGTCGTCACTGTGTGGGTGACACAACAGTCAATGTTTTGAGAGTGACATTCGCGATGCGCTTGTTGTGTTTCTTTGTGCGTTTCAGAAGCCAAGCTGCACGGTGGCTGAGAAATCCTTCGCCATTGGGTCGATCGCTGAGACAATTCAGGCAATGGGGCCAGCGACGGTGCAGTTTGTGCCCCGGCTGCTGCCCATGCTGCAGGCTGGAGCACGCGATACAGACGATGAGGTGCGCAGCAATTCTGTCTTCGGCATCGGAGTACTCGCTGAGCAAGGGAAAGAAGCTATTTTTGAGTATCCTGGACTCAGCACAAAAACCCTCGTCCTTTTTCACTGGGGCTGAGTAGAAATTAACCTTCTATTTAGAGCAGAGTGGCACAGAGCAGATGGTCTCAGGATTTGGTGCTTTGCCTGTGCCGGTAAGCTGCTTTTGCCTGGGCAGTGGGAGAAACAAGCAAGAGGTAATAAAGAGGATATTTAGAATCTGGGATCAGTAAAGGTGCCCGTGAAGGTGTCAGATTGTCGTTTTTTTTTAAATCCATCTGATTTACCAGAGCCCGTTTTATGGGAGGGATGCCTGCTATCCTTATCTGAAATGGGCCGATACCTGACAGAGGTCCCCCACACACTGCTGATACAGTTGACTCTTCAATTGCCTCTGAAGTGCCCTGGCAAAAATTGTAGGGCTATAAGGAAAGAGCAGGGGTGTGTGGGACCAATTGGTTAGCACTTTCAAAGAGCAGGCCAAAGCACAATGCACTGAATGGCCTCCTCCTGTGCTGTCAGATTGCATGAGCCAAAGTTTGCTGGAAGATGTTTGTCATTCTGCTGTCTGAGCCTAAAGAGGAGACTGCATGTGCACCTTCTGTCTGTCTGTCTCTCTCTCTCTGCCTCTCTCTCTCTCTCTGCCTCTCTCTCTCTGCCTCTCTCTCTCTCTCTCTCTGCCTCTCTCTCTCTCTCTCTCTGCCTCTCTCTCTCTCTCTCTCTCTCTCTCTCTCTGCCTCTCTCTCTCTCTCTCTGCCTCTCTCTCTCTCTCTCTGCCTCTCTCTCTCTCTGCCTCTCTGTCTCTCCTGTAAGGACTCCATTCCATTCTCCCAGTTTCTCCGTCTCCGACGCATCTGCTCTGATGATGCTACCTTCCATGACGGTGCTTCTGATATGACCTTTTTCCTCAACCGAGGATTTCCCCCCGCTGTGGTTGACAGGGCCCTCAACCGTGTCCGGCCCATTCCCCGCACCTCTACCCTCACCCCTTCCCCTCCCTCCCAGAACCGTGACAGGGTTCCCCTTGTCCTCACTTTTCACCCCATCAGCCTCCATATCCAAAGGATCATCCTCCGCCATTTCCGCCACCTCCAGCGTGATGCCACTACCAGTCGCATCTTCCCCTCCCTTCCCCTGTCAGCATTCCGAAGAGATCGTTCCCTCTGCGACACCCTGGTCCACTCCTCCATTATCCCCACCACCTCGTCCCCGTCCCATGGCACCTTCCACTGCAATCGCAGGAGGTGTAATACCTGCCCATTTACCTCCCCTCTCCTCACTATCCCAGGCCCCAAACACTCCTTTCAGGTGAAGCAGCGATTTACTTGTACTTCTTTCAATGTAGTATACTGTATTCGCTGCTCACAGTGTGGTCTCCTCTACATTGGGGAGACCAAGCGCAGACTGGGTGACTGCTTTGCGAAACATCTCCGCTCAGTCCGCAAGCAGGACCCTGAGCTTCCGGTTGCTTGCCATTTCAACACTCCCCCCTGCTCTCATGCTCACATCTCTGTCCTGGGATTGCTGCAGTGTTCCAGTGAACATCAACGCAAGCTCGAGGAACAGCATCTCATCTACCGATTAGGCACGCTACAGCCTGCCAGACTGAACATTGAGTTCAATAATTTCAGAGCATGACAGCCCCCCCATTTTACTTTCATTTTTAGTTATTTTTTCTTCCTTGTTTTTACATTCGTTTTTACATTGTTTTTTTTGCATTTATTTCATTTCATCTTAGTTTGTTCAGTTTGCTTACCCACTGTTTTTTTTCAGGTTTGCACTTGCTGCTGTTCAATATTCAGTGTATTAACACCTAATCTGTACTAATGCTTTGTCTTTCAACACACCATTAACATATTGTTTGCCTTTGCTCCGTGACCTTTTGGTCAGCTATGTGGCCTGGTCCAATCTAGACCTCCTTTGTTATCTCTTGCCCCACCCCCACCTCACTTGCTTATAACCTGTGACTTTTCTAATATTTGTCAGTTCCGAGGAAGGGTCACTGACCCGAAACGTTAACTCTGCTTCTCTTTTCACAGATGCTGCCAGACCTGCTGAGTGGTTCCAGCATTTCCTGTTTTTATCTCTGTCTCTCTGTCACTGTCTCCCTGTGTCTCTGTCTCTCTGTGTCTCACTGTCTCTCCCTCTTGTTTCCCTCTCTCTGTCTCTCCCTCTGTTGATCCGTTTCTGTGTCTCTCTGTCTCTGTCTGGTCGGTAGCCTGGGTGCCAGGCCATCCCTCTGTCCATGTCCAAACAGGAGCCATTTTCCAGGCTTCCTTGCCATTCCATCTGAAAGGTGGGGCCTGGATAATACGGGAAACATTATTGCTGTTTTGACGGGGGTGGGGAGGAAGGTAATCCCCAGTTTGGCTCTACAGTTAGTCCCTTAATACTTGTCTTCAGACACTACCCGTCTCTGCTGAACATTCTGTCATCCATCATAGCCCGAGAACAAAATCGCCGAGTTGTGGACAACGTGTGTGGGGCTGTGTCCCGCATGATGATGACGAATCTTGCAGGCGTCCCCGTGGAACAGGTACTTGCGCACTTCCTCAGTACACCCAGTCAGTTGTGGCCCAGATATCGAATAGCACGCACCCGGGTTCCCTGCCTTATGGTGATCCCTTGTGGGGAAGGCTCTGTTTGGCATACATGAGCTGCGCTTCCTCAATTTGACTGCCGACCCAGTGCACATGTACCGGAGTAGGGAGGACCACTATGGTGCCCTTCCCGATTGAACAGTCCTGCCCCCACGCACCTCCCCCCCCCCCCCCGCCACCGCTAGCCCCGTGCCCGACCCTAGCTTTCACCTTGTACCTGGCTGATGTTGGATGACCACGTGGATGAGGTGCCGGAGGAATTGTACCCCGACCCAAGGCGATAGCTTCAGGAGAATACAGGTTAGGGGAGAATATCAGTAAGTCAACAATTCTCAGCATGCCAACATTCTCCATCTATTGCAGTCACTTCTGTTAACTGAGTCCCACCAGATTCCCAGCATGTGAGAAAATGCAGAAAAGGTTGCGCAGTTCACTTTTCCTACCCATGCTATTGGATGCTTGAATAGCAGCAGGCCCTCAACATTTGCTAATTTTTCACTTGATTGTTGCAGTTCACTTTTCAGGATTGGCCAAGAGTGCAGTGACTTCCCCAAGAACCAATCCTGTGCTCGCTCTCTGTCAGTCAGAAAGCTTCAGAACAGGAAGTCAGGAGGTTTGTCAGGCCACAAGGATTAACTAACCTCTCTTGCTTTGTGTTGAAAGGTATTTCCAGTACTAGTCCGCTCACTTCCCCTTAAGGAGGACCTTGAAGAAAATGTTACAGTGTTTAACTGCATCACCTTTATGTACAAAAACAACCCCAATCAGGTACGGAACCCAGGCAGCAGCAAGCCTACAACCTATCTGGGTAAATATGGCTCAGATCACGTTCTGATAAACTTCAAAAGCTCAGCTTGAATTTGTTCACTCTTATAAAGAAAACTGCATTCCAAGACACGAATCATCACCAGCCCATCAGTACGCACTGTGATAGGGATATAGACTGCAGCGTAAACACGCATCAGTGCGCACTGTAATAGGGATATAGACTGCAGCGTAAACGCGCATCAGTACACACTGTAATAGGGATATAGACTGCAGTGTAAACACCCATCAGTACACAGTGTAATAAGGATATAGACTGCAGTGTAAACACCCATCAGTAGTCAATGTAATAGGGATATAGACTGCCGTGTAAACACCCATCAGTACACACTGTAATAAGGATATAGACTGCAGTGTAAACACCCATCAGTAGTCAATGTAATAGGGATATAGACTGCAGTGTAAACACCCATCAGTACACAGTGTAATAGGGATATAGACTGCAGTGTAAACACCCATCAGTACTCACTGTAATAGGGATATAGACTGCAGTGTAAACACCCATCAGTACACACTGTAATAGGGATACAGACTGCAGTGTAAACACCCATCAGTACTCACTGTAATAGGGATATAGACTGCAGTGTGAACACCCATCAGTACACACTGTAATAGGGATACAGACTGCAGTGTAAACACCCATCAGTAGTCAATGTAATAGGGATATAGACTGCAGTGTAAACACCCATCAGTACACACTGTAATAGGGATACAGACTGCAGTGTAAACACCCATCAGTAGTCAATGTAATAGGGATATAGACTGCAGTGTAAACACCCATCAGTACACAGTATAATAGGGATATAGACTGCAGTGTAAACACCCATCAGTACACAGTGTAATAGGGATACAGACTGCAGTGCAAACACCCATCAGTACACACTGTAATAGGGATATAGACTGCAGTGTAAACACCCATCAATACACACTGTAATAGGGATACAGACTGCAGTGTAAACATCCATCAGTACACACTGTAATAGGGATATAGACTGCAGTGTAAACACCCATCAGTACACAGTGTAATAGGGATATAGATTGCAGTGTAAACACCCATCAGTACACACTGTAATAGGGATACAGACTGCAGTGTAAACATCCATCAGTACTCACTAATAGGGACATAGACTGCAGTGTAAACACCCATCAGTACACAGTGTAATAGGGATATAGACTGCAGTGTAAACACCCATCAGTACACAGTGTGATAGGGATATAGACTGCAGTGTAAACACCCATCAGTACACAGTGTGATAGGGATATAGACTGCAGTGTAAACACCCATCAGTACTCACTGTAATAGGGATATAGACTGCAGTGTAAACACCCGTCAGTACACAGTGTAATAGGGATATAGACTGCAGTGTAAACACCCATCAGTACACAGTGTAATAGGGATATAGACTGCAGTGTAAACACCCATCAGTACACAGTGTAATAGGGATTTAGACTGCAGTGTAAACACCCATCAGTACTCACTGCAATAGGGACATAGACTGCAGTGTAAACACCCATCAGTACACAGTGTGATAGGGATATAGACTGCAGTGTAAACACCCATCAGTACTCACTGTAATAGGGATATAGACTGCAGTGTAAACACCCGTCAGTACACAGTGTAATAGGGATATAGACTGCAGTGTAAACATCCATCAGTACACAGTGTAATAGGGATATAGACTGCAGTGTAAACACCCATCAGTACTCACTGCAATAGGGACATAGACTGCAGTGTAAACACCCATCAGTACTCACTAATAGGGACATAGACTGCAGTGTAAACACCCATCAGTACACACTGTAATAGGGATATAGACTGCAGTGTAAACACCCATCAGTACACAGTGTAATAGGGATATAGACTGCAGTGTAAACACCCATCAGTACACACTGTAATAGGGATATAGACTGCAGTGTAAACACCCGTCAGTACACACTGTAATAGGGATATAGACTGCAGTATAAACACCCATCAGTACACAGTGTAATAGGGATATAGACTGCAGTGTAAACACCCATCAGTACACACTGTAATAGGGATATAGACTGTAGTGTAAACACCCATCAGTACTCACTGTAATAGGGATATAGACTGCAGTGTAAACACCCGTCAGTACACAGTGTAATAGGGATATAGACTGCAGTGTAAACACCCATCAGTACACAGTGTAATAGGGATATAGACTGCAGTGTAAACACCCATCAGTACACAGTGTAATAGGGATATAGACTGCAGTGTAAACACCCATCAGTACACACTGTATTCGGGATATAGACTGCAGTGTAAACACCCATCAGTACACACTGTATTCGGGATATAGACTGCAGTGTAAACACCCGTCAGTACACAGTGTAATAGAGATATAGACTGCAGTGTAAACATCCATCAGTACACAGTGTAATAGGGATATAGACTGCAGTGTAAACACCCATCAGTACACACTGTAATTGGGATATAGACTGCAGTGTAAACACCCATCAGTACACACTGTAATAGGGATATAGACTCCAGTGTAAACACCCATCAGTACACACTGTAATAAGGATATAGACTGCAGTGGAAACACCCATCAGTACACACTGTAATAGGCATAGAGACTGCAGTGTAAACACCCATCAGTACACAGTGTAATAGGGATATAGACTGCAGTGTAAACACCCATCAGTACACAGTGTAATAGGGATATAGACTGCAGTGTAAACACCCATCAGTACACACTGTAATAGGGATATAGACAGCAGTGGAAACACCCATCAGTACACACTGTAATAGGGATATAGACTGCAGTGGAAACACCCATCAGTACACACTGTAATAGGGATACAGACTGCAGTGTAAACATCCATCAGTACACACTGTAATAGGGATATAGACTCCAGTGTAAACACCCATCAGTACTCACTGTAATAGGGATATAGACTGCAGTGTAAACATCCATCAGTACACAGTGTAATAGGGATATAGACTGCAGTGTAAACACCCATCAGTACACACTGTAATAGGGATATAGACAGCAGTGTAAACACCCATCAGTACACAGTGTAATGGGGATATAGACTGCAGTGTAAACACCCATCAGTACACACTGTAATAGGGATACAGACTGCAGTGTAAACATCCATCAGTACACAGTGTAATAGGGATATAGACTGCAGTGTAAACACCCATCAGTACACACTGTAATAGGGATATAGACAGCAGTGTAAACACCCATCAGTACACAGTGTAATGGGGATATAGACTGCAGTGGAAACACCCATCAGTACACACTGTAATAGGGATATAGACTCCAGTGGAAACACCCATCAGTACACAGTGTAATAAGGATACAGACTGCAGCGTCTTGTCAGAAATATTTTGTTTCAGATTCACAAGAACCAATTGAGAAAATGAAATAAAGGTCTTTGAAGGAGAGCATGTCTCTTTATTTATTCCGCTTTTTTGAGTCTCATTGAAGCTTCTCATTAATCTTTCTGAATCAACAGGTTATTCGAAATTTGCAACAATTGTTGGCTGTATTTGGTGAAGTGATTGGAACAGAACAGGTCAAAGAAGGTACAAGTGATATTCTTAATTAGATTATTGACTTCAGATTGCTGAAAATATGATGTTTGCTTGTGGCATTTACAATGGGCTGTAATACTCTTTCCCACCTGTCAATTACCTCACGAATGTTCTCTCAAAGCACTGTGCACCTCAGTAATGCTCTCTCAGGTATCGCAGTCATGCTCTCTCATGTATCGCAGTCATGCTCTCTCATAGCCATCATGTACCTCAGTAATGCTCTCTCATCCCCATCATGTACCTCAGTCATGCTCTGTCATACCCATCATGTACCTCAGTCATGCTCTCTCATACCCATCATGTACCTCAGTCATGTTCTCTCATCCCCATCATGTACCTCAGTCATGCTCTCTCATAGCCACCATGTACCTCAGTAATGCTCTCTCATACACATCATGTACCTCAGTAATGCTCTCTCATCCCCATCATGTACCTCAGTAATGCTCTCTCATATCCATCATGTACCTCAGTCATGCTCTCTCATATCCATCATGTACCTCAGTAATGCTCTCTCATACCCATCATGTATCTCAGTAATGCTATCTCATACCCATCATGTACCTCAGTCATGCTCTCTCATACCCATCATGTACCTCAGTAATGCTCTCTCATATCCATCATGTACCTCAGTCATGCTCTCTCATCCCCATCATGTACCTCAGTAATGCTCTCTCATACCCATCATGTACCTCAGTAATGCTCTCTCATACCCATCATGTACCTCAGTCATGCTCTCTCATACCCATCATGTACCTCAGTAATGCTCTCTCATATCCATCATGTACCTCAGTAATGCTCTCTCATACCCATCATGTACCTCAGTCATGCTCTCTCATACCCATCATGTACCTCAGTAATGCTCTCTCATACCCATCATGTACCTCAGTAATGCTCTCTCATACCCATCATGTACCTCAGTCATGCTCTCTCATACCCATCATGTACCTCAGTAATGCTCTCTCATAGCCATCATGTACCTCAGTCATGCTCTCTCATACCCATCATGTACCTCAGTAATGCTCTCTCATAGCCATCATGTACCTCAGTAATGCTCTCTCATACCCATCATGTACCTCAGTAATGCTCTCTCATACCCATCATGTACCTCAGTCATGCTCTCTCATACCCATCATGTACCTCAGTCATGCTCTCTCATATCCATCATGTACCTCAGTCATGCTCTCTCATACCCATCATGTACCTCAGTAATGCTCTCTCATACCCATCATGTACCTCAGTCATGCTCTCTCATACCCATCATGTACCTCAGTAATGCTCTCTCATACCCATCATGTACCTCAGTAATGCTCTCTCATACCCATCATGTACCTCAGTAATGCTCTCTCATACCCATCATGTACCTCAGTCATGCTCTCTCATACCCATCATGTACCTCAGTCATGCTCTCTCATACCCATCATGTACCTCAGTAATGCTCTCTCGTACCCATCATGTACCTCAGTCATGCTCTCTCATACCCATCATGTACCTCAGTAATGCTCTCTCATCCCCATCATGTACCTCAGTCATGCTCTCTCATAGCCATCATGTACCTCAGTAATGCTCTCTCATACCCATCATGTACCTCAGTAATGCTCTCTCATACCCATCATGTACCTCAGTCATGCTCTCTCATACCCATCATGTACCTCAGTAATGCTCTCTCATCCCCATCATGTACCTCAGTAATGCTCTCTCATCCCCATCATGTACCTCAGTCATGCTCTCTCATAGCCATCATGTACCTCAGTCATGCTCTCTCATACCCATCATGTACCTCAGTAATGCTCTCTCATACCCATCATGTACCTCAGTCATGCTCTCTCATACCCATCATGTACCTCAGTCATGCTCTCTCATACCCATCATGTACCTCAGTAATGCTCTCTCATACCCATCATGTACCTCAGTCATGCTCTCTCATACCCATCATGTACCTCAGTCATGCTCTCTCATACCCATCATGTACCTCAGTCATGCTCTCTCATCCCCATCATGTACCTCAGTCATGCTCTCTCATAGCCATCATGTACCTCAGTCATGCTCTCTCATACCCATCATGTACCTCAGTCATGCTCTCTCATCCCCATCATGTACCTCAGTCATGCTCTCTCATACCCATCATGTACCTCAGTCATGCTCTCTCATCCCCATCATGTACCTCAGTCATGCTCTCTCATAGCCATCATGTACCTCAGTCATGCTCTCTCATACCCATCATGTACCTCAGTAATGCTCTCTCATACCCATCATGTACCTCAGTAATGCTCTCTCATACCCATCATGTACCTCAGTAATGCTCTCTCATACCCATCATGTACCTCAGTCATGCTCTCTCATAGCCATCATGTACCTCAGTCATGCTCTCTCATAGCCACCATGTACCTCAGTAATGCTCTCTCATAGCCATCATGTACCTCAGTCATGCTCTCTCATCGCCATCCTATACCTCAGTAATGCACTCTCCTGTACATTAGTTGTGCACTGTTATGTATGTACCCATGCACCAGTGAAGAACCATGCCCTCTGTTTGATACAGAAAGCCAGAATGCCTTGGTAATGTTGTTGAAGGACATCCCCCAGCGATTCCCCCAGGAATTCCAGTCAGCCTTGATGGCAATTCCTCAAGAAGCTGCCAAGAAACTCTCCGCTGTGGTGTCCTCCTGAGGTATGAAGCAGTTAAAAAATTTAGAAGCATTTTGAACTTTGGCTCACAATTTCACATCTGTGACCTAGGTTGAATCCTGTCTGAACAGAGGGGAGGAAGGTCTCATCTTTCAGGGAGGATGCGAGGGGTCACTTCTGTGATTTAAATCTTCTTCCTCTGATTACTCTAATTGCTTTCTTTCACCTCTTGGATCCGGGTTTGAAGCCAGTACTGAGAAGCCCTTCCTACTGCTACCTTTAACTTGCTTTCTCTTCCAAGTGCGCAGTGTGGCCCTAGACAAGAGGGAAGAACTCCATTTATCTTCCTTCATTAGTTAACCCAGTGTGACACATCCTTTTTTGCATTCGTTCCTGGAATGTGGTTGTCCCTGCCTAAGCCAGGATTGATTATCCATCCATAATTGCGCTTGAGAAGGTGGTGGTGAGCTGCCTTCTTGAACCGCTGCAGTCCATGTGGGGTAGGTACACCTGCAGTACTGTTAGGGAGTTCCAGGATTTTGACTGTGACAGTGAAGGAATGGTGGTACAGTTCCAAGTCAGGATGGTGTGCGATTTGGAGGGGAACTTGCACGTATTCCCATGTATCTGCTGCCTTGTCCTTCTTGGCGGTAGAGGTCGCGGGTTTGGAAGGTGCTGTCTAAGGAGCCTTGGTGCATTGCTGCCGTGCATCTTGTAGATGGTACACATTGCTGCCACTGTGCATCGGTGGTGGAGGGAGTGAATGTTTGTGATGGGGTGCCAATCAAGCAGGCTACTTTGTCCTGGTTGGTGTTGAGCTTCTTGAGTATTGTTGGAGCTGCACCCATCCAGGCAAGTGGAGAGTATTCCATCACACCGCCGAGTTGTGCCTTGCATATGGTGAACTGGCTTTAGGCAGTCTGGAGGTGAGTTACTCGCCGCAGGATTCCCTCCTCTGACCTCTTGTTGCCACAATATTCATGGGATGTGGGTGTCACTGACTGTACCAGCATTTATTGCCCATTCCTAACTGCCCTTGCTCCCTCAGCACTGACCCTCTGACAGTGCGACACTCCCTCAGTACCGATGACCCGACTGTGCAGCATTCGCTCAGGTACTGACTATCTGACAGTGCCCTCAGAACTGATCTTCTGACAGTGCGGCACTCTTTCAGTACTCCTCCTCTGACAGTGCAGCGTTCCCTCAGTACTCCACCTCTGACAGCATGTCACTCCCTCAGTACCGATGATCCGACTGTGCAGCATTAGCTCAGTACTGACCTGCTGACAGTGTGGCACTCCCTCAGTATTGACCTGCCGACAGTGCAGCACTCCCTTGGTACTGGCCCTCCGACAGGGCGGCGCTCCCTCAGTACTGATCCGACGGGGCAGCATTCGCTCAGTTACTGACCCTCTGACAGTGTGGAGCTCCCTCGGTGCTGAGCTTCCAATGGTGCGGTGCTTCCTCAGTACTGACCCTCCGACAAGGCGGCGTTCTCTCAGTTACTGATCCTCCTACAGTGCGGCAGTTTCTCAGTACTGATTCTCCAACAGTGCAGCATTCCGTCAGTTACTGACCCTCCGACAGGGCGGCATTCGCTCAATGACTGACCCCCCGACAGTTTTTTTTATTCATTCATGGTCTGTGGGCGTCATTGGCTAGGCCAGTTTTTATTGCCCATCCCGAATTGCATTTGAGAAGGTGGTGGTGAGCTGTCTTCTTGAACCGCTGCAGTCCATGTGAGGTAGCTACACCCTCAGTGCTGTTAGGAAGGGAGTTCCAGGATTTTGACCCAGTGACAGTGAAGGAACGGTGATAGAGTTCCAAGTCAGGATGGTGTGTGACTTGGAGGGGAACTTGCAGGTGGTGATGTTCCCATGCATTTGCTGCCCTTGTCCTTCTAGGTGGTAGAGTTTGCGAGTTTGGAAGGTGCTGGCTAAGGAGCCTTGGTGCATTGCTGCAGTGCATCTTGTAGATGGTACACACTGCTGCCACTGTGCATCGGTGGTGGAGGGAGTGAATGTTTGTAGATGGGGTGCCAGTCAAGCGGGCTACTTTGTTCTGGATGCTGTCGAGCTTCTTGAGTGTTGTTGGAGCTGCACCCATCCAGGCAAGTGGAGATTATTCCATCACACTCTTGAATTGTGCCTTATAGATGGTGGATAGGCTTTGGGGAGACAGGGGGTGAGTTACTCGTCACAGGATTCCCAGCCTCTGACCTGCTCTTGTAGCCACGGTATTTATATGGCTACTCCAGTTCAATTTCTGGTCAATGGTAGCCCCTAGGATGTTGATAGTGGGGGATTCAGTGATGGTAATGCTATTGAATGTCATGGGGAGATGGTTAGATTCTCTCTTGTTGGAGATGGTCATTGTCTGGGGCACTTATGTGGCACAAATGTTACTTGCCACTTATCAGCCCAAGCCTGGATATTGTCCAGGTCTTGCTGCATTTCTGCACAAACTGCTTCAGTATCTGAGGAGTCATGAAGGTGCTGAACATTGTGCAATCATCAGCGAACATCCCCACTTCTGACCTTATGATTGAACGAAGGTCATTGATGAAACAGCTGAAGATGGTTCAGCCTAGGACACTACCCTGAGGAACTCCTGCAGTGATGTTCTGGAGCTGAGATGATTGACCTCCAATAACCTCAACCATTTTCCTTTGCGTTAGGTATGACGCCAACCGGCGGAGAGCTTTCCCCCCCGATTCTCATTAACCTCAGTTTTGCTCGGGCTCCTTGATGCTATACTCGGTCAAATGCTGCCTTGATGTCAAGGTCAGTCACTTTCACCTCACCTCTTGAGTTCAGCTCTTTTGTCCATGTTTGAACCAAGGCTGTAATGAGGTCTGGAGCTGAGTGGCCCTGGCGGAACCCAAACTGAGCGTCACTGAGCAGGTTATTGCTAAGCACGTGCTACTTGATGGCTCTGTTGACAACACCTTCCATCATTTACTGATGATTGAGAGTAGGCTGATGGGGCGGTAATTGGTCGGGTTGGACTTGTCCTGCTTTTTGTGTACAGGACATACCTGGGCAATTTTCCACATTGCCAGGTAGATGCCAGTGTTGTAGCTGCACTGGAACAGCTTGGCTAGAGGTGCAGCACATTCTGGAGCACATGTCTTCAGTTCTATTAATGGAATATTGTCAGGCCCCATAGCTTTTGCAGTATCCAGTGCCTTCAGTCGTTTCTTGATATCGCGCGGAGTGAATCGAATTGGCAGAAGTCTCGCATCTGTGATGCTGGGGACTTCAGGAGGAGGCCGAGATGGATCATCAACTCGGCACTTCTGACTGAAGACTGTTGCAAATGCTTCTGCCTTATCTTTTGCACTGATGTGCTGGGCTCCCCCATCATTGAGGATGGGGATATTTGTGGAGTCACCTCCTCCAGTTAGTTGTTTAATTGTCCACCGCCATTCACGGCTGGATGTGGCAGGACTGCAGAGCTTAGATCTGATCCGTTGGTTATGGGATCTCTTCGCTCTGTCTTTCGCATGCTGCTTATGCAGTTTGGCACGCAGATAGTCCTGTGTTGTAGCTTCACCAGGTTGACACCTCATTTTGAGGTATGCCTGGTGCTGCTCCTGGCATGCCCTCCTGCACTCTTCATTGAACCAGGGTTGGTCTCCTGGCTTGATGGTAATGGTAGAGTGGGGGATATGCCGGGCCATGAGGTTACAGATTGTGGTTGAGTACAATTCTGCTGCTGCTGATGGCCCACAGTGCCTCATGGATGCCCAGTTTTGCATTGCTAGATCTGTTTGAAATCTATCCCGCTTAGCATGGTGATAATGCCACACAACACGATGGATGGTATCCTCAATGTGAAGGCGGGACTTCGTCTCCACAAGGACCGTATGGTGGTCACTCCTACCAATATTCTCATTGACAGAAGCATCTGCGACAGGCAGATTGGTGAGGACAAGGTCAAGTATGTTTTTCACTCTTGTTGGTTCCCCCACCACCTGCCGCATTACCAGTCTAGCAGCTATGTCCTTTAGGACTTGGCCAGCTCGGACAGTAGTGGTGCTACCGAGCCACTCTTGGTGATGGACATTGAAGTCCCCCACTCAAAGTACATTTTGTGCCCTTGACACCCTCAGTGCTTCCTGCAAGTGGTGTTTAACATGGAGAAGTACTGATTCATCAGCTGAGCGAGGGCGGTAGGTGGGCAATAAATGCTGGCCTGGCCTGCGACGCCCACATTCCATGAATGAATAAAAAAAAAATCAACAGGAGGTTTCCTTGCCCCTGTTTGACCTGATACAATGAGACATCATGGGGTCCGGAGTCGATGTTTAGGACTCCCAGGGCAACTCCCTCCCGACTGTTTCACACTGTGCCGCCACCTCTGCTGGGTCTGTCCTGCTGGTGGGACAGGACATACCTGGGCATGGTGATGGCAGTGTCTGGGACATTGTCTGTAAGGTATGATTCCGTGAGTATGACTATGTCAGGCTGTTCCATGACTAGTCTGTGGGACAGCTCTCCCAACTTTGGCACAAGCCCCCAGATGTTAGTAAGGAGGACTTTGCAGGGTCGACAGGGCTGGGTTTACCGTTGCAGCATTCGCTCAGTTACTGACCCTCTGACAGTGCAACATTCGCTTAGTTACTGACCCTCCGACAGGGTGGCGCTCCCTCAGTTACTGACCCTCTGACAGTGCAGCATTCGCTCAGTTACAGAGTCTCCAACAGGGTGGCACTCCCTCAGTTACTGACCCTCTGACAGTGCAGCATACGCTCAGTTATTGACCTTCCGACAGTGCAGCATTTGCTCAGTTTCTGATCCTCCGACAGGGTGGCGCTCCCTCAGTTACTGACCCTCTGACAGTGCAGCATTCGCTCAGTTACTGACCCTCCCACAGGGTGGCGCTCCCTCAGTTACTGACCCTCTGACAGAGCAGCATTCGCTCAGTTACTGACCCTCCCACAGGGTGGCTGTCCCTCAGTTACTGACCCTCTGATAGGGTGGCATTCGCTCAGTTACTGACCCTCTGACAGTGCAGCATTCCCTCAGTTACTGACCCTCCCACAGGGTGGCTCTCCCTCAGTTACTGACCCTCCCACAGGGTGGCTCTCCCTCAGCTACTGACCCTCTGACAGGGTGGCATTCCCTCAGTTACTGACCCTCTGACAGTGCAGCATTCGCTCAGTTACTGACCCTCCGACAGGGTGGCGCTCCCTCAGTTACTGACCCTCTAACAGTGCAGCATTCGCTCAGTTACTGACCCTCCGACAGTGCAGCATTCGCTCAGTTTCTGATCCTCCGACAGGGTGGCGCTCCCTCAGTTACTGACCCTCCCACAGGGTGGCTCTCCCTCAGTTACTGACCCTCCGACAGTGCAGCATTCGCTCAGTTACTGACCCTCCGACAGTGCAGCATTCCCTCAGTTACTGACCCTCCCACAGGGTGGCTCTCCCTCATTTACTGACCCTCTGACAGGGTGGCATTCCCTCAGTTACTGATCCTCTGGTTAGCACTGCCTCAGTTACTAACCCTCTGACAGTGCTGCATTCGCTCAGTGCTTTGGCTGACACCATTTGGGCAGAAATCCTGCTTTTCTGCTGTGCACTATATAACTCAATGTTTTTTTTCCTCTACTCTCACCCTCTCTCTCTCTCTCTGCAGTTCACACTTGTTGCGATTGGCTTAACGACCGAATATGCCCAGTATTTCTCAGAAGTCAGTCAAACACACTACAAAGCCACTGAAATATCCACTGCGTTGGGCAGTGATGGGGAGTGTCACCGTTTGGAGTTCCCTGAGAATCTCTCAGAGTGGAAAGTATGAAGCAAAATGGTTAATGCTCCTTTCGGAGTGGTTTTGAACAGACTTTTAACAGTTCCGAGGAGCAAGTTGCCACAGTTTCTTGGTTGTGTGTTTTTTTTAAACCCCGTTGCTAACGAGGGGCAATTTATTGTGTTTTCCTGCCAAGGACAATACCGATTTTGTGGAATCAATTTTTTGTGGTTTGTGAAAATATTCTTGAGTTGAAATTAATAAAAGCCCACAAAAGAAGGTTGTGTTTGCTCTGGGATGCATTCTGTTACAGTATAGATTAAAGCCCTGCCGTGTTAGCACATAGTCCTTTCCTGACCCTTCACCTTGTGTTTTCTCTCTCCCTCTGTCTCTTTTTTTCCCCTCTCACCCTCCCCCCTCCCCCCTCCCCAGGCAGAATCTTCTACTCTTAGGCTGTGAGCATGAGTTGGGACCATTTCCAGATCCTGACTCCGCTGTGCAAGTCACGGTGCCCACCTGAGTGATCATCTCGGAGACGGCCAATTAAGAGGCTGCCTCCGGCTTCCTCATCTGATTTAAGGACAGTGGGTGGATCCCTGCAGCTGCAGGCCTAATTCATTAATCTGCAGACTTGGAAAGATGGCAGAGGTGTCACTGTCGGAGGGAAACATGAGGGCGTGTCCACCTTGAGCCACCCTCTGAAGACATTGGAATGTGTTCAGCTGCAAGGCCATCCCACAGATGGCAGGTTACAACAATTGTGGCCCATTGATGGCTGCAGCTTTGGTGGGGCTTTAAAGAGGCCTTGCAGGTTAGAGGAAGCACTGTCGAGTGAACTTTATTCAAAATCTAACACCGTGCTATACTTGCCCAGGGAGTGTTTGATGGGGGCAGTCTGGAGTCACAGAGACATAATGACACCGAGGGAGGCCTTTCTGCCCATTGAGTCCATGCCAGCTCCCTGCAGAGCAATCCAGCCAGTCCCACTCCCTGGCTCTATGTCCGTATCCCTGTAAGTTTATTTTCTTCAAGTGCCCATCCAATTTCTTTTCAAATCATTGATTGTTTCTGCCTTAAACCAATTTTTTATCCAAGCTGACACAAACCCTCCTATTCCATGAGCCTCGGGTTTGTTCACCAGCCTTTTATGCAATATTTCAAATGCTTTCTTAAAGTCCATATTGACAACATCCACCGCATTCCCTGTTACTTCATCAAAAAATTCAGTTACGTTATTCAAGCACAATCTGTCTTTACAAATCCGTGCTGGCTCTCCTTAATTAACTCAAACCTCTCCAAGAGCCTGTTGATTTTTTCCCTGATTATTGTTTCAACAACCTTACTCACTACAGGTGTTAAACTGACTGGCCTGTAGTTACGGTGAATGTCCTTACTTGAATAAGGGTGTCACATTTACCACTCTCCAATCTTGTAGCACCTCCCCAGCATCTAGGGAAGATTGGAAGATTATGGCAAGTCCTTCCATTATTTCCACTGCCACTTCCTTTCACAACCTAGGATGTTAGCAATCAGGACCAGACAACTTATCCACTCTAAGCATATCCAACCTTTCCAGTACATCCTGCCTATCAATTCTCACCTCATCCAGTACCTCAGCCATCTCTTGTACCAATATTTTGTCAGCATCCTCTTCCTGAGTAAACACTGATACAAACAACTCATTAAGTATTCTAACCTTGCCTGACACCTCCAGGTATATATCACCCTCTTTGTCCCTAATAGACCCCACCCCACCTCTTACTACCTGCTTAGTATTTACATGCTGGTAGAAAATTTTTGGGTTCCTTTTATGTTAACTGGCATTCTATTCTCTCATTCTCTCTTTTCCAGTTTTATCTTCACTTCCCCTCTCAACTTATTGTATTTGGCATGGTTCTCGCTTGAAGATGTGACCTGACATGCAACATTAGACCCTCTTTCTTTTTTGTTCCATTATATTCTGTATCTCCCTCATCATCTAAGGAACCCTGCTTTTTGTTCCCCTCCCTTTCCATCCTGTTGGAATGTACCTAGTCTGTACCTGAAATATCTCTTCCTTAACCATCGCCAGTTGTTTTGTTACAGTTTTATCTTTCAGTCTGGGTTCCATTTTACCCTAGCTATATCCCCTCTCATCCCGTTGAAGTTCGCCCTCTTCCCATTTAGAAGCTCTACTTTAGATTGCTTCTTGCTCTTCTTTATTGCTAATCTAAACCTTATGATGTGATGATAGATAGGAAGATAGGATAGGAACATAGGAGCAGGAATAGGCCATTCAGCCCATCGAGCCTGCTCTGCCATTCAATATGATCATGGATGATCATCCACTTCAGTGCCTTTTTTCCACACTATCCCCATATCCCCTTGTGTCATTTGTATTTAGAAGTCTGTCAATCTCTGCTTTAAACATACTCAGTGACTGAGCTTCCACAGCCCTCTGGGGTAGGGAATTCCAAAGATTCACAACCTTCTGAGTAAAGAAATTTCTCCTCATCTCTGTCCTAAATGGCTTCCCCCTTATTTTGAAATTGTGTTCTCTGGTTCTAGACTCCCCAACCAGGGGAAACATATTACCTGCATCTACCCTTGTCTACCCCTTTAAGTATTTTGTAGGTTTCAATGAGATCACCTCTCATTCTTCAAAACTCTCGAGAATACAGGCCCAGTTTCCCCAATCTCTCTTCATAGGACAATCCCACCATCCCGGGAACAAGTCTGGTGAATCTTCATTGTACTCCCTCTATGGCAATAATATTCTTCCCGAGGTAAGGGGACCAAAACTGCACACACTACTCCAGGTGCGGTCTAACCAAGGTTCTATACAATTGAAGCCAGACTTCACTACTCCTGTACTCAAATCCTCTTGTGATAAAGACTAACATACCATTAGCCTTCTTAATTGCTTGCTGCACCTGTGACTTATTGACAGTGACTTATTGACAAGGACACCCAGGTCTCTTTGTACATCGACACTTTCTAATCTCTTACCATTTACGAAATGCTCTGCACATTTATTCCTCCTACCAAAGTGGATAACCTCACATTTATCCACGTTATATTCCATCTGCCATGTTTTGACCACTCACTAAGGCTGTCCAAATCCCCTTGAAGCTACTTTGCATCTTCCTTACAACACACATTCCCACCTCGTTTTGTGTCATTCGCGAACTTGGAAATGCTACATTTGGTCCCACATCCAAATCATAGAAAATCTAAGGCACAGAAAGGGGCCACTTGGCCCATCGTGTCTGTGCCGGCTGAAAAGCGATCCACCTATTCTAATCCCACCTTCCAGCATTTGGTCCATAGCCTTGCAGCTTCCAGCACTTGAGGTGCATATCCAGACTCCTTTTAAATGAGTTGAGGGTCTCTGCCTCAACTACCCTTCCAGACCATCACCACCCTCAGGGTGAAAAAGCTTTTCCCCATCTCCCCACTAATATTACGACCAATCACTTTAAATCTATGCCCCCTCGTCACTGACCTCTCTGCTAAGGTGAATAGACCCTTCACCTCCACTCTATCCAGGCCCCTCAAAATTTTGTACATTTCAATCAGATCTCCCCTCAGCCTTCTCTGTTCCAAGGAGAATAACCCCAGCCTATCCAATCTTTCCTCATAGCTGCATTTATCCAGTCCTGGCAACATTCTCGTAAATCTCCTCTGTACCGTCGTCATCTAAGCAACCCTGAATCATTGATATATATTGTGAGCAGCTGGGGCCCAAGTACTGATCTCTGCGGTACCCCACTAATCACAGCCTACCAACGTGAGAATGACCACTGTCACAGACACATGGTCCACTGTGTTCCTCAGTACCAAATCCAGAAATGCCTCCTTTTTAGTTGGACTGATCAAAGAAGTTCTGGACATATTTCAGAGATTCCTCCCCCTCCTGTCCCTTTGCTGTAACAATATCCCAATTGATATTTGGGTAATTAAAGTCCCCCATATTATTACTCTATAGTTTTTGCACATCTGTCATTTCCCTGCAGATTTGCTCTTTTGTCGTGCTCTCGCTATTTGGAGGCCTATAGAATACACCTAATATTGCGATCATACCTTTTGTTTCTCCACTCTAACCAAATAGAATCTGTCCTTGATCCCTCAAGGACATCCCCTCTTTCCAACACTATAATATTTTCCCCAGTCAGTACTGCCACCCCACATCCCTTTCTTCATTCTTCTATCTTTTCTGAACATGTTATATCCTTGTATATTAAGCGCCCAGTCCTCACCATTTTTAAGCCATGTTTCTGTTGTTGCCACTACATCACATTCCCATACTGCTATTTGTGCTTGTAACTCACCAACCTTATTCACCACACTTAGTGTGTTGATGACATACATTGTAATCCTGTCTTTGCATTCCTTGTCGTCCTTCTCAGTCTGCTCCTATCTAATATGGAACTACTCTCTTCTCTAGTACTGTCCAACACTCTCACATTCGGCATCTTATTCTTCTTTTCTACTTAAATATGCTGGTGCCCATCCGCCTGCCAATTTAGTTTAAACCCTCCCCAACCACACTAGTGAACCTCCCCATGCGGACTTCGGTCCTAGGCTTGTTGAGGTGCAACCTGTCCCTTTTGAAAAGGTAGTATCTGCCTCAGAACTGGTCACAATGACCTAAGTATCTGAAGCCCTTCCTTCTGCAACTATGCTTCAAGTCACACATTGATCCTCCCTATCTTCCTGTTTCTACTGTTACTAGTGCGTGGCACTGGGAGTAATCCAGAGATTACTACCTTTGAGGTCCTACTCTTTAACTTCCTAGCTTTTGAAAATCTGACTCTAGGACCTAGGATGCAAAGAGGCTCCAATGTGATTTGGACAAGTTGGGTGAGTCGGCAAATGCATGGCAGATGCAGTATAACGTGGATAAATGTGGGTTATCCACTTTGGTTGTAAAAACAGAAAGACAGATTAATATCTGAATGGTGAAAGATTGGGAAAGGGGGAGGTGCAACAAGACCTGGGTGTCCTTGTACACCAGTCGCTGAAAGCAAGCATTCAGGTGCAGCAAACAATTAGGAAGGCGAATGGTATGTTGGCCTTCATTGCAAGAGGATTTGAGTACAGAAGCAAGGATGTCTCACTGCAGTTATACAGAGCCTTGATGAGACCATATCTGGAGTATTCTATGAAGTTTTGGTCGTCTTATCTGAGGAAGGATGTTCTTGCCTTGGAGGGAGTGCAAAGAAGATTTACTAGGCTGATTCCTGGGATGGCAGGATTTATGTATGAGGAGAGATTGGGTCTACTAGGCCTATATTCACTAGAGATTAGAAGAATGAGAGGGGATCTCATAGAAACCTATAAAATTCTAACAGGACTAGACAGGCTAGATACAGGGAGGATGTTCCCGATAGCTGGGGAGTCCAGAACCAGGGGTCACAGTCTCAGGATACGGGGTATGTCATTTAGAAATGAGATGAGGAGAAATTGCTTCACTCAGAGAGTGGTGAACCTGTGAAAATCTCCACCACAGAATGCAGTGGAGGCCAAATCATTAAATGTATTCAAGAAGGAGATAGATATATTTCTTAATGCCAAAGGGATCAAGGGATATGGGGAGAAAGCGGGAACAGGGTACTGAATTAGACAATCAGCCATGATCTTTTTTGAATGGTGGAGCAGAGCCAAATGGCCTACTGCTCCTATTTTCTATGCTTCTATACCTGCAGAATATCCGGCACCCTCTCTCTGATGTCCTAAACCCTGGCTCCAGGGAGGCAACAGACCTTGCTGGACTCTCAATGATGGTTACGGAAATGTTTGTCTGTCCCCTAACTATGGAATCTATACCAATTGCATTTCTGCAGTTTGCTGCTCTCCTGTACAGTATAGTCCATTGCCCATTGGTGCCATAGTCTGGACTGCACTCCTTCAAAGTATCATCACTCCCCACAGTCACCAATGCAAAATACCTGTTTGAGAGTGGCACACACCTTGAAGACTCCTGCTCTTCCTGCCTGTTCCTCGACTTCCTGATGGCCACCCTTCTAGTGCCCTGCACTCTTACTGCTTCTCATTTTCCTTGTATCTCTATTCTCACTTCTCTCTCTTCCTCTCTGTCTGTCTTTCTTTCTCCGTCTCCTCTCTCTCTCTCTCTCCAGCGAGCTCTCACATTTTGTATCTTTTTGTGTGTGTCTCTCTCTCCCCATCTCTCTCTCTCTAATCCTGTCTCTGTGTCTCTCCCTCCCATTTTGTGTGTCTGACCAGCGCCAGCACGATCTAAGGAAAGGAGTCACAGCACCAGCAGGGTCTGTGTTTGTGTGCATGTTTATATCAATCTGTCTGCATGTGTGTGTATCAGA
The DNA here is from genome assembly GCF_036365525.1 of Heterodontus francisci. NCBI lineage: Eukaryota > Metazoa > Chordata > Chondrichthyes > Heterodontiformes > Heterodontidae > Heterodontus > Heterodontus francisci. Next base: position 633,334 of record NC_090404.1, on the reverse strand, counting down.
GAATAAGGTCATTCGGCCCATCAAGTGTGCATCGGCTCTTTTGAAGAGCAATCCAGTTCGTCCCAATTCCTGGTTCTTTCCCTATGTCCCTACAAGATTTTCCCCATCAAGTATTCATTCCTCAGAGAGTGGAATCTTTAAAAACAGTGTGGAGAACTCCAGCAGCGGCAGAGCAGGAGAGCCGAATCTTTAAAAACAGCGTGGGCAGCAGCGGCACAGCAGCAGTGAAGAACGGGAGAGAGGAGCCTTTAAATACAGCATGGGAAACCCCCGCATAGCAGGAATGCAGAGCAGGAGAGAGGAGTTTTTAAAAACTGGATGGGAAACACTGGCAGCGACAGAGCAGCAATGCAGGGCAGGAGGGAGGAGCCTTTAAAAACAGCGTGGGAAGCTGACAGTGGCGGAGCAGGAGAGAGGAGTCTTTAAAAACAGTGCGGGAAGCACGGGCAGTGACAGAGCAGTTACGCAGAGCAGGAGAGTGGAGGAGCGGCGAGTAGCAGGGGCATATTGTGAAGTGGCATCACAGGAGTCATGTTGGGTGAGTACACTGGTAAGCTTTGGATTTTAAATTGAATTTTATTCAAATTAATCAGCTTTACAGGAACACTAGATCAATTAATTAGCATATTTTTAAGGCCAATTTGATAATTTACAATCAGTGTTAAATTAATCAAATCTTGGGGATAAAGTTAAAATTAAATAGCAAGAGATAGTAACACTAAATGGTTCTGAATTGTTCAGTAAATTAAAAACTAAGGTTTTTAGGTAACAATAGTTAAGTAAAACATTTTAGTTAACCTCCCTATAAAATAAAGTGACATTGGCACAAGTGAAGCAGCTGATTGGTGAATATCTGGTGAGTATTTAAGTCGTAAGTTTTATAGTCAGATAAGTAGAGGAATGGCAGGGCAGCTCAGTTCCATGGAGTGCATATCCTGTTCCATGTGGGAACGCACGGATGCTTCTCATGTCCTGGACAACCACGTGTTCAGGAAGTGTCTTCTGCCGCAGCTGCTTGAGCTCCTGGTTTTGGATATTGAGCAGCAACTGGTGTCACTGTGGCGCATTCGTGAGGCTTAGAGTTTAGTGAATAGCACGTTTATAGCTATGGTCACCCCGCACCTCAAGGATATGCAGGCAGAGAGGGAATGGGTGATCGCCAGGCAGTCGAGCAGGACCAGGCAGGTGGTCCCCTGAGTGCATCTCACTCTCCAGCCAGTATTCCATTCTGCCAGTGAATGGTTTCTCTGGCGAGTGCAGCCAGAGTTTAGTCCATGGCACCACAGGTGGCTCAGCTGTACAGAGGGGCAGGGGCAAGACTGGCAAAGCGATAGAATCATTTACAGCATAGAAGGAGGCCATTCGGCCCATCGAGTCCATGCTGGCTCTCTGAGGAGCAATCCAGTGACTCCCACTCTCTCGCTCAATCCTTGCAGCCCTGCAAGTTTATTTCCTTCAAGTGCCCATCCAAATTCCTTTTGAAATCATTGATTGTCTGCATGTCCACCATCCTTGTGGGCAGCGAGTTCCAGGTTATTACCACTTGCTGCATAAAGAAAGTTTCCTCACATTCCCCCTGAATCTCTTGCCCTAAACCTTCAATCTCTGTCTCCCTAGTCCTTGTACCATCAGTTATTCACACAGCTTTTCTTTGTCTACCCTATCTAAGCCTGTCATAATCTTGTACACCTCTATCAAATCTCCCCTCACTTTCCTTTGCTCCAAGGAGAGCAAACTCAGCTTTTCCAACCTAACCTTATAACTAAAATCCCTCATCCCTGGAATCATTCTGGTTAATCTCCTCGCCACACTCTCAAGGACCCTCACATCCTTCCGAAAGTGTGGTGACCACTCTAGTTGTGACCTAACCAGAGCTTTATAAATGTTCAGCATAACTTCCCTGCTTTTGTACCCTGTCTCTATGAAACCCAGGATCCTATATACTTTGCTAACCACTCTCTTAATATGTCCTTCAAAGATCGATGCACTTGCACCCCCAGTCTCTCTGTTCCTACACACTCTTTAGAACCGTGCCATTAAGTCTATGTTGCCTCACCCTATCTCTTCTGCCAAAATGCATCACTTCACACTTCTCTGTATTGAATTCTTTCTGCCACTTGTCTGTTCATTCTGCTAGCCCATCTGTTTCCTGTTCACAGAATCACAGAATTGTTATAGCACAGAAGGAGGCTATTCGGTCCATCATGTCTGCACCGGCTCGCCGACAGAGCAATTCCCTCAGTTCCATTCCCCCGCCTTCTTTCCGTAACCCTGCACATTCTTCCTTTTCAGGTAACCGTCTAATTCCCTTTTGAATGCCTCAATTGAACCTCCCTGCATCGCCCTCTCAGGCAGTGCATTCCAGAGCTTAACCAGTTGCTGCATGAAAAGGTTTTTCCTCATGTCACCATTGCTTCTGTTGGCAATTACCTTCAATCTGTGCCCTTTTGTTCTTGGTCCTTTCATGAGTGGGAATTGTTTCTTCCTATCTACTTTGTCCAGCCCCATCATAATTTTTAATACTTCTGTCAAATCATCTCTCAGCCTCCTCCAAGGAAAAGGGAAGAAAAAGGAGAGATTCAGGGGGTTCAGGGTAAACATGTTCTCACAAAGAAAAAGGGTGAGGCGGCCAAATCTAGAGCCCCATGGATGTCAAGGAGCCTACAGGGTAAGATGAGGCAGAAAAGGAAAGCTTATGTCCGACACCGAGAATTCAAGACAGAAAGCCGAGAGGAGTATAGAAAGTGGAGGGGTGAAAACAAAAAGGGAATTAGGAAAGCAAAGAGAGGGCATGAAAGAATATTGGCAAGCAAAATCAAGGTGAACCTAAAGATGTTTTATCAATACATTAAGAGAAAGAGGATAATTAAGGCGGAAGGCCCAAAAAAGGCCTATGTGTAGGGGCGGAAGATATTGGTATGGTTCTTAATGAATACTTTGTGTCTGTCTTTTTTATTTACAGATACAGCACTGAAACAGGCCCTTCGGCCCACCGAGTCTGTGCCGACCAACAACCACCCATTTATACTAATCCTACATTAATCCCATATTCCCTGCCACATCCCCACCATTCACCTACCACCCACCTACACTAGGGGCAATTTACAATGGCCAATTTATCTATCAACCTGCAAGTCTTTGGCAGTGGGAGGAAACCAGAGCACCCAGCAGAAACCCACACGATCACAGGGAGAACTTGCAAACTCCGCACAGGCAGTACCCAGAACTGAGCCCGGGTCGCTGGAGCTGTGGTGCTAGCCACTGTGCCGTCTTCATAAAAGAGGGGGACGATGCAGATATTGTAGTTAAGGAAGTACTGTGAAGTATTGGATGTGATAAACATAGGGAGAGAGGAAGTATTAATGGTATTAGCATCCTTGAAAGTTGATAAATCACCAGGGCCAGATGAAATCTAGGCTGTTAAAAGAAGCAAGAGAGGAAATAGCAGGGGCTCTGACCATCATTTTCCAGTCCTCACTCGATACAGGTGTGGTGCCGGAGGATTGGAGAATTGCTAACGTACTTCTGTTAAAAAGGGAGCGAAGGATAGACCAAATAATTACAGGCCAGTCAGTCTAACCTCAGTAGTGGACACATTATTGGAATCTATTCTGAGGGACAGGATAAACTGTCACTGAGAAAGGCACAGTTTAATCAAGGATAGTCAGCATGGATTTGTTAAGGGAAGAGCTTGTTTGATGAATTTGGTTGAATTTTTTGAAGAAGTAACAAGAAAGATAGATGAGGGTAGTGCAGTTGATGTGGTCTATATGGATTTTAGCAAGGCTTTGGATAAGGTCCCACATGGCAGACTGGTTAAAAAAATACAATCCCATGGGATCCAGGGAAATGCAGCAAGGTGGATACAAAATTGGCTCAGTGGCAGGAAACAAAGAGTAATTGTTGACCGCTGTTTTAGCGACGGGAGGGCTGTTTCCAGTGGAGTACCACAGGGCTCAGTACTGGGTCCCCTGCTTTTTGTGGTATATATTAACGATTTGGATGTAAATGTAGGGGGTATGATCAAGAAGTTTGCGGACGACACAAAGATTGGCTGTGTGGTAGATAGCGAGGAGGACAGCTGCAGGAAGATATTGATGGTCTGGTCAGATGGGCAGAAAAGTGGCAAATGGAGAAGTGTGAGGTGATGCATTTGGGAAGGTCAAACAAGGCAAAGGAATACACGATTAATGGGAAAATACTGAGAAGTGTAGAGGAAGTAAGGAACCTTGGAGTAAATGTCCTCAGATCCCTGAAGGTAGCAGGACAGGTCGATAAGGTGGTTAAGAAGGCGGATGGAATCCTTTCCTTTAGCCGAGACATAGAATACAAGAGCAGGGAGGTTATGCTGGAACTGTATAAATTATTGGTTAAGCCACAACTTAATTACTGTGTGCAGTTCTGGTCACCTCATTACAGAAAGGATGTAATTGCACTAGAGAGGATACAGAAGAGATTTACGAGGATGTTACCAGGACTGGATAAATGCAGCTATGAGGATAGGCTGGATTGCTCTCCTTGGAACAGAGAAGGCTGGGGGGAGATCTGATTGAAATGTACAAGATTGTGAGGGGCCTGGATAGAGTGGAGGTCAGTGACGAGGGGCCATAGATTTAAAGTGATTGGTAAAAAAATTAGAGGGGAGATGAGGAAAAACCTTTTCACCCAGTGGGTGGTGGGGGTCTGGAACTCACTGCCTGAAAGGGTAGTTGAGGCAGAGACCCTCAACTCATTTAAAAGGAGTCTGGATATGCACCTCAAGTGCCGTAAGCTGCAGGGCTATGGACCAAATGGGTTTAGAATGGGTGGATCGTTTTTCAGTCGGCACAGACACGATGGGCCAAGTGGCCTCTTTCTTTGCCTTAAACATTCTATGATTCTTTCTATGATTTCTAAGGAAAACACTCCCAACTTCTCCAATCTATCTATAATACAGAAGTTCCTCATCTCTGGAACCATTCTCGTTAATCTTTTCTGCACTCGCTCCAATACCTTCACATCTTTCCTAAAGTATGTTGCCCAGCATTGGACACAATACTCCAGCTGAGGCTGAACTAGTGTCTTATACAAGTTCAACTTGGTAACTAAGGTTGGTGAGCTGCAGGCGCAGATAGCCACCTGAAATTTCATGCCCTGGTGATAACAGAGACGTGGCTCAAAAAAGTCCAGGACTGGGTACTAAAATTCCTGGATATAAGGAGTTCAGGAAAGAGAGGGACGGAAGAAAGGAGCAGTGGTGTCAGTATTGATTAAGGAGCACATTACAGTGCTGGAGAGAGAGATGTCCTAGAGGAGGTTAAGGACAGAATCTATTTGGTTAGAGCTAAGAAACAATAGAGGTACCATTACATTGTTGGGTGTGTTCTATAGGCCACCAACAAGTTGGAAAGATATAAAGGAACAAATTTGCAAGGAAGTTACAGAAAGGTGCAAGAATTATAAGGTAGTTATAATGGGAGGGCCTCAATTATCCTAATATAGACTGGGATAGGAATAACGTGAAGGGCAAGAGTTTCTGAAGTGTGTTCAGGAGGAATTTCTACATCACTATGTTTCCAGTCCAGTGAGGAAGGAGGCACTGCTGGATCTGGTTCTGGAGAATGAGATGGGGTAGTGGATCAAGTGTCAATCGGGGAACATTTAGGGAAGAGTGATCATAGTATCATCAGGTTTAGGTTGGCTATGGAAAAGGACAAGGAGCAATCCAGAGTAAAGGTAATTAAGGTACATTCACATGAGAAGGAAACGTAGGGCAAGCAAATCCAGAGCTCCCCGGATGACGAAACAGAGAATAAGGGATGAAGCTGAAAAAGAGTGAACAGGACATGTCAGGTGGATAACACAATCGGGAACCAGGCTGCATATAGAAAGTTCAGAGGGGAAGTGAAAAAACAAAAGAAGCAAAGAGTAAGTATGAGAAGAGACAGGCAGCTAATATAAAAGGGAATCCAAAAGTCTATAGGCATATAATAGTAAAAGGGTGGGAAAAGGAGGAATGGGTCTGATTAGGGACCAAAAAGGGATTTATGCCTAAATAAAAGCAAAATACTGCAGATGCTGGAAATCAAATAAAAACAATAAGTGCTGGTAATACTCAGCAGGTCGTACAGCATCTGTGAGGGGCATAGCTGAGGTACTAAATGAGTACTTAGCATCTCTCTACCAATGAAGATGATGCTGCCCAAATCAGAGTGAGAGAGGAGGTATTTGAGACAATGAATGGGCTAAAAATTGCTGAAGAGGAGGTATTAGATAGGCTGGCTGTATTTAAAGTTGATTAGTCACCAAGACTTGTTGAAATGCATCAGGGAGACTGACAGAAGTAAGGATCAGTGTGTGTGTGTTGATCTGTGTGTGTGTTTTTGTCTGTCGATCAGTGTGTGTGTGTTGATCTTGTGTATTTGTTTTTCTCTGTTGATCACTGTGTCTGTGTGTTGATTTGTGTGTATGTGTTTTTGTATGTTGGTCCCCCAGATTGAAACTAATGGTAGAGTGAAGGATATGACAGGCCATGAGGTTACAGATTGTGGTTGAGTACAATTCTGCTGCTGCTGATGGCCCACAGCACCTCATGGATGCCCAGTTTTGCATTGCTAGATCTGTTTGAAATCTATTCCATTTAGCACGATGATAGTGTGACACAACACGATGGAGGGTATCCTTAATGTGAAGACGGGACTTTGTCTCCACAAGGACTATGGATTCATCTGCGGCAGGCAGATTGGTGAGGATGAGGTGAAGTATGTTTTTCCCTCTTGTTGGTTCCCTCACCACCTGCCACAGACCCAGTCCAGCAGTTATGTCTTTAGGTCTCGGCCAGTAGTGGTGCTACCGAGCCACTCTTGGTGATGGACATTGAAGTCCCCCACCCAGAGTACATTTTGTGCCCTTGCCACCATCAGTGCTTCCTGCAAGTGGTGTTCAACATGGAGGAGTACTGACTCATCAGCTGAGGGGGGGTAGGGGTGCGGTAAGTGGTAATCAGCAGGAGGTTTCCTTGCCCATGTTTGACCTGATGCCATGAGCCGTCAGGGGGTCTGGAGTCTATGTTGAGGACTCCCAGGGCAACTCCATCCCGACTGTATACCACTGTGCCGCCATCTCTGCTGGGTCTGTCCTGCCAGTGGGAGAGGACATACCCAGGCATGGCGATGGCGCTGTCTGAGACATTGATTCAGTATGACTATGTAGCTTGACTGGTCTGTGGGACAGCACTCCCAACTTTGGCACAAGCCCCCAGATGTTAGTAAAGAGGACTTTGCAGGGTCGACAAGGCTGGGTTTGCCGTTATCGTTTCTGGTGCCGAGATCGATGCTGGGCGATCCATCCGGTTTCGTTCCTTATTGACTTCGTAGCGGATAGATACAACTGAGTGGCTTGCGAGGCCATTTCAGAGGGCATCTAAGAGTCAACCACATTGCTGTGGATCTGGAGTCAGATTTCCTTCCCTAAAGGACATTAGTGAACTGGATGGGTTTTTACGACAATCGACAATGTTTCATGGCCATCATTAGACTAGCTTGTTTAAATCCAGATTTATTAATTGAATTCAAATTCCACCTTCTGCCATGGTGGTATTTGAACCCATGTCCCCAGAGCAATGCCCTGGGTCTCTGGGTTGCTAGTCCAGTGGCAATACCACTATGCCACCGCATCCACCACTTCCTGAGGCAGAGAGTTCCAAAGTCACACAGCCCTCCTGAGAGAAAAAAATTCTCCTCAACTCTGTCCTAAAAGGGCAACCCCTAATTTTAAAACGGTGCCCCCTGGTTCTGGACTCCCCTACAAGAGGAAACATCTTTTCCACATCCACCTTGTCAAAACCATTCAGGATCTTATAAACTTCAATCAAGTGTCCTCTATCTCTTTTAAACGCCAGTGAAAACAAGCCCAGTCTGTCCAACCTTTCCTCATAAGACAATCCGTTCATTCCAGCAACAATCTAGTAAACCTCCTCTGAACCACTTCCAGTGCATTTACATCCTTCCTTAAATAAGGAAACCAAAACTGCAGTATTCGAAATGTGGCCTCACCAATGCCCTGTATAACTGAAGCATAACATCCTTACTTTTATTTTAAATTTCTCTCATAATAAAGGATAACATTCCATTAACCTTCTTTACTTGCTGTACCTACTGTCACGAGAATTTTGTTTTTTTTTTAAACGAAAAGGTCTGTGCGCCTTTAAGACTGAGAAAAATGACTTTCTGTGAACTGGCATTTGAAGTGCAGGCTGTAAAACTCATATCCAAGCAACACAAAGATTTACGATTGTCTTGTGAAGTCACTGTTGAAAGCTTTCAGTTTCAGTTCTGCAGTGTGAAAGAACCGGGGAACTGTGAGCAGCGAAAAGTCAGTTACTGTTGGAGACCTGGGTTTTGCAAACCAGAGAAAAGAACTCTCCCTGAAGGAAGACTTGTCTCTTGTTTTAAAAAAAAAAGGAATCTTACATTTGAGTTGGGGCTGTGCTCTGCCTGGAGAGAGGAAAAGACCCCTGGAGAGGAAGCGACCCAGAGAAAGAGGAGTTGCTGCTCTCTGTGAAGAAAGGCTCCTTTGCTGAGATGAAGCCTGCATTGTTAAAGGTCGCAAAATTCCTATTGTCTCCAGTCTGGAAAATCTCCGCTTCAAGAGTGAGTCCTGTTGCCTTTTGTGTATTTGGAAGTTCCTGAAATCTCAAGAAAGTTTCTACTTTAAAATTTAAGTAGACCTGTTGCTACAATCTTTTGCTGAGAGATCTGTGTGACGTCTGCTGCAAACGAATTGCCTTGAACACCTATCCATCACAGACTGTTTATCAAACTCGCCTGGGGAGATTTTGAGCGACATCTGTCTATTCGATTCTGGGACACCTCACCGATCCGGAAATATCCTACCAGACTGTGACAATTGATTGTTTTATTATTCCTAAGAAACAATTCTAATTCAAAACATTTTAAAACCGGTTAACCATTGGTTAGGGTTAGGGAGAATAAGGAGTTATAAAATATTTCATAGATATAGACTTATCTCATTATCGTTTAAAAACTTGGTTTATTAATAAATAGATAATTTTGTTTTTAAAGAAACCTGGTTTGGTGTCTTTTGTTCTGAGGGATAAATGAGGTATTTAATTCAGCTAATTTCTGGTAGGTGGGAAACTTTACTAATATGCTGAGACCTGTGGAGTAGTGGGACTAAATTAATAGTTCATTACTCCTGCCTTGGTCGTAAACAAGGCATACTAACTTTTTTGACTCATTCACTAGAACATCTAGATTCCTCTGCACCTTGGAATTCTGCAGTCGTTCTCCGTTTAAGTAATATTCTGCTTTTTTATTCTTCCTGCCAAAGTGAACAACTTCACATTTTCCCACATTATACTCCATCTGCCAGATTTTTGCCCACTCACTCAACTATCTATATTGGTCTGCAACCTCCTTATGTCCTCTTCACAACATAATTTCCTACCTATCTTTGTGTAATCTGCAAATTTAGCTACCATGCCATTGCTCCCCTCATTTAACTCATTGATATAAATTGTGAAAAGTTGAGGCCCCAGCACAGACTCCTGCGGGACTCCACTCGTCACATCCTGCCAATCAGAAAAGTACCCATTTATGCATACTCTCTGTTTTCTGCCAGCCAGCCAATCTTCTATCCATGGAAAACTGGCAGGATTTTCAAAGAGCTAGAACAGACTGAATTGGGGTTTGCTCCCTTGGCAAGTTTTCTCCAACTGTCTTTTGTAACACTATTGTTATGACCAGGTGAGACATGGGTCTAGGGGTTCCCTCTCAGTCTTTACCTGGTTTAACTATAACAGAGTTTAATTTTAAAAACACCATGTTTTTAGCTACCCGTCAGTTCACTACTCTCCAATTGTAAGGCAAAGAAATCAACCAGACAGGTTTTCTTAGATTTAAACAAGAAAGCACAGACATGATGGGCCAAGTGGCCTCTTTCTGTGCCTTAATCTTTCTATGATTCTAAAGGTGAAAGTTTATTAACCTTAAATCTCTAATTTGGTTAACGGCTACGAATATGCGACGCGACCATGCTAGCATGCATACGCGATAAACACACACGCAGATAGAGACTGAGAAGAAGAAAGAATAAAGGGGAAAAGTTTGAGGCAAGAGCTGGGATTTATTTACTGTCCTTTGAGTTCGGATGTAGAGTCTTTGATTACAGGTAACGCTTGCCGTTTCATTGGGGCCCAGTGCACACTTTAAAATTTGTTTCAATGTAGGAGACTTTCCTCTCTTGTGGTTTAAATGACTTCAGTGGATCCGGAAATTCGTGAGAGATAGAGAGCCAGGGAGAGAGGTTCTTTGTTCAAGTTCAGTTGCCGTCTGACCCAAACTAAGCTGTGAGCAGTTCAAAACCAGACCTGGGCCAGCAGGTTAGTTGTTTGTTAACAAACTCCTGTGTTTTTGTGGATTCTCCATCTTAGCAGACACCCTGGTATGCTGGCTTTCTTACACATTCAATGTCTGGTGATCAAAATCCATTTGGGTTAATTGGATCAGGGAGCAGTTCTACTTTCTCCAGGCACTGCCTGTTAGTATGCAAATGTTTCTCCAACCACTGCTGATCTCTTTAACCAAGTCATCTCTTCATTCCAGCAACAGTTTAAAATTACTTTCTAGCCTTGACACGCCAAAAGCCCAGAGTCGGAAACCGGAGACAGAGCGAGAGAGGAGCATGGTGGGAGCGGCGCAGGGAAAAATTGAAAAGTGACGTCACAATCAACATTGAGCGTAGGGAAACAGAGAGCCGCCGGACTGAATATATAGGTAAGCTTTTAATTTAATTCAGTTTAAATCAAACATAGCATCAAACATCACAGGCAAGCAGGAAGGTGATTAGTTTGGGAAGAAGCTACCTATTTGGTGAGTATCTGGTAAGTGATTATGGTCCATTCTAATCCTAACGCTTAAAATAGTAAAGGAACTAGTGGTAAGCTTAATAAAATACATTTAAAAAAAAAAGGAAAATAAATAATTGAATAAAATAATTAGTAGTTAATTAAAACACATTAAGGATGGCAGGACAGGTGATGTCACGGCTGCAGCATGTGGGAGCTCCTGGATGCCTGTGTGATCCAGGGCAAACACGTCTGCAGTAAGTGTTTGCGGCTCGAAGAGCTTCGGCTCAGTCATTGAACAGGCGTCTGAGCTGTAGACACTGCGACACATCAGGAAGGGGGTATGTTACCTGAACATTTTGTACCAGGAGGGGGTCACACCCCTTAGGATAGGATAGGGTCTTCTCATTTGGTCAGTGGTCAGGGACTGGGGAGTGTGGCTGCAGCTGAGGCAGGTAAGAGGACCCAGAGGGTAGGAGTACAGGAGCCTCAGCCTTTGTGATTGTCCAACATGTTTGAGGTTCTTTCAGCTTGTTTGGATGTGAGTGGGGGCTGCAGGGTGAATGGGCAAACTTACCATGGCACCATGTACAGGAAGCCATTCAAGTGGAAAAAAGGAATGTAGTGGTAGTAGGGGACAGTATAGCGAGGGGGATTGACACTGATCCCTGCAGCAAAGAGCGAGAGTCCAGACGGTTGTGGTGCCTGCCCAGTGCCAGGATTCAGGACATCTGCTCAGGGCTGGGAAGGAACTTACAGAGGGAGGGGGAGGATCCTGTCATTGTGGTTCATGTAGGTACCAACAACATCGGCAGGACAAGGAAAGAGGTTTTGCATAGTCAGTATGAGGAACTAGGTGCCAAATTAAGAAGCAGAACCTCAAAGGTAATAATCTCTGGATTATTACCTGAACCACGTGCAAATTGGCATAGGGTAAATAAGATTAAAGAAATTAATCCGTGGCTCAATGACTGGTGTGGTAGAAGTGGGTTCCGGTTCATGGGGCACTGGCACCAGTACTGGGGAAAGTAGTGGCTGTACTGTTGGGATGGTCTACACCTGAACCGTGCTGGGGCCAGTGTTCTAGTGAACCGCATAACTAGGGAATTGGAGAGGGTTTTAAACTGAATAGTGGGGGAAAGGGATCAAATTTGGGAAGATATGGTAAATCAAGAAGTGGAGACAAGGCAAGAGAGAAAGGTATTAATATGGGAAATTATAAACAGACTATGACTGGCGGGCAGCCATAAAGGTGGGGCTAAAGTGTGGCGAGTCGAAGAGACTTGGTAGTTGGCAGGAAAAAAGACAGAGGCGCAAGGGGAGAGCCAACTGTGTAACAGCCCCGACAAACAAATTTTTCTGCAGCACCTGTGGAAGAGCCTAGAATTGGCCTTTATAGCCACTCCAGGCGCTGCTCCACACACCACTGACCACCTCCAGGCGCTTACCCATTGTCTCTCGAGATAAGGAGGCCAAAGAAGATGACAGGAAGGGACAGAGCGTACAAATCTAAGAGTAAATCAACAGATAAGGCTAGAGATTACAAAAATAATAAAAGGATACAACTAAAGGCTCTGTATCTGAATGCACGTAGCATTCGAAACAAAACATGAACTGAGAGCGCAATAGAAATAAATATGATTTGATAGCCATTACAGAGACATGGCTGCAGGACGACATAGTTTGGGACCTGAATATTGAAGGGTACATGGTATTTAGGAAGGACAGGAAGCTAGGAAAAGGTGGAGGGGTAACTCCATTAATTAATGATGGTATTAGCACAATAGAGAGGGATGACCTAAGTACAGGAGACCAGGATGTAGAAGCAGTTTGGTTAGAGATGAAATATCATAAAGGCAAGAAGTCACTTGGAGTGGTGTACAGGCCACCTAACATTAACCACACTGTAGGACGGGGTATGAAGAAAGAAATAATGGCAGCTTGTCAGAAAGGTACAGCGATCATTATGGGGGATTTTAACCTACATATAGACTGGAAAAATCAAATGGGCAGAGGGAGCCTAGATGAGGAGTACATAGAATGTTTTCGGGATAATTTCTTGGAACAATACATTCTGGAGCCAACCAGAGAGCAGGCTATACTAGACCTGGTATTGTGCAACGAGATAGGATTAATTAATGACCTCATAGTTAAGGCACCCCTAGGCAGCAGCGATCATAATATGGTTGAATTTTACATTCAGTTTGAGGGAGAGAAGAGTGGGTCCAAGACTAGTATTTTAAACTTAAATAAGGGCAATTATGAGGGCATGAAAGCAGAGCTAGCTAAAGTGAACTGGCAAAGCAGGTTAAGGGATGGGCCAATTGAGATGCGGTAGCAGACATTTAAGCGGATATTTCAGAATACACAGAATAGATACATTTCAACAAGAAAGAAAATTTCCAAGGGTGGGGCTCGTCATCCGTGGTTAACTAAAACAGTTAAAGATCGTATCAAACTTAAAGAAAAACCCTATAATTGCGCAAAGATGGGAGGTAGGTCAGAAGATTGGACAGAATACAAAAAACAGCAAAGAATGACTGAAAAATTGATAAGAAAGGTAAAATTAGAGTATGAGAGAAAGCTAGCTAGAAATGTAAAGACAGATTGTAAGAGTTTCTATAGATATTTAAAAAAGAAAAGCATTATCAAAGTGAGCGTTGGTCTATAAAAAGTGAATCTGGAGAATTAATAATGGATAATAAGGAGATGACAGATGAATTGAACAGATATTTTGCATCGATCTTCACTATTGAGGATACAAGTAACATCCCAGTATTAATTGTAAGTCAGGAAATGGAAAAGAGGGAGGAACTCAAGAAAATTACAATCACCAGGGAAATGGTACTGAACAAATTATTGGAGCTGCAGGCTGACAGGTCCCAGGTCCTGATGGACTTCATCCTAGGGTGTTAAAAGAATTGGCCAATGAGATAGTTGATGCATTAGTTTTAATTTTCCAAAATTCCCTAGATTCAGGGAAGGTTCCATTAGATTGGAAAATAGCAAATGTAACTCCTTTATTCAAAAAGGGAGGGAGACAGAAAGCAGGAAACTACAGGCCAGCTAGCTGAACATCTGACTTAGGGAAAATGTTAGGAGCTATTATTAAAGACGTTCTAGCAGGGCATTTAGAAAAATTCGAGGTAATCAGGTAGAGTCAACATGGTTTTGTGAAAGGGAAATCATGATTAACCAATTTATTGGAGTTCTTTGAGGGAGTTACATGTGCTGTGGATAAAGGGGAACCGGTGGATGTATTGTACTTTGATTTCCAGAAGGCATTTGGTAAGGTGCACATCAAAGGTTAATGCGGAAAATAAAAGTTCATGGTGTAGAGGGTAACATATTGGCATAGATAGAAGATTGGTTAGCTAAGAGGAAACAGAGAGTAGGCATGAATGGGTCATTTTCTTGTTGGCAAAATGTAACACGTGGTGTGCCACAGGGATCTGTGCTGGGGCTTCAACTTTTTACAATTTATATAAATGACTTAGATGAAGGAATTGAAGGTATAGTTGCTGAATTTGCTGATGGCACAAAGATAGGTAGGAAAGTAAGTTGTGAAGAGGACATAAGGAGACTACAAAGGGATATAGATAGGTTAAGCGAGTGGGCAAAGACCTGGCAAATGGAGTATAATGTGGGAAAATGCGAAATTGTCCACTTTGGCAGGAAGAATAAAAAAGAAGCATATTATCTAAAAGGTGAGAGATTGCAGAGCTCTGAGATGCAAAGGGATCTGGATGTCCTAGTGCATGAATCGCAAAAGGTTAGTTTGCAGGTACAGCAAGTAATTAGGAAAGCTAATAGAATGTTATCATTTATCGTGAAGGGAATTGAATACATACGTAGGGAGGTTATGCTTCAGTTATACGGGGTATTGGTGAGACCACATCTGGAGTACTGTGTACAGTACTGGTCTCATTTCAGGAAGGATGTAAATGCGTTGGAGGCAGTACAGAGAAGGTTTACTAGACTAATATTTGGAATAGGCGGGCTGTCTTATGAGGAAAGATTGGACAGAATGGCCTCTTTCTGTGTTGTAAATATTTCTATGTTTCTATGAGGGGGTTGTCCTGTGATGAGAGGCTGAGTAAATTGGGCCGATATTCTCTGGTGTTTAGAAGAATGAGAGGTGATCTAATGAGACATACAGGATTCTGAAAGGGCTTGATAGGGTAGATGCTGAAAATTGTTCCCACTGGTCAAGGAATCTAGAACACGACGACACAGTATCAGGTAAGGGGTCAATCATTCAGGACTGAGATGAGAAGTTACTGCACTCAAAGGGCTGTGAATCTTTGGAATTCTTGACGCCAGAGGGTTGTGGATGCTCCATCATTGAATACATTTATAGAGTCATACAGCACTGAAACACGCCCTTCGGCCCACTGAGTCTGTGCCAACCATCAATCACCCATTTATACTAATCCTACATTAATCCCATATTCCCTACCACATCCCCTCAATTCTCCCACCACCTACCTACACTAGCGGCAATTTACAATGGCCAATTTACCTATCAGCCTGCAAGTCATTGGCTGTGGGAGGAAGCCAGAGCACCCGGCAGAAACTCACACGGTCACAGGGAAAGTTTGCAAACTCCACACAGACAGTGCCCAGAACTGAACCCAGGTTGCTGGAGCTGTGAGGCTGCGGTGCTAACCACTGTGCCGCTGGGATAGATAAATTTTTGGTCTCCCAGGGAACCAAGGGATGTGGGGAGGGGCAGGAAAGTGGAATTGAAGCCCAAGATCAGCCATGATCATATTGAATGGCAGAGCAGGCTCGATGGGCCGAATGGTCTACTCTTATTTCTTATATTCTGGTGCTATATGAAAGGGAAATTATGTTTGACATACCTTTTGGAGTTTTTTTGAGGATGTTACTTGTAGCATAGATAAAAACAAACCAGTGGATGTGGTGTTTTTGGATTTACAGAAGGCTTTTGATAAGGTCCCACACAGGAGGGTAGTGAACAAAATTAGAGCACATGGGATTGGAGGTAATATTTGAGAATAGCTTAACAGACAGAAAGCAGAGAGTAGGAATAGTAGGTGTTGAACACCACTTGGAGGAAGCAGTGAGGGTGCTGAATGTACTCTGAGAGTGGCTCAGTAGCACCACTATTGACCGAGCTGGCCGAGTACTAAAGGACAGAGCTGCTAGACTGGGTCTGTGGCAGATGGTGAGGGAACCAAGAAGAGGGAAAAACATACCTGACCTCATCCTCACCAATCTGTCTGCTGCAGATGCATCTGTCCATGACAGTATTGGTAAGAGTGACCACCGCACAGTCCTGGTGGAGACGAAATCCCGCCTTCACATTGAGGATACCCTCCATCATGTTGTGTGGCACTACCACCGTGCTAAATGGGTTAGATTTCGAACAGATCTGGCAATGCAAAACTGAACATCCATGAGGTGCTTTGCACCCTCAGCAGCATCTGTAACCTCATTGCTCAGCAGATCCCCCACTCTACCATTGCACTGACAATATTCCGGCAATAGTACAGAAGGCCTGTTCTCCAGAGCTTGCCGCGCCCCTAGCCAAGCTGTTCCAGTACAGCTACAACACTGGCATCTACCCAGCAATGTGGAAAATTTCCCAGGTATGTCCTGTACACAAAAGCAGGACAAATTCAACCCAGCCAATTACCATCCATCAGTCTACTCTCGATCATCAGCAAAGTGATGGAAGGTGTCACTGACAGTGCTATCAAACGGCACTTGCTTAGCAATAACCTGCTCAGTTTGGGTTCTGCCAGGGCCACTCCGCTCCTGACCTCATTACAGACTGGGCTCAAACATGGACAAAAGAGCTGAACTCGTGAGGTGAGAGTGACTGCCCTTGACATCAAGGCAGCATTTGACCGAGTATGGCGTCAAGGAGCCCTAGAAAAACTGAGGTTAATGGGAATCAGGGGGAAAACTCTCCATTGGCTGGAGTCCTACCTAGCACAAAGGAAGATGGTTGTGGTTGTTGGATGTCAATCATTTCAGCTCCAGGACATCATTGCAGGAGTTCCTCAGGTAGTGCCCTAGGCCCAACTGCTTCATCAATGACCTTCCTTCAGTCATAAGGTCAGAAGTGGGGATGTTCGCTGATGATTGCGCAATGTTCAGCACCATTCGTGACTCCTCAGATACTGAAGCAGTCCGTGTCCATATGCAGCAAGACTTGGACAATATCCAGGCTTGGGCTGAAAGGTACAAGTAACATTCATGCCACACAAGTGCCAGGCAATGACCATCTCCAACAAGAGAGAATCTAACCATCTCCTCTTGACATTCAATAGCATTGCGATCACTGAGTCCCCCACTATCAACATCCTGGGGGTTACCATTGACTAGAAACTGAACTGGAGTCGCCATATAAATACTGTGGCTACAAGAGAATGTCAGAGACTAGGAATCCTGCGGCGAGTAACTCGCCACCTGTCTCCCCAAAGCCTGTCCACCATCTATAAGGCACAAGTCAGGAGTGTGATGGAATACTCTCCACTTGCCTGGATGGGTGCAGCTCCAACAACACTCAAGAAGCTCGACACCATCCAGGACAAAGCAGCCCGCTTGATCGGCACCCCATCCACAAACATTCACTCCCTCCACCATTGGCGCACAGTGGCAGCAGTGTGTACCATCTACAAGATGCAATGCACCAAGGCTCCTTAGAAAGCACCTTCCTAACCCGTGACCTCTACCAACTAGAAGGACAAGGGCAGCAGATGCATGGGAACACCACCACCTGCAAGTTCTCCTCCAAGTCACACACCATCCTGAATTGGAACTATATCGCCGTTCTTTCACTGTCGCTGGGTCAAAATCCTGGAACTCCCTTCCTAACAGCACTGTGGGTGTACCTGCACCAGATGGACTGCAGCGGTTCAAGGCAGCTGACCAGTACCTTCTCACGGGCAATTTTGGATGGACAATAAATGCTGGCCTGGCCAGCGAGGCCCATATCCCATGAAACGAATAAAAAAAAAAGTAGGAATAAATGGGTCATTCTCAGGATGGCAGGCTGTAACTAGTGGAGTACTGCAAGGATCAGCTGGGGCCACAGCTGTTTATAACCTATATCAATGATTTGGATGTGGACACTGATTGTAATATTTCTAAATTTGCTCATGACACCAAACTAGGGAAGATGCAAGGAGGCATCAAGCAGACTTGGACAGGCTAACTGAATGGGCTGGAATGCAGCAGACGGAATGAAACCGGACGGATCACCTGGCATAACCCCCTTCCTAACAGCACTGTGGGTGTACCTACACCCCAAGGACTACAGCTGTTCAAGAAGGCAGCTCACCTCCACCTTCTGAAGGGCAATTAGGTATGGACAATAATTGCTGGCCTAGCCAGTGAGGCCCACATCCCATGAGTGAATAATAAAACTAATGTAAATAAGTGTGAAATTATCCACTTTGGTAGAAAAAAAACAGAAAGACAGAGTACTTCTTAAATGGTGAGAGGTTGGGAAGTGTTGATGTCCAAATGGATCTGGGTGTCCTTGTTCATAAAAGCTAGAATGCAGGTGCAGCAAGCAATTAAGAAGTCAAATAGTATGTTGGCCTTCATCGCAAGAGGATTTGAATACAGGAATGAAGAAGTCTTGCTGCAGTTGTATAGAGCCTTGGTGAGTCCACATCTAGAGTATTGTATACAGTTCTGGTCTCCTTGTCTGAGGAAGGATATACTTGCTATAGAGGGAATGCAAGGGAGGTTCACCAGACTAATCCCTGGGGTGGCAGGATTGTCTTATGAGGAGAGATTGGGGAAACTGGACCTGTATTCTCTGGTTTAGAAGAATGAGAGGTGATCTCATTGAAACTTACAAAATTCTTACAGGGCTCGACAGGGTGGATGTGGATAGGATGTTTCCCCTGGCTGGTGAGTCTAGAACCAGGGGACACAGTCTCAGAATAAAGGGTTGGCCATTTACAACTGAGATGAGGAGGAATTTCTTCACTCAGAGGGTGGTGAATCTTTGGAATTCTCTACCCCAGAGGGCTGTGGAAGCTCAGTCATTGAGCATGTCCAAGACAGAGATCAATCGATTTCTAGAGACTAATGGCATCAAGGGATATGGAGATAGCGTGGGAAAGTGGCATTGAGTTTGATGATCAGCTATGAATTGAATAGTGCAGCAGGCTCGATAGGCTGAATGACATACTCCTATTCCTATGTTCCTATAATCAATGTGTGTGTGTCTGTGTGTGTTGATCTGTGTATGTTTTTGTCCGTCTGTCTCGTATGTGTGTTGATCTGCGTGTTTTTGTCTGCTGATTAGTAGTGTGCGTGTCTGTGTGTGTTGATCTGTGTGTATGTTTTTGTCTGTCTGTCTCTGTGTGTTGATCTGCGTGTTGTTGTCTGCTGATTAGTAGTGTGTGTGTCTGCGTGTGTTGATCTGTGTGTATGTATTTTTGTCTGTGTGTCTGTTGATCTTTGTGAATGTGCTTTTTTTGTCTGTTAATCGGTGTGTCTGTTATTCTGTGTCTGTTTTTACCTGCTGATAAGTGTGTGTGTCTGTGTTGATCTGTGTCTCTCTTTTTGTCTGTTGATCAGTGTTTGTGTGTGTGTGTTGATCAGTTGTTCTGACCGAGGTGGGAGGAGTGCACTGTTTA
The DNA here is from genome assembly GCF_036365525.1 of Heterodontus francisci. Lineage (NCBI taxonomy): Eukaryota > Metazoa > Chordata > Chondrichthyes > Heterodontiformes > Heterodontidae > Heterodontus > Heterodontus francisci. The sequence continues at coordinate 613,858 of NC_090404.1, read as the reverse complement.
TTCTAGTTCTCCATGGGCCACTACATATATTTGCATTTTTTCCCATTTACCAATACGGTCAATCGTAGACTCTATTTTTATCTCAGAATTGAAGACACCAACCATATTTCTTTAATAAACAACAAAATTATCAATTTATTATGAAACAAGTCTTAACCAGTAATGAAGTAAAGCATAAACACACAGATTGAAATATTAAAGTTCCCTTTTTACCTGAGCCCCTCACACTCTCACATATACCAGTTAACTGCAGAAATAAAGGATATTTGTATTTAGAGCTCTATTACAGACAAAAAAACACACTTCAGCTGAATACTTGCTCATTCTTGAAGAAACAGCAGATGAGATATGTTGTGTTCCAAAACGGGCATACAGTCTGGCCTCCGGGTACGTGTAGATGGGTCACTGGGATCTTTTAGAACAGTCCTGTTCAGGCAGTGTTGAGAATTAATTTAGTAGGCTTTTCTTCAAAGACGGGAGACAAGATGAGTTGATGCAGTGGACTTCTCAGCGTCTTTTAGAGAGGTGCTGGAAAGCTGAGCTGGGTTGTGGTCTTCTCTCTTTCCTTGGAAGTTCTCTTCTCACCTTGGATGTTCTCTCCCTTTTTATACAGTTCAAACCCAACTCAAAACAATTCAAAAGCGAACCGACAACAGGAGGTCAACCTTTTGACCTCCATCAGTCTTGACCTGTCACTCCTTTGCAAACAATTTCTCCAGGTGTCCAAAGTTCTATGTTGTTTATTGAGCTGGAAGTCAGGTGGTTTCCCAGAAAGGCTTGTTGTTGTTGCTGGAAGTCAAGTGGTTTCCCGGAAAGGCTTGCTTTCCTCACAAGACCTCTCAGTGACCCTTTTAAAGTCAAGTGAACTTTACATGACCCCCTTTGAAAACCCCAATGTTTAACATTTCTTCAATACTGCTTTCAAAAATGAATCCTCAAAAATATATTTAACCACAGAGGCACTTTCGTAACACTGTGTTTGTGTTTTATGCCTGTCAATCGGTCAGTGTGTGCGTGTGTTGATCAGTGTTTGTGTGGTTGCTGACCCTATACTGTGCCACCAGATGGCAATACAAGCTTACTTTACTATGACAATGAGCCGCTCAGTGCTGGAGCAAATCTGACCATATTTTTGTCTCTGACAGTGTCCTGGGGGTCATAGGTAATTCAGAAACACAGTGAGGCTGCCGTGATTATTTTACAAAGTTAAAGACAGGAAATAAATGTGAAATGGTAGTTGCACAGGAGTTATTGATCAATGGTTCAGACAGACTGTAAGTGTAACGTTATCCAATCCAGTAATCTGTCAAAACACAGCACCATCAAACACAGTGTGGCACTCCCTCAGTACTGACCCTCCGACAGTGCGGCACTCCCTCGGTACTGACCCTCCGACAGTGTGCCGCTCCCTCGGTACTGACCCTCCGACAGTGCGGCACTCCCCCGGTACTGACCCTCCGACAGTGTGCCGCTCCCTCGGTACTGACTCTCCGACAGTGCGGCACTCCCCCGGTACTGACCCTCCGACAGTGTGCCGCTCCCTCGGTACTGACCCTCCGACAGTGCGCCGCTCCCTCGGTACTGACCCTCCGACGGTGCGGCGCTCCCTCAGTACTGACCCTCCGACAGTGCGGCACTCCCCCGGTACTGACCCTCCGACAGCGTGCCGCTCCCTCGGTACTGACCCTCCGACAGTGCGCCGCTCCCTCGGTACTGACCCTCCGACGGTGCGGCGCTCCCTCAGTACTGACCCTCCGACAGTGCGGCACTCCCTCGGTACTGACCCTCCGACAGTGTGCCGCTCCCTCGGTACTGACCCTCCGACAGTGCGCCGCTCCCTCGGTACTGACCCTCCAACGGTGCGGCGCTCCCTCGGTACTGACCCTCCGACAGTGCGGCGCTCCCTCAGTACAGACCCTCCGACAGTGCAGTACTCCCTCAGTACTGACCCTCCGCCAGTGCAGCACTCCCTCAGTACTGACCCTCCGCCAGTGCAGCACTCCCTCAGTACAGACCCTCCGACAGTGCAGTACTCCCTCAGTACTGACCCTCCGACAGTGCGGCGCTCCCTCAGGGGAGTGTTGGCCCTGGATTATGGGGCTTTTGTCTTGGGAAAACACAACCTTCTGATTCTGGGTAAAAAAGGGGTTAGAGCTACCTCCTCCCTCGTCAGGAAGAAACAGTAATCCTGTTTTTGAGTGCGTTCAGTTTGTAGATGTTTTCCGAGCCAGAGAGGTTGACCCTGTGTCTCAAAAAAATATCTCATCCAGCTCCATGGCTTTTTTTCTTGCTTCACACTAACCAGGGTGCTCATGCGGGGAGAGTAAGGAGGGTGGCTGGAAGCCTTCTCCTTTGATGCACCTATTTGTCACCAAAGCTTTTAAACCCCGAAACTCCTCACTGTCCTGTCCTGACTTTCCAACCAGCCAGCCCATCTACCATTTTCAAAACAAAGGCTTCTTGTCAGTGGTGAGGGGAGGCTTGTCCAGGGGCAAACATTACTGGTTGCGGGATCTTACTGTGCACAAATTGTGGGGTTGTGGGAGCCTTCTGGTGTTTTCATGTGCCGTGGTTCGATTCCACAGCCCTCGCCATTTCCCTTCCATTCACAAGCACAAGGAGCCATCCCTCTGCCTTCTCTGTATGCAGCAACTAACAAGGCCTATTGTTATGGATTGCAGTCGAGTAATGGAAAGGAATGAGGGCCCCCTCTACTTTCAACGCTCCCCTCCTTGCTTCCTTTCGACTCGCTGTCTCTCCTGCCGGTCCTCTCTGCCTCCTTCGCTCCGCTCCTTCCCACTCTCTCTCTCCCCTCCCACTCTCTCTCTCCCCTCCCACTCTCTCTCTCCCCTCCCACTCTCTCTCTCCCTCCCACTCCTCCACTCTCTCTCTCCCTCCCACTCTCTCTCTCCCCTCCCACTCTCTCTCTCCCCTCCCACTCACTCTCTCCCCTCCCACTCTCTCTCTCCCCTCCCACTCTCTCTCTCCCCTCCCAGTCTCTCTCTCCCCTCCCAGTCTCTCTCTCCCCTCCCAGTCTCTCTCTCCCCTCCCACTCTCTCTCTCCCCTCCCACTCTCTCTCTCCCCTCCCACTCTCTCTCTCCCCTCCCACTCTCTCTCTCCCCTCCCACTCTCTCTCTCCCCTCCCACTCTCTCTCTCCCCCCCCCCCCCTCCCCCCCCCCCCCCCCCTCTCCCCTCCCCCCCTCCCCCTCCCTCTCTCCCCCCCTCCCACTCTCTCTCCCCCTCCCACTCTCTCTCTCCCCTCCTCAGCTCTCTCCCTCCCTCCCACTCTCTCTCTCCCTCCCTCCCACTCTCTCTCTCCCCCCCCCACTCTCTCTCTCCCCCCCCACTCTCTCTCTCCCCCCCCCACTCTCTCTCTCCCCCCCCACTCTCTCTCTCCCCCCCCACTCTCTCTCTCCCCCCCACTCTCTCTCTCCCCCCCCACTCTCTCTCTCCCCCCCCCACTCTCTCTCTCCCCCCCCCCACTCTCTCTCTCCCCCCCCACTCTCTCTCTCCCCCCCCACTCTCTCTCTCCCCCCCCACTCTCTCTCTCCCCCCCCACTCTCTCTCTCCCCCCCCCACTCTCTCTCTCCCCCCCCCACTCTCTCTCTCCCCCCCCCCACTCTCTCTCTCCCCCCCCCCACTCTCTCTCTCCCCCCCCCCCACTCTCTCTCTCCCCCCCCCACTCTCTCTCTCCCCCCCCCCACTCTCTCTCTCCCCCCCCCACTCTCTCTCTCCCCCCCCCACTCTCTCTCTCCCCCCCCCACTCTCTCTCTCCCCCCCCCACTCTCTCTCTCCCCCCCCCACTCTCTCTCTCCCCCCCCCACTCTCTCTCTCCCCCCCCCACTCTCTCTCTCCCCCCCCCACTCTCTCTCTCCCCCCCCCACTCTCTCTCTCCCCCCCCCCCACTCTCTCTCTCCCCCCCCACTCTCTCTCTCCCCCCCCCACTCTCTCTCTCCCCCCCCCACTCTCTCTCTCCCCCCCCCCACTCTCTCTCTCCCCCCCCACTCTCTCTCTCCCCCCCCACTCTCTCTCTCCCCCCCCCACTCTCTCTCTCCCCCCCCCACTCTCTCTCTCCCCCCCCCACTCTCTCTCTCCCCCCCCCACTCTCTCTCTCCCCCCCCCACTCTCTCTCTCCCCCCCCACTCTCTCTCTCCCCCCCCCACTCTCTCTCTCCCCCCCACTCTCTCTCTCCCCCCCCTCTCTCTCTCCCCCCCCCACTCTCTCTGCCCCCCCCCACTCTCTCTGCCCCCCCCACTCTCTCTGCCCCCCCCACTCTCTCTGCCCCCCCCCACTCTCTCTGCCCCCCCCCCACTCTCTCTGCCCCCCCCACTCTCTCTGCCCCCCCCACTCTCTCTGCCCCCCCCACTCTCTCTGCCCCCCCCCACTCTCTCTGCCCCCCCCACTCTCTCTGACCCCCCCACTCTCTCTGACCCCCCCACTCTCTCTGACCCCCCCACTCTCTCTGCCCCCCCCCACTCTCTCTGCCCCCCCACTCTCTCTGCCCCCCCACTCTCTCTGCCCCCCCACTCTCTCTGCCCCCCCACTCTCTCTGCCCCCCCACTCTCTCTGCCCCCCCACTCTCTCTGCCCCCCCACTCTCTCTGCCCCCCCCACTCTCTCTGCCCCCCCCACTCTCTCTGCCCCCCCCACTCTCTCTGCCCCCCCCACTCTCTCTGCCCCCCCCACTCTCTCTGCCCCCCCCACTCTCTCTGCCCCCCCCACTCTCTCTGCCCCCCCCACTCTCTCTGCCCCCCCCACTCTCTCTGCCCCCCCCACTCTCTCTGCCCCCCCCACTCTCTCTGCCCCCCCCACTCTCTCTGCCCCCCCCACTCTCTCTGCCCCCCCCACTCTCTCTGCCCCCCCCACTCTCTCTGCCCCCCCACTCTCTCTGCCCCCCCACTCTCTCTGCCCCCCCCACTCTCTCTGCCCCCCTCACTCTCTCTGCCCCCCCCACTCTCTCTGCCCCCCCCCCACTCTCTCTGCCCCCCCCACTCTCTCTGCCCCCCCACTCTCTCTGCCCCCCCACTCTCTCTGCCCCCCCCACTCTCTCTGCCCCCCCACTCTCTCTGCCCCCCCACTCTCTCTGCCCCCCCACTCTCTCTGCCCCCCCACTCTCTCTGCCCCCCCACTCTCTCTGCCCCCCCACTCTCTCTGCCCCCCCACTCTCTCTGCCCCCCCACTCTCTCTGCCCCCCCACTCTCTCTGCCCCCCCACTCTCTCTGCCCCCCCACTCTCTCTGCCCCCCCACTCTCTCTGCCCCCCCACTCTCTCTGCCCCCCCACTCTCTCTGCCCCCCCACTCTCTCTGCCCCCCCACTCTCTCTGCCCCCCCACTCTCTCTGCCCCCCCCACTCTCTCTGCCCCCCCACTCTCTCTGCCCCCCCACTCTCTCTACCCCCCCACTCTCTCTGCCCCCCCACTCTCTCTGCCCCCCACTCTCTCTGCCCCCCCACTCTCTCTGCCCCCCCACTCTCTCTGCCCCCCCCACTCTCTCTGCCCCCCCACTCTCTCTGCCCCCCCACTCTCTCTGCCCCCCCACTCTCTCTGCCCCCCCACTCTCTCTGCCCCCCCACTCTCTCTGCCCCCCCACTCTCTCTGCCCCCCCACTCTCTCTGCCCCCCCACTCTCTCTGCCCCCCCACTCTCTCTGCCCCCCCACTCTCTCTGCCCCCCCACTCTCTCTGCCCCCCCACTCTCTCTGCCCCCCCACTCTCTCTGCCCCCCCACTCTCTCTGCCCCCCCACTCTCTCTGCCCCCCCACTCTCTCTGCCCCCCCACTCTCTCTGCCCCCCCACTCTCTCTGCCCCCCCACTCTCTCTGCCCCCCCACTCTCTCTGCCCCCCCACTCTCTCTGCCCCCCCACTCTCTCTGCCCCCCCACTCTCTCTGCCCCCCCCCACTCTCTCTGCCCCCCCCCACTCTCTCTGCCCCCCCCCCACTCTCTCTGCCCCCCCCCACTCTCTCTGCCCCCCCCCCACTCTCTCTGCCCCCCCCCACTCTCTCTGCCCCCCCCCACTCTCTCTGCCCCCCCCCACTCTCTCTGCCCCCCCCCACTCTCTCTGCCCCCCCCCACTCTCTCTGCCCCCCCCCACTCTCTCTGCCCCCCCCCCACTCTCTCTGCCCCCCCCCACTCTCTCTGCCCCCCCCCACTCTCTCTGCCCCCCCCCACTCTCTCTGCCCCCCCCCACTCTCTCTGCCCCCCCCCACTCTCTCTGCCCCCCCCCACTCTCTCTGCCCCCCCCCACTCTCTCTGCCCCCCCCCACTCTCTCTGCCCCCCCCACTCTCTCTGCCCCCCCCCACTCTCTCTGCCCCCCCCCACTCTCTCTGCCCCCCCCCACTCTCTCTTTTCCCTCCCCCCATTCTCTCTCCCCCCCGATTCTCTCTCCCCCCCGATTCTCTCTCCCCCCCGATTCTCTCTCCCCCCCCGATTCTCTCTCCCCCCCGATTCTCTCTCCCCCCCGATTCTCTCTCCCCCCCGATTCTCTCTCCCCCCCGATTCTCTCTCCCCCCCGATTCTCTCTCCCCCCCGATTCTCTCTCCCCCCCCGATTCTCTCTCCCCCCCGATTCTCTCTCCCTCCCGATTCTCTCTCCCCCCCCGATTCTCTCTCCCCCCCCGATTCTCTCTCCCCCCCGATTCTCTCTCCCCCCCCGATTCTCTCTCCCCCCCCGATTCTCTCTCCCTCCCACTTTCCCCATTCCTCTCTCTCCCCCTTTCCCGCTCTTTCTCCCTCCCCCTGCCCTCTCCCCCCCGCTCTATTCCCCCTGTTCCTGCGATCTCTCCCCCACTGCTCTCTCCCACCCCAGAAGCTTCCTTCCCCCAACCCCCTACTGAGGGTGGGGTTGTAACAGAGAGAGTGTGATAACTGAGAGAATCTACTGAGGGTGGTGTGTCTAACAGAGGGAGTGTGATAACTGAGAGTATATGCTGAGTGTGGGTTTTGCAACAGAGAGCGTGTTATAACGGAGAGTCTATTCTGAGGGTCGTGTGTGTAACAGAGAGAGCGTTAAAACTGAGGATCTATACTGAGGGTGGGGTGTTATAACGGAGAGTCTATACTGAGGGTGGGCTGTGTAACAGAGAGAGTGTTAAAACTGAGGATCTATACTGAGGGTGGGGTGTGTAACAGAGAGAGTGTTATAACTGAGAGTCTATACTGAGGGTGGGGTGTGTAACGGAGAGAGTGTTATAACTGAGAGTCTATACTGAGGGTGGGGTGTGTAACGGAGAGAGTGTTATAACTGAGAGTCT